>NC_136791.1:15840108-15897608 GCF_951216825.1 Electrona antarctica
GAGAGAGAGAGAGAGAGAGAGAGAGAGAGACTACAGCATAGGCAGATACTGAATAAAGAGAGAAACAGATGGAGAAAGAGGAGAGAGAGGGGGTGAGAACTAATCGAGAGAGAGACTACGAATAGAGACAAAGGGGAGAGAGAGAGAGAGAGAGATGAGTGCCACTTGTGCTATGTAGCATCACAGCTGTGAGCTCTTCACATAATGAATGCTATTTGTCCCTCCACACTGATACTGTTGCAGTGTTGTCATGTTGATCATCATGTTATCTCTCCCGCTCCAGTCATTGGAGTGGTGTGCAGTGTGAAGTGAGTGGTGCAACTCCGTGTGGGGGTCCCCGGGGGGTCCCCAGAAGTTCCAGGCCCACAGCAACGCAGCCAGGGTGCCGGCCCGGTTCCGGCGATCCGCCCTGCATCCGAAACGGTCGAGAAATGACAGAGTTACCGTGTGGCATGTGGGGGTCCTCGGGGGGTCCCCGGAACATCCAGACAGTGGGTGGGGGTGTGTGGGTGTGTGGTAGCCTGGTTAATAAACCAGACCGAATCAGCCGTTGGCAAAAAAAAGTTGCCTACCAGCGGATTACGGTCTGGCGAGGCTCAGTAGCACGCCTCTTTCCTACAGCAGAGAACAGGTCGGACCAATCGGGACACGGTATGCAATATAGGCGGGCTTTGGTACAGTGACGTTCAATGCTTGAGACCTTTGACTGACAGTAGCTCTGACCAATTGCGTCAAAGAGAAAATGTTCCCCGGGAAATGAAATCCAAGTGGAGCCAGCCCAGACTGATATACCGCGACAGTGTTGTGTGATATTAGTCTGGCTTATTAGCCAGGCTAGGTGTGTGGGGCTGCGCAACAGTGACACTTGGTTGTGAAAACCAACCAAGCGCTATTTTCGTGCTCGGACAGACAGACCCAGCCAGGGACCCAGGGACACATAGCTGCAGTCTATAGGAGTGGTTGCACCACTCAAAGGTAGGGTTAGTGACATTTATGGGTTAAAAACATCTTTTTCAGAAAATACATGTTTCAGTTGGGTTGGGTCATTGGCCAATAAGGAAAGAGTACGCCTACCCATTTCATTTGTGTCATCACTTCCAATATCATGATAGGATAAAATTGGTAGCCTGCATGTCTAACCAATAACCACTCCCCCTTACAATTCATTAATTTCCCGATAAATGTTCTGTTTATTTAAGCGCTGGAGAGACATTGGAGACTCATGTTACTGAACAAATACCCTATAGCAATGAGTAGTTATAGGCCTACTATCAGAATATAGAGCTACATGTATAACATTTATTTTAACCAAAGAAAAACACTTACCCCACCTTTTAAAGAGTGAAAATAGCCCGTGATAGACGTGTGAGCATGTAGATGGACTATTTTCACTACGTTTTTGTAACACTTTTGTGATGAAGTAGGGCGTTAATTTACGAAAAAAGAGAGATACAAGACTTCTGCCTGACATGAGTTTGGAAACACAGAACTTGAATAGACAGACAGACAGACAGAGACAGACAGACAACTATGTATCTCTGTCACTCCAGCCATCTGCATGTCCTCTGTAAACGAGAGTCTCCAAACCCTAAATCCTTTCAGTTATTTTTGTCCATAATTTATAATTAAAATTATGTCAAAGCCAATGTTAAAGGAGATTTTAATGTTGGCACAGAATTGGCATGGTGGCTGGCAGCAACGTCCTGGCACAGAACAACCCATGTGGGCGAGGATGCACCATAGAGTGCCCTCTGGAGTCTGTACAACCAGCTGTCATTTAAAGTCCACCCATGTCCACATGGCGACACATGGCGTCCTCAACAAAGCTTTTGCCTTGTCCATTTTTTCCTTAGGTCTTTTACTCTTTGCCTTAATTCGTTCTAAATGTGTTATTATTATTATTATTATTATTATTATTATTGTTATTATTGTCCCATGGTGTAGTTTTAAGTAGAGATGCACAATATTGAAATTTTGACCGATGTGTATGGTAGCCAGGCCATATGGCTACTACTAGAGTTTAGAATTGTAGATTTTTTAAACATAAATCAGTGAAAATGTCTGTTTCTCCTTCACTATCTGTCTCCCTCTCAGCTTTCCTATATGTCTAGGATCTGACATTTAGAGGTTAGGTCTAGGATTAGACTGGGCTCTATCTTACAAAGTCCTAAAACCTAAACCTGCATGACCTCTAGAGGTTAGGTTTACGGGGTTAGGTTTGGATTTATACTTAGTTGCGTGCTGAGAGAGAAATATCTGATCTACTCACAGCACGACACGTTAAAGGTGTAGTGAAATGAAAAATACGTTTTTCACACTTTTAGACCATCTCCGTGGTCATCATATGAGCATACCTAACAATGGATGCCAAAAAAATGGGAAAATTCTCATTTTTGCGTGTTTTTATATCAAAATATACATACAAATATACATACAAATACAAAAATATTTTTTGTATTACTTCCTGAAAACGAAAACGTGCTGCGTGATGACGTGTCGAGGCCAACATTGATAAAAGCCAATAAAAATGAAGCTCACCCGTAGCCTCTCCATATGTGCGCATCCGTGCAGCACAGCTGCTATTGATTACAGAAATCCTCCGTTTTTATTCCCATTCCAGATAACATCCAGACAGTGTATTACTCGGTTTCAACTTAATCATCACGCTAAAATATGTATCTGAAAACATTATAGGGTAGAAATAAGCCACATAACAGTAAACTGGTACAGCTGGCTGTCTATTTGATTTGTAAACAAACACACACCACGCTGCTGCGTATAGCATAGCAACAGTCCCTAGCTACCGTCCCATCGCCTGAAGGGATGCGACGCTCTGATTGGTTCAGAAACTTCATAACGGTGTTTCAACTTGAGACCGTCTGAAACTTCAAAATAAAATGTCCACCATTTCCGTTTCACTACGCCTTTAAGTTGTATATCTGCTGTACAAAAAGCCCTAATTGAAATAGACAATTAAGTCACATCCAGTGCAGGTGTGATTATTAGCACAGGTGCACCGTGCTCTTGAGAGCTTTCATTCAGTTCAGAACAAGGACAGGAGAAGAGAACATGGCAGCAACAGAGCTGAACTTTTCTATTTTATTGTCTCCACCAGGCCGAAGGCATGGGGAGAGAGTATGTTTTGCACTCCGTCCGTGTGTGTGTCCGTCCGTCCGTGTGTGTGTCCTTCCGTCCGTCTGTGTACAGCTAATCTCCGGCACCGTTAACCCGGCCGATGCCAAACTTTGCACACACACTCCCTGGATGCCAACGATGAACCTCTGCCCCACATTTTCCAGAACGGCCAGTTATAGCGCCACCATGAGGCAGCTTTTCACATTTTTGACCTACAACTGCACCGATCTGCGTGAAACGTTGCATGCACACTCCCTAGAGGCCAAGGACAAACCTTTGACCTGCATTTTCCGCATCTGCCTTTTATAGCGCCACCAGGAGGCCGACTTTTGTAAAACACATTTTTTGATATTACTCCTCCAGATTCTGTCCAAAAATCTCACAAATCGTTACACAGTATCTCTATGGTCATGTGCTCAAGTTGGATCTGTCCGATATTTCATATTCCATCCTAATTGGCTATAATTGGCTTTCACAGTTTGCAAGATTGCCCCGTTTTGAACAATAGCCTCAAAACATGAACGCAGCATGCAATTTACGTGAAATCTTTCACACTTTTTCTTACTAGGCTGAGGAATATATCCCACCCTTTTCACATTGGCCTGTTATAGCGCCACCAACAGGTTGATTTTAGCAAAACACATTTTTGGAACAAAATGCCTCAAATCAAAAAAAAAAAAAAACATCCTCCTAAACATCCTTGCCAAACATCACACACACTCCTATCCTCCTGGTGGAGACCTGTGCCCGGAAGGGCACTTTTTCTAGTTTAGTCTGTTTTACCAGTCGACTACCTGTCAAATGTTTAGTTTGCGTCACTGACCCAAAAGCCACACATATATATGAACAGACCCAGATTATTGTCTTGTCATTTTGCCATACTGTGCTGTTTAATTGTGCTGTGCTACATTCAACAAAGACTGTGCCTACAAGCAAAACTGCCCTACCCTATACCACATAATACAGTCCTTACCCTCTTGAACATCTGCTATTTTTTAGCTTACGGTGTGAAACTGTGAAATAATGCGAAGATCCCATAAAAAGTGCTGCCCTGTGTGTGTGTGTGTGTGTGCGTGCGTGCGCGCGCTGCGCGTGCCGCATGCACTTGTGTGTGTAAATAGAAAGTACTGTGCTGAGTGCAAAGACATCCTCATTGAGAATAGGTCGTGTCTCATGAATAAGTTAAATGGCGTAGCATCTGCCCACTTCAAATAAAGACACTGCAGAACAGATTCTTGTTAAAATAATACCGGTAGGTTGATTTTAACAGTTATGTCCGTTTAAATTAGAGGGTGAATAGAATAGCATCTGTCCACAAGAAGGGAAGCTTTGGGACTTGTTCAGAAAAACAGCGCCCCAGGTTGGTACCCTAAACATACGGACAGACATGGGGACGGACAGACATTGTTGGTTCTAGGAGTGGTTGTACCACTCAAAAAAATCTGTTTGCACATACACCTGGGGTCCTGGGGGGGGTTCTTGCAGGGGTCCCCACTTAATACAGCATCACAATCATTTTAACCACTTTATCCATTTATAAGTTTGGCTATTCACAAACAGCAGGTCTACAAGCTGCGCTGTGCATTTGGGGGCCCGCCATCCACTTACAATATCCTGACGGCCCACAGGTTGAGTACCACAGTTTGAAACCGTTCTGTCAGTGTAAATGTAGCTGCCACAAAGTGAGGTTTCCCAAAATCACCATAAAGGGATATTGTACTTACAAAAAGGGGTAATTTCATCGTCTACTCTACGCTTTTGTGAACACTATTCATTTTTAGCTGCCCCGGTCCCTTCCTATACAAACCCAACTTAAAAATCCATTTTAACCATGATAGATTCATTGGAAACACCTGACCTTGGTGCTGGTGACTCATAGTGCCCTCCTAATACGTTTTTTCAATTACTTTTTTCATTTATTTTATTTTATTATTTTTGGAAATAAAAAAAAACAAAGATCCATAAAAAAAGCCTATAGTTCAGGACCATGGACAGCAGCTACAGTTACTACAGGACCAGGTGCTCTCTCTCTCTCTCTCTGAAAGAGATTTATATTTTCTCATCCTACGTCATAAAAATTGCCTAGAGGGTGGGTCGTCACAGCGTGACATCCAGACTTGCGAGGTGCACCGTTGCTCCGATCTGCACCAAACTTGGCGCACACATTGTTGAGGAAGGGACTGCCATCAGAATATCCACACCAGGGAGTAACCCTAGGGATATCCCAAAAGTAGGACTACCACCCTTTTGAGGAACACTGATTTAAGTGGGGCATGGACGCACTGAGACAAAAATAAATACAAATAAAATAAATTACATATTTTGACTTTTTGGACGATTTTGACCAAACGTGAACATGGGTTTGGGTTCGACTGTGATGCAGAAGCTGTGTCGTCAGGACAGAAACACAGCAGTGAACGGCTTATCTTTACATTTATTTTTACTTTATCAGTTTGACTTTGTCACATAAAAATCACGATCAAATGACATTTGGCCAGTCAGTCCGTTTTGTCTTCTCCTCTCCACTGATCTCATACATCCAAGTCCTGCTGTTGAGTCCAAAGAATGACAGAAAGGTTGTGAGTTTGTTAGTTGCTCTGTGTCCTTGATACTGTAGTCTCTGTCGAAGGAGAATTCCGGACTAGCGTTTTTCTTACCGTATAGTCTGATGTTATTATATCCATTAACCAGTGGTAGAGGTAAATGAAATCCATCTCCAGCGCTCCGTAGCTCTGTGCATGGAGGTGGGGTTTATCGGCAGTTTGCCTTTTAGACAGCCAATTAATTTGAGACAAAACTCTGTGGCTTCGTACACACATAAAGAACAACTGTGCTGTGCTCTGCCTGTGTTTCATGGCCGCCCCAATGCTTTTCCAATGGAAGTCACGTGGTTTGACCAAACACTTGTGTTTGATTGCCCCCCCTCCCCCCATCACACACAACTGTTTGGTCAAACCACGTGACTTCCATTGGAAAAGCATTGAGGCGGCCATGAAACACGGACAGCACAGAGCATGTTCGTCTGATATGTGTGTACGAAGCCTGTGGAGGCATACGCATATCCGATATTATGAAAGAAAGACAGATGTATACATGTAAAAAAAAAAATGTCGAGTGGCAAACCCGACGTGCAGGGTCCATTTGGGACAAAACACTGTGCAGCGCATTTGGTCATTATGAAAGACAGATGTGTAGGAAGAAAATAAAAGCATTTTCGACCGATCAAAATAAGCGATTTAGCCTATAAGACGGCGTGCACGCAGTCAGAGCTGCGTTGTCTTCTGAATGGAGTTACGCAATTTGTCACCTGTACCTCGTTATTGGATACATTAACATCAGATAAGGTAACGTTTTGCAAAATCGTGAAAAATTGGTACAGAAATCTCCTCTTGTGGGGGTCCTTCGCACGAACTCCTTTCAGAATTCAAATCCACGGCCTAAATACCGTACGAATAAAGAGAACGATAAAAACATTTTGAGAACTTAGTGCGATAGCGATGTCGCCTCACAGCTAGGAGGTCCCGAGTTCGATTACCGGCAGGGACGCTGTGGGCGTGTTCTGTCCTCATCGTGTCATCAGTGCCCATACCCTACAGTATAGGGGTTAGGTCCTTTCTGTGTGGAGGAAAACTAAAAACTAAAAACATGCAGTAATCCTGGTCTCTATACACTGCCTCCCCTTGGTCATGCTGATGGATTTTATGTTCTATATATATTCATCTATTTATTTGTCTTTTGGACACTGATTTTACGATTGTCTTTGTTGTTGAGTAACACGTTTTAGTAACAAATGTTTTATCAGTGAAATATTTTATGTAATTAAGTTCACTGACTTTTTGTGCAATCCTGATAATTCTACTGTACTATGCACTTTGGTCAAATAAATCAAATCAAATCAAAGCAAGGAACTGGTTGGAATAATGTGTTCCTTACACACACACTACGTCCTACCGGGGACCCCTCCCCTCCCCACGACAGGGAGGGGAGGGGTCCTACCGGGGACCCCTCCCCTCCCTGTCAGGTGATAATAATGTGTTCCTTACACACACTACGTCCTACCGGGGACCCCTCCCCTCCCCACGACGGAGGGGAGGGGTCCTACCGGGGACCCCTCCCCTCCCTGTCAGGTGATAATAATGTGTTTCTTACACACACTACATCCTACCGGGGAGGGGTCCTACCGGGGACCCCTCCCCCCCCTGTCAGGTGATAATAATGTGTTCCTTACACACACTACGTCCTACCGGGGACCCCTCCCCTCCCCACGACAGGGAGGGGAGGGGTCCTACCGGGGACCCCTCCCCTCCCTGTCAGGTGATAATAATGTGTTTCTTACACACACTACATCCTACCGGGGAGGGGTCCTACCGGGGACCCCTCCCCCCCCTGTCAGGTGATAATAATGTGTTCCTTACACACACTACGTCCTACCGGGGACCCCTCCCCTCCCCACGACAGGGAGGGGAGGGGTCCTACCGGGGACCCCTCCCCTCCCTGTCAGGTGATAATAATGTGTTTCTTACACACACTACATCCTACCGGGGAGGGGTCCTACCGGGGACCCCTCCCCCCCCTGTCAGGTGATAATAATGTGTTCCTTACACACACTACGTCCTACCGGGGACCCCTCCCCTCCCCACGACAGGGAGGGGAGGGGTCCTACCGGGGACCCCTCCCCTCCCTGTCAGGTGATAATAATGTGTTCCTTACACACACTACATCCTACCGGGGACCCCTCCCCTCCCCACGACAGGGAGGGGAGGGGTCCTACCGGGGACCCCTCCCCTCCCTGTCAGGTGATAATAATGTGTTCCTTACACACACTACATCCTACCGGGGACCCCTCCCCTCCCTGTGAGGTGATAAGAAGCAGCCTGCTCACTCCTCATGGATGGGTTGAATTAAGGAAGCATGAGTTCAGTTTGGGGTTCTACCCAGGTCCGCAGAGAGATAGTAGCGCCCAGGATTACAGCTTATAGGCAATTCACCCTTTGTCAAGTCCCGGCCGTGGTTGTGCCCCTCTTCGCACCCATTGGTTGGACAAAAATCCTCTATATTGAAATAACAGGTTTTTCTGTTGCTTCATATTGATATTCTGTGCATTCAATTCTCATTTTAAACTTGGTGTCAGTAAAAAGGAACATCACAGATGCAGCATGGTGACTGGGCATATCATGTTTGTTTTTAGTTTTTTCCAAAAATGATGTTATTGTTTTAGCAAATTCAACATAAACAAGGCAGAACAAGGCAGAAAGAGTCTGCTGCATGGTTAGTCAGCCAGGGACCAATCAGAAGGCTGACAAAGGGTGAATTGGCACCGGGTGAAAAATGGGTTAGTGCTATAGGGGGTGGTTCTTGGAGAGGTAGGCGATGAGGGCCACGGCCAAGCCCACGTAGATCCCTGTCCCGATGGTGATTGACAGCACGGCCAGGAAAAGGGCACGCCGGGAGGCTGAGCTGGCCTGGTGGAAATCCCCCTTCGACACGGCCTTGTTGGTCTGGAGGAGGAGATGAGGAAGAGGAGGAATGTGGGAGAAAGGGAGGAAAGGAGGAAAGAAGATTAACGTTGCTGCCGGGCATAAACCTTGCATCTCCATATTTTTATGGAGCTTTTTATTTTATGTTTTCGTAAAAAAAAGAGGAGCACTTCGTGTAAATGGTCCTCACTAATGCTGATTGCTTCGAGCCACAGCTCTTCGTCAGAGTTTGACCTGATGAAGTGCCTTGGCTCGAAACGTCGTCAATAAAGTACGGTCTTGGTCTTGGGAAGTTGGTCTTGGGAAGTTGGGTTGGGCACAAAAGTAGGCTAATTAAATGCTGTAGTACTTAATCATAAGTACACCATTGATGTGTGATGTAAATTTGGTGGTGATATTCTGCCTATAAATGTATGTATAAATGTATGTATATGTATAAAATATTGTCTATATACATTCATGAATCCACTTGCTGACCGGCTGTCGGTATTGGGCAATTTGTTTTATAGGGGTTTCTTGAGACCCTACCATTAACATCCTATGGCAGGCAAAAATGTCAAACTTTCCTTATGCCTTTAAGTAGCATGTGACATGTCAAGCTAGCTAGGGGGTTTTCATGATTCTGAATCCATTCCAAGCATTAGTTTTGCACAAAAAACACTCATTGGCTAAAAACAGCAATAGACGTCATGACAAATGTGATGAGATCAGCACAAATAGCTATGGCTGTTTTTAGCCCAATGAGTGTATTTTGTGCAAAACGAATGGTTGGAATGTATTCAGAATCATGAAAACCCCCTAGTTTGACACATCATGTCACATGTAACTTTAAAACATAAGGGAAGTTTGACATTTTTGTCATTTTTGCCTGCCATAGGATGTTAATGATAGGGTCACAAGAAACCCCTATAAAAATTGCCCAATACCGACAGCCGGTCAGCAATATTTTAGGCCAATAAAAAAGACTATACCAAATTTCCCACTTAAAACAAAAGAAGTATAAACGCGATTTTCAGTCTGTCCTATAATAGAAACAAATATTCTCTCCAGTTTTCCTCATGACATACTGTACTGTGTCTTATGGGGAAATATTTACCGTCAATATGACACAAGGCAGTGGTTTTCAACCAGTGGTCCAGGGACCACCAGTGGTCCTTGAGGGGGTTCCAGGTGGTCCACAGCTAAATGATGCAGAGTTGGTAACCAAATGGACTCTTATAGATCTTCAACTCTTGAGAGTGTAAAATGAAACCAAATGGACTAATTTTACACTTTCAAGAGTGAAATTATTGTTAAACATTTGCATTACACAATTAGAGAATGTAGAAGAATTGTTAAAATGTGTTAACTCTCCTATGGTATATACCACATCAATACAGCATGGAAATGTGAACAAAATCTTATCCAATAACAAAATATTCTACGTTTTGGGTCTGAGAGGCTAAATCTCATCAAATGGTGCAGGTATGTGGCTCAAATGCAGAATAAATAATGCAGGGCCTTGATATGAAAAGGGTTGAAAACCACTGACATAAGGTGCTGTAAAGTAACAATGTAATTCAGGGGTATACTGTGTGGATGGAAAGGTTATTTGTATATTATACAGGGGCGTGACCTGAGGCCAAAAATGTTTCAGAGAGGCGTGTGAGGCTTTATAGGAGTGAGATAGTGGTGTAGTAGAGAGGGGTGAGGCTTTATAGGAGTGAGATAGAAGTGTAGTAGAGAGGGGTGAGGCTTTATAGGAGTGAGATAGTGGTGTAGTAGAGAGGGGTGAGGCTTTATAGGAGTGAGATAGTGGTGTAGTAGAGAGGGGTGAGGCTTTATAGGAGTGAGATAGAAGTGTAGTAGAGAGGGGTGAGGCAGAGGTAAAGATGGCCGAGTTTATAGAGATGTTGGCAGTGTTGAAGAGAGGGGTGAGGCAGAGGCGTGTGTGTGTGTGTGTGTGTGTGTGTGTGTGTGTGTGTGTGTGTGTGTGTGTGTGTGTGTGTGTGTGTGTGTGTGTGTGTGTGTGTGTGTGTGTGTGTGTGTGTGTGTGTGTGTGTGTGTGTGTGTGTGTGTGTGTGTGTGTGTGTGTGTGTGTGTGTGTTTCTGTGAGCAGAGCGGATGATTCCAGATCATCTCTCTTACCTTAGCAACACAGCAAAGTCCCTTTTACACTCTCCTTCTCTTCTCTCTCACATCTCTTCACATCTCTCCTCTCTCTCTCTTTCCTCCCACCCCCTCTCTTCCCTCTTTCACTCCCCCCTCTCAATCTCTCTCTTCCCCCCCTCTGTCTCTCTCTCCCCCCTTCCCCCCTTCCCCCCTCTCTCCCCTCTCTTATACCTATCTCTCTCTCTCCTCTCACTCCTGTCTCTTCTTTATATCTCTCTCTGCAGGTTGCACTCTTCTTTCAAGTGCATCTCGCTGCAAGTTCCTTCTTCTAATGCATCATCCTCCTCCACCCCCAAACCCCCACCCCCCTCTCTCCTAGCTTTACATATCAGCAGTGGGCGAATCAAAGGAAGTGAGGAGCACAGAGAGAGAGAGAGAGAGAGAGAGAGAGAGAGAGAGACACACACCGAGAGAGAGATGAGTAGCTCTTTGACGCTGTCGCTCTGAAGCTCCTCCATACTGAACCATGTCTGAGTATAGGACATCACCAGTGGACGTAAAGTAACTAAGTACTTGTCATTTACTCAAGTACTGTACTTCAGTACAATTTTGAGGTATTTGTACTTTACTAGAGTATTTCAAATTTCCAATACTTTACTCCACTACATCTCGAATCCAAATAGTGTATTTTAGCTTTTTGAAAACGTTACTATAGTTGCTTTTTAGATTTTGATTATTGTTACACAACACTAAAGCCCCGTTCAGATATTTAAAAATAATAATAATTTTGAAGCAGCTTTTGCACGGGCGTCACTTTCTGAGAGAAAAGGTACCTGTTACTCAACTCGCAGCTGGAGTGCCCTTGAGACGAGACAAAAAATAGGTGCGCATTTTGAAATCTAAAATGTAAAATAGCATCTGTAGAGGAGAAATAAGTCTATATTTTGTTACTACATAACCTATTTATCGTGGATAAATAAATATGTTTGTAAGCAAGCTGCTTAATAACGGAACGAGTCGGCTGGAGCCCGACGGTCTCCCCCCCCCCCCCCTCCCCCCTCGTCTACACACCACTCTGTCTGTTGTGTCTAGCGTGGTGATTAGTCTTAAATAATCCCATCACTGCCAGTGGGAGAGGAGAGGAGAGGAGAGGAGAGGAGAGGAGAGGAGAGGAGAGGAGAGGAGAGGAGAGGAGAGGAGAGGGCTTACTGTGTGTGTTTGATATTAATCAATTTAATTTGATCTACATTGAACTTTGAGGTCCCAACAGCTGCCTGTCATTTATATACTCTTAATGATCCTAATGACCATCCAACAGAGGTGCGTGCGTGCGTGCGTGCGTGCGTGCGTGCGTGCGTGCGTGCGTGCGTGCGTGCGTGCGTGCGTGCGTGCGTGCGTGTGCATGTGATTAATGAGTGTAGTGTTGCTGAGGCGGCTGGTGGTCTCCCATCCATGTAATTTTCATTAATGACTAAACAAAAAGAACCAACACCATCATCACAGCCACTGAGCTACTCTACTGCTGTGTGGAAAATAGCAGAGTTACAACTCTACTTAGACCTCTAGTCTGTCTATACACACATGTCCTTGTTGTAAATAGACGATATCGATCTGCTATTTTTTTGTTGAAAATACAGCATTTGGATGCTGGGCTATGAGGTTCAAGTGGTTAACACTGTCCGTGTTCTCATGAGGTCCACCTTGTTCATTTATATTGTGTGTGTGTGTGTGTGTGTGTGTGTGTGTGTGTGTGTGTGTGTGTGTGTGTGTGTGTGTGTGTGTGTGTGTGTGTGTGTGTGTGTGTGTGTGTGTGTGTGTGTGTGTGTGTGTGTGTGTGTGTGTGTGTGCGTGCGCGTGTTCTTTTTCATCAAGGAGGTGGCTTCTACTATTCGAGATCAATGCTCCTCCTGATACTATAATATATTATTTTCTGAGAATCACAGAAAACAATAGGGAATGTGATTGGGCGCTGTGGGGCCTGTTAACCCAGGATACATTTTATATTAGGAGAACAAAGGATGACAGAGAGAGACCAAGAGAGAGTGAGTGAGAGAGAGAGTTTGAATTAGTATTCAGAACACATCGTGGACTCAAAGTCAACCTCTGTATGTATAGTGCTCTCTTTTATTATTATTTTTGCCTCTGTGCCAAATATCTTTGCCGAAATTTGCACATACAACGTCACAACGCACCGACAATTCTTTGTGAGCTTGTCTTGCAGATCTGTTATTTTCTACGAATGTCGGCCCGAGAATTGGGGGGGGGGGGGCGGGGGGGGGGGGGGGTAGGACTAGGATGGATGGATGGGGGACAGACAGACAGGATAGAGATGGATGGATGCATGGGGGACAAACAGGCAGGATAGAGATGGATGGATGAGACAGACAGGATAGAGATGGATGGATGAGGGACAGACAAACAGACAGGATAGAGATGGATGGATGCATGGGGGACAAAAAGGCAGGATAGAGATGGATGGATGAGGGACAGACAAACAGAGAGGATAGAGATGGATGGATGAGGGACAGACAGACAGGCAGGATAGAGATGGATGTATGAGGGACAGACAGACAGACAGACAGGATAGAGATGGATGGATGAGGGACAGACAGACAGACAGGATAGAGATGGATGGATGAGGGACAGACAGACAGACAGACAGACAGACAGACAGGATAGAGATGGATGGATGAGGGACAGACAAACAGACAGGATAGAGATGGATGGATGGGGGACAAACAGGCAGGATAGAGATGGATGGATGGGGGACAAACAGGCAGGATAGAGATGGATGGATGGGGGACAAACAGGCAGGATAGAGATGGATGGATGGGGGACAAACAGGCAGGATAGAGATGGATGGATGGGGGACAAACAGGCAGGATAGAGATGGATGGATGGGGGACAAACAGGCAGGATAGAGATGGATGGATGAGGGACAAACAGGCAGGATAGAGATGGATGGATGGGGGACAAACAGGCAGGATAGAGATGGATGGATGGGGGACAAACAGGCAGGATAGAGATGGATGGATGGGGGACAAACAGGCAGGATAGAGATGGATGGATGAGGGACAAACAGGCAGGATAGAGATGGATGGATGGGGGACAAACAGGCAGGATAGAGATGGATGGATGGGGGACAAACAGGCAGGATAGAGATGGATGGATGGGGGACAAACAGGCAGGATAGAGATGGATGGATGAGGGACAAACAGGCAGGATAGAGATGGATGGATGGGGGACAAACAGGCAGGATAGAGATGGATGGATGAGGGACAAACAGGCAGGATAGAGATGGATGGATGGGGGACAAACAGGCAGGATAGAGATGGATGGATGAGGGACAGACAGACAGACAGACAGACAGGATAGAGATGGATGGATGAGGGACAGAGAGTCAGGGCACTTCATTTTAAATCCTGACCCCAGCATATTGCATAAAGTCCCAGTGGTGGCCTATACAACCACGCATTATCTACTGATGACTACTTTCATCATTTTATGGTAGCCTTTGTCTAAAAGGATAGCACCGAAAACACCTAGACAGCCTATTTGTAAATCTATTTGTTATATTATTGTTTTTATTCGTAAAACAAATCAGATTGGTGCTCCTTAAATGTTGGTGGGTGCTCCTACATTTGGTAGAAGTGCTCCTTAATCTTTAAATTGGTACCAGTGCTATACCAAGTAAAAAGGCACTACTGTACATTTCTTGCCGCAACGGTTCTGTTCAGAATTTGTCGTCTCACGTCTTGCCACAAAACAATAGAAAAAGCTCAATAGTGGGCTCCATAAAACCTCAGATCAATAAGCATGCTCGATAAGGTGTTCATTATCAGTAAAAATCACACCCGTGTGAAGTGAGGGGCGCTCTTATCATCATACAGCACATCATCTCATTCTGGCCAATCACAATTTGCGTCCTCACCTTCGTCTTCAATGTTTGTGTTTACACAAACACTCAAAGCTGGCCATTAATTGGTAATGGCATTCAAAAATAAAATGCTCATACTCCTTTCTCCAACTCTCTGTCTCTCTCACTCTGGACTCTGTCTTTCATTATCACTCTCGCTCTCTCTGCCTCTCTTTCATTCTCGCTCGCTCTCTATCTCTCTGTCTCTCATTATTTGAGACACACATGCAGGTATTTCGAGGCGTGTCCGAATCCGCCATTGCTTAGGGTGAAAACGACACAGCTTACCACTGGAATTGCATTAGGGAACGTACACAAGCTTACATTTTATGATTTTTTTTTCCTGTCATAGCACAACATAGGGTGAAAGTGTACAGGTATAGTGCAGGTGATTGCAACAACCACTGATGCAGTGAAAAATAAAAATGGGACCGCCACATATTCGACACTTTCCGCGATTCTGCCAATAATCATATTCTTTGAGTCACATATACAAGTTCTCGTCGGGTCAAACAAAGAACCACGTGAAGTTGATCCCCTTCCCCTATTCGCTCTTTCTAGGATATGACGCATGTGTAGTCAGAAGAATTCTCCCTCTTATCTCCCTGGCTCTCACACTTCCTCTCCCCTGTCCCTCGTCTTCCAGTCTCTCTCTCTCTTTCACACACTTTAATCCGTCCGTCTCTCCCTCCTTGCGTCCCAGCGGTGATAGGCTTATATACTTTAACATGCAGTAGTTGTGCACGTAGCGTATGAATATCACCATGTAATCTTCCTCTGCTTTTAGAGGAGTCTGCCGTCAGATGCATAATGTATAGGCCTCTCTGGAATGAGAGCTGCTCTGTAGGAATGCAGAATGAGAGCTGTTCCGGTGGTTATCTCAACCTGTGGGTCGGGGCACGTGATTTTTTCTTTTTTTGGATTGACCCTGTAGACAGAGCATTCACCTAATGCTCGCTCTGTCGTTAATAGGGATGGAGCTCGTTATTTTGTATTGATAACGAGCACCTTATCGATCAGGTTTATCAAGCCGGGTTCTTATCGAGCCCAATATCGAGCATTTTCTATAATTTTGTGGAAAGACGGGAGACAATACATTCTTAACAGAACCAGTATACTGTTCTTTGGCGGGCGGTGATGCTTGCTTTGTACTTATAGCTGTGTGCCAAAAATAGCAGATCATTCCACAAGTTCAAATGAGCTATTTTCGGACCGTGACAGTTGTGCACAACTAAGCATAAAATGACTTGTCTTAGTTAAGCTGGATCACTTCTTCACCACTCGCCAGTCACATTTTAACATTTTAGTTTTTTTGTTGACGAAATTGTCAACATATTTAGTCATGGTCATCATAGCTTAGTTTTTATTTAGTTTCATTGTATCTCATCTGGTCTTACAGAATGTTTTCTTATCTTAGAGACATACTGTACTGTGTGTGTGTGTGTGTGTGTGTGTGTGTGTGTGTGTGTGTGTGTGTGTGTGTGTGTGTGTGTGTGTGTGTGTGTGTGTGTGTGTGTGTGTGTGTGTGTGTGTGTGTGTGTGTGTGTGTGTGTGTGTGTGTGTGTGTGTGTGTGTGCGCGCGTGTGTGTGCGTGCACTGTGCGTGCGGGAGTGTGAACGCGTTGCCGCTGCCAACCAGTAGTGGGTTTGTTGTTGTCGTGATATCCTGATGTAGAATAGGAGAGCACAGGCACCAGTGTACAGACGCGCACGTGTGTGCGTGTGCGTCTTTGTCTGTAGTTATATAAGGCAGACAAAGTAACGCAAAATAATCATACCACTTCTATCTCTTCATAGATGCGCTACACAAATTTGTTCTATGCGGGACGTTCCTGAGCCATGCGCGTGCACACAAGGGCGCACATTAGGGGGAACATTGGTGGTAGGACAGGTAGAAGGGTCAGGGGTTAACTAAAGGTCACCTGGTGGGACAGGTAGAATGCAGCGATGCCCAGCGGCCAGAAGCAGCAGAGCATGGAGAAGACCGTCAGAGCCAGGTGATCTCTGGGAGGCATCAGCAGGAACATGTCCTCACTGTCACTGTCACTGGAGTAGTCACTCTGTAACACATATCAACATGTCCTCACTGTCACTGGAGTAGTCACTCTGTAACACACATCAACATGTCCTCACTGTCACACACACACACACACACACACACACACACACACACACACACACACACACACACACACACACACACACACACACACACACACACACACACACACACACACACACACACACACACACACACACACACACACACACACGACATTGTTCCATATACCCCTGCTTTTACATTTAAGTCCCAAAGATTGTGTCTGCCATAGGATATAATTCCTTTATAATCACCTGAAGGTCATGCAGAATCAACCAGCTCCCATAATGATGGCAGTATATTGTAATAACTATATATTATCACTTACACTTACTGAATGTGAACTATATAGCAGGTGTTTGAACGTTAAGCCTTCACTCCCAGCATGCACCCTGCTGTCTCCAGATGGTTCCCTGTCCTCTCACCTCCATCATCCATCCATCAAGATGCAGCTTGTAGATACACAGCTGGGTACATACAGTACAACATTGTTCTCCTACACCTGGTAGAAAGTACAAAGTCTGTACTGTACAGTGGTGATTTTGACAGCTTTTGACAGTTTTGATTTCGTTTTATTCATAAGCTTTTGAATAGAATTTAATGTCGTTTTTGTCACGCCCAGGGTTCCTTGAGGGAGTTCCAGGGGGTCCCCAGCTAAATTATATTTTGGAACCAAATGGACCCTTATGTGTCTGTAACTTTGATTTAACTCTCAGAGTTAAATTAACATCGATTTTACAATATAAATTGGGATCTCACAGATCGAAATGCCATTAAATGGGGGTCCCTAGACGAATGCATGTCAAACTGGGGGTCCTTGAAATTAAACTCTTCAAATGGGGGGCCCGTGGGCTAATTAGGGGGTCCATTTGGGGGTCCTTGACATGAAAAAGTTTGGGAACCACTGTTTAAGTCAATGAAATCGACACTGCTCCTCACTCACCTCCAGCTCCTGGAAGTCGTCGTCGTCATCGATGTCGTAGGACAGCGTGTGGATCTTTGTCTCCTCCAGGAACCTCCCGTCAGCCAGGAGCAGCGCCTCCTTGTAAGGCTGCACAATATACCGTTATCGTATCGTTATCGAGGTATGAACCTGCGCGATATCAATATCACAAAAAGGTGTTGTATATCGCGATATATCGCAATATATTGTGTGTTTTTTAAGATTGCTTAGTTTTCATTGTTGCTAACTAAGTGTGTTAAGATGCTTAAAGTTAAGAGTGACACTAACTTGTTATAGATATTGTCTTTTTATAAAATATATAATATGAAATAACAAGTGTGGGAATCCAATAGCACTTAAAATTAAGAGTGATATTGATTTGTTATTATGCATTTTTTTTGAATATGCCTAATGTTTAGTTTTCAATGAATGTTGCAACACTTAAAATATAGAATTAGAATAGTTTTTTAACGGTAATATCGTATATTGTATCGATATCGCAATATTTGGCATAAATACAGAGATATGAAATGTTGTCCATATCGTGCAGACCTACCTCCTTGTGGCCGGAGGAGGATGTGCAGGAGGAGGTGGTTCCATCGGCCGGTCCCTCGATGAAGGTGGTCTCGCAGCTCTCCCCTCCTCCCACTCCTCCCACTCCCTCGCCCCAGTAGAGGATGAGGCCCCCAGGGGCACGCACTCTGAACCGGGGGTCAAGGGTCACGGTCTGGTGGAGCGTGCTCGCGCTCAGGAGCTGCGGAGGGGGCGGGGCCACTCCTCTTCCTCCGCCTCCTCCTCCCGTCAGGCCTGTGTGTCAACCAGTGGTGGAACAATGGACAGTGGACAAAAATAATTGCGATTATCTCAAATAATTGCAATTAGACAATTATGTCATATTGTGACAATTATACTCGGGACCACAATGGAAGCAAGCCCCAAATGGCTTTTTGTGGTATCCTTTAATCATTGTAAAATCTTAACTTTGTACTATTAGCAAACTGTTATTGAATCAATGAATCAATGAATCAATGAATCAATGAATCAATCAATAAATCAATAAATATTCAATCAATCAGGCCTATATATGAATGCTGATTATGCAAACATAATTGTGATTATCTCAAATAACAGGAGGTGTGACAATAAAGCCTATACCTCCCACTGGGGTCCCGTTGGCTTCCTGTGGGGCTGGCAGGGTGACAGCCACATGCCCGTGGTACTGGGGGGCCGAGTAGACGCACCCCAGACCCACCACACCCACCCTGCCGTCCCCAGCGCTCCGTGTGGCGACGAGGCCGTTGGAGCCCCTCCCCGAAGCCACCAGACCTCCTCGTTCTCCTCCCTGTGACTCGTTCTCCGCCTGCGGGAAGCGCTGAGCCTCCTCTCCTCCCTGTGCCGGGACACAGTCGGGAGCACAGGCAATCACCCCCGCTCTCTGCATCCCTGAGGAGAGGAGAGGAGAGGAGAGGACAGGAGAGGACATGTGTATATTGTGTATGCATAGGAATCAACAGTGTTGACAGTGGGACTATTAAAGGTTGCACTCCCACACCGCATGCTGAATAAATTTGTGAATTCAATCAATATTATGCATCAGCGTGCTCTACAGTATTTCTTGCTCATCAAAAACTATTTGTGGCTGTAGGCCACTACATATTTATTTATATAGATGGCTTCCACACGGTGCCTCAAATTCTGCATTTGAGGCACCGGGCACGGACCACCATTTGATGAGATTTAGCCTTTCATACCCAAAACTTAGAATATTCTGTTATCGTTGGATTCGATTTAGTCAACAATTACATACTGTATTCCATACTGAGCTTGTCAATGGGCTATGTTCAGACAAAGCTTTCACCACAATAACATAACTGAAAAGACACTAGCATAGAGCCCAGAGTGTTTAAGTTGTTAAAAGGTTAAGTCACACAACAGCATGATTCAGTACATTATGGGCTTGAGCCAAACCAATCCCTCCCTATTTTAGAGAAACCTTTATAGGGATGCCAGTTTGGGTGGTGGGTTCTACCAAGCAGTAAATCCACCTCCTAAAATGTGTGCCCAATAAACCATTATGTAGGCACACACACACACACACACACACACACACACACACACACACACACACACACACACACACACACACACACACACACACACACACACACACACACACGCATGCACACACTTGGAAGGATGCCACACGGAAGGATAGCCACACAAACATAAACTCAAGTCCAAACTCGTGTACACCCACCCACCTACCCACGCACGTACATGCACACAATCCCAGCCCACCTCTTGTTCTACCAACTAGTCTCTGGTATCACACTGGATGTTGGTCCTGTTTAAATGCCCCCCCCCCCCCCCCCCACACACACACAAAGCACAAACAGTACAAACAGCAGATATGGGTGGGCGTGCACACACAAATTCATACAGAAATAATTTATAGAGACATGAACCTGCATGCACAAATGCACAACTACACTTAAGCATGGTTACAAGCACACGTAGAAACGCATATATATGGAATCAGATGTGAGCTTGTAGATCTGCTATTTTTTTCCATAGAGACATGTTTAGAGTGAGAAAAGAGTGTATACCAAGTAAAAGTTGCAACTCATGTGCAACTTTACATGGTTTCATATTACGCTCTCAAGAGTGAAATTATTGTTCTTTCTTTTCAAAATCTTTTTATTTTCGTTTTATAACAGTATGGGTGTCAAGTCACATGTTCATAGAAAAAATAAAATCAGATTTTAGTATCAGTGACTGAGGTAAACAAACGTACTGTATGAATCACAGAGATCGTGGGCAGACATAATGAAAAGACCATGTTATTGTGCAAAACATGCCCCTTCAAGACAAAAGAAAAACATTTTCTCCCCCTTTACTAAGTCCCAATTTAGTAAAGCCTATTCCCAGTTCCCCAGCCTCTCTACAAGTACTCCATCTCTTGAAATTATTGTTATACATGCATTTCTTAATTTACAAGAAGTCTACACAACTAGAGAATGCAGAAGAATTGTACCACATTAATACAGCATGGAATTGTGGACAAAACCATATCCAATATAAACAAAATATTCAATGTTTTGGGTCTGCTGAATAAATAATGGACTTTGATATGAAAAAGGTTGAAAACCAGTTAAACCACTGATCTACAATGGTGCCTAGAATTCAAACCAAGGTCTTCTGTATGAGAGGCTGAATTTCAACTACTCGACTTACTATAGGCCAAAACAGCATCTCTGCATGGACAGGGGCAATAGTGTGTCTTGTTGCGTGTGTCTGTATCTGTCACAGTGCAGGTGAGGTGTGTGTTTGAGTGTGAGTGTGACCATGTTTTGTGCATGATGTTAGTGTGAGTACACATGTTTTGTTTGTGTGTGTGTGTGTGTGTGTGGGTGTGTCACACACACACACACGCACACACAAATGCACACTCACTCACGCACCACATGCACGCACGCACAGTTCAGTGGAGCATCTAATTAAACACAGAATGCTGCTCAGCATGTATACACAACACACACACACACACACACACACACACACACACACACACACACACACACACACACACACACACACACACACACACACACACACACACACACACACACACACACACACACACACAGGCATGCTCTCTCTTACACTGCACAGCTAGTTTAAATTGGCTCATTAGACCATGAACACACACTTCCTGATGCCCGCTGCAAACTTCAAAGATTGTGATTGTGATTGAGTGTGACCTTTATAGTACAGTATGTCTATATACTATGCAAAATAGCCCAAAATGTAAACACTGGCTTCCTCCCGTTTTTTCCTTCCTCCCTGGAAATAAAAACGCCTGGGTTTCCGAGGCTATTACCTTACTGACCCTCAAGGTTCCGTTTGCTCAGACAGAGCTATATAGGCAAGGCAACATTCTCTGTCTGTGCTCCATTTGATTGGAATACAAGCTTACAACGCGTGCGTTGTAAGCTTGTAGATCTTTTTTTTGTATGTATGAAGATTTTTCAACGTGGAAACGATTATGTACAGTAATTATTGTGACAGGATACCCGACAGAGATGATATGAGGTTTCCACCTGACATCAACGATTGATATTTTACATTGGTTTTAGCCTATTATTTTCTGGCCTCCGTCTCAGCCACCACCTACTGTGTGGTAGTGGGTGAGGGTGCAGACACACATGTCTCCACTGACACACGTGGAGTCACCAACTGTTGCTTTCCACCCGACAAGTGAGGAGTCTCACTGTTGTTAGCTTGTAGATCAGTTATTTTTTGGCAAGCGGCACCTTTGTGTGTTGAAGTATAAATAAACCGCTTTTCAGCCTGGCATGTGATATATAGTTTGGGCATTCATGATTCAGCAACAACTTGTCCACAGTGAGAAAACACCAAATCTACAACTCCCATGCATCTACACCAAATCTCCAATACTTTTGTTCTTTTACTCAAGTACATTTTGAAACATTTCTATATTGCAGTATTGATACTTTTACTTAAGTAAAAAATTGTGAGTAGGCCTACTTTTTAGTGGTGTGTTCTAGTTTTTTTCAGAGGGCATGTGATAATTATTCCCTGAATCCCTGCGTGACATGCACATGTATAGGCTATACGCTCGCGTGTGGTCAATGGATGAAATGGTTATTACTCTGCATACTACATATATCATATAAGTATATATAACGGTAGAACACACCACTGCTTTTTACACCACTGGGTCTATCTTCATAAATTAACCATCCAAGGTGATAAGACGCTTCCTGCTCACTCCTCGAGCATTGAAAGAAGCATGAGCTCTCTTCGGGGCTCTCCCCAGGTTGGCAGAGGGAGAGTAGTATAGCCCAGGATTACAGTTTAGGCAATTGGCACCATGCAGGTGAAGAATGGGTTACAAATCGTGGGATAAAAAAGAACCATCTTTGCTATAGTGCAGCGACAAGGTTACGAGGTCACAAGGTCATAGTCCCCTGCCAGCTTCTCAGCTGTGAACACAGACAATAATTACCTCTGTGGGAAATGCACCCAGGTCTATGAAAACAAGCCCAAAAGAGCAACTAGCAGTTATAAAAATCACACCCGTGTGAACTGAGTGGTGCAAGGTCTTATATAGCCTGATCAGCTGTGGTCTGTCGTAATGTCAGTGACCATAGTAACCATGCTCATTTTTTTGGGTCCCACGTACAGGTACACACATACATAGACACAAACATAGATACAGACAAAGCTGGTTGTTGGAGTGGTTTGCACCACTCAAAAATGTGCAGATCACAACCAGGGGTCATCATCACCATGCTGGCATTGCCGTGTGGTGGACATTTTTGTCAAAATTATTATTTTGCCACAGACATATAAAATGAGTGGACAGTAACATAACCAGAAATACATAAAGAGCTATCCCTGAATGACCATAACATAACAGGTCAGTAATTGCGTCTTATGATCAAAATAAGAACATAATAAATGGTGGGACAGACAAGGCCAGGTTTTTGTCCACATTTGTCCATGCATGTATGGAGCTATGAACACATGTGTCAAAATCAGTTTAACCACTTTAAACCTGTATACTGTACACATTGGCAGATCTACAAGCTCCCAATGCTTCACCTCGCAATATGTATGCTTGTAGATCTGCTATTTGAAAAATAAATAAATCTAAATGTGAAACATTTTGAATATTTAACGTTTTAACACCTCAAATATTTTCAGATGGGGGTCCGGCGGTCCGCGGCCAAATAGCCTATTAATTTGGGGGTAATTTGATATGAATCCATATTTTATGTTAGAAGATCTACAAGCCCAGTACATCTGCTATTTTTTAACATAAAAATATATCTTGAAGGTAGCCTATAAATATTTTGAATAATTCGTATAATATAACATTTTAACACATCATGTTCATTTGGGGGTCCTTTGATATGAATCCATATTTTATCCATATCCATATTTTATACGTTGGCTATAAAAAAAATAATAGCAGATCTACAAGCTCACAACGCGTCCTGCCTTGGTGCGAGCTTGTATCTGCTATTTTTCACCTGCTATTTTTTTATTGGACATTTTTTAATAATTGTGATTCTTTTTTTTTCAAAAACACAAATCATATCAATTTGTCCTTTGATAGGAAATGTTTGACTGATCTAAGGGGGACTGCATGGGGTCCACAGTGTGTCATCTGGTGCAATAATCCAGTGGTTTTCAACATGTGGTCCGAGGACCACCAGTGGTCCTTGGGGGGGGCTCCAGCGGTTCCCAGTAGTAATGGAGAGTTGTGTAACCTAACCAATGGACCCTTATTAGATCTTTAACTCTTGAGAGTGTAAAATGCTCTCAAGTTAAATTATGGTTAAACATCTGCATTGCTTAATTTACAATAAAGGTCCCTGCACATGTGCACCAGACGCGTTTTCGGATTTTCAGCCGTTTTTCCGTTTTTTTGTTTTTTTCAATAAATATTTGCCTGTTCTCACCGGTACCCATAAATACAGCATGGAATTAATTGTGGACAAAATCTTATCCAACGAAAAAAAATCTCATCAAATGGTGGTCCGTGGCCTCAAATGCCAAATAACTAATGGGCCCGTCGCTTCATGCATGGCATCAAGCATCATGATGTTAAGAGTTAAGTCGTGATGTGACTGATAAGTGATTGCAAGCACTTGCCACTTACCTTCCCGAGGTGGACGAGTCTTCTGAAGCAGGGACCACCGCGTTGAACGATCCGCATTCAGATACTATTCACACGGAGTCATAGTAGCCTACGCTATAGCACTAATCATTCCTCTGCATGTTTAACAATATTTAATATACAAAACACCTATAGCTATACTGTAGTCTATATCCTCCTGATTCACCTGCCAGGCGAATCAATATAAAGTCAACATCAGCCGGTGCGCTGATCCCGTGCAGTCCTCACTGTGAAGATGTTTTGATCATGATACAGAGTAGCCTACATCATTCCTGAACGGGGGAGATGACAATCATATTATTAATAACAGTTTCCCCATGCAGCCGGGCCGACTCCTAGAAGTTTTGCGCGTCCTCCGCGCTCTTGAACGATCACATTCTGATTCTGTCACCCTCCTCCGACCGTCACTCCTCAGCAGAACGTGATGTCACCTCATCATCATACACTACAGACTACACTACGCTGCGTGGTGTGTGTGTGTGTGTGTGTGTGTGTGCGCGCGCGCGCGTGCGTGCGCTGAATCCGAGAATCCTGACAATGACAATATAAGGCTCCTCAAACTTGTCCTCATGGTCCTAATGCACCGCACACTTGCAAAACTGAAAAAAGTGCCTGTTTACATTGTGTAATGTGGTCCGATATGTATTCAATGCATCAATAAATTGGCATAATGCCCATTTCACAATTATATATTTATGTACTGCTCATACATGCATGCATCACTTTTCATTTAGCTGGTTCCAGGCCAGGGGGTCCTTTTTAAGTAGTAGTTAATTCTAAAATGACTTATTTTCTATCACACTATCGGTTGTGAGATTGTATTGTAGTTGTGTTCTTTTCTGTAGGCTATGTTAGGCCTACTATAGGCCTATATCCTGAGGCATTGATTGAATACTTTATTAACAGTTTGCAGAAAAAAGCACAGGAAAGTAAGCTACAATTGAATACAATTAAGGTCTGCTGAGAGGATTTAAACCAAAGAAAGCCTATTGGCTTCCGGTCTGTCCTTCATACTCAATTCATCAAACATTGCAAGTAGCCTACAAGTAGGCTACTATAGGCTACTACACGCTCTGGAGTCTGGACTCTGGACATGATGTGTTCAGGGGGTAACCACACTGAGCTAGTCAAATAAATAAAGAAGAAAGAAGTGTATGTAAATCTGGGTTATGGTGAAATTAAACAGGTCCCCCTGTCAGAAATAAAAAGATGATGCTTGGTACTTAACTGTATGTTGCTCCACAATGCAACATGTGACATACTGGTATTGAAACATAGCCTGGCTAATAAGCCAGACCGAATCAGCCATTGAAACAGGCAGGGTTGCATATAGCCTTGCTAGTAATTGCATGGCTTGGTTCACTGTGATGTTAAGCATACAAGCTCTCATCTAATTTTGCAACAATGTGAAGTCAAATCACATCACATCATCCTGTGTGTTTATCATTTTATGATGTGTCAACAGCCAGGTATAGCCTAAATGTACAGCATCAGCCATCATATCAAGTAATAATTTAGCCTACAGGTGTCTTAAACACACACACAGAGAGAGAGAGAGAGAGGTCTTCCATTCAACTTGATGTGAAGAGGAGGTTTTCAAAGCTCATCATTTTGCTGATTGCCTCCTCAACAGCTATGACTGACCCACAACAAACACAATGCTGCCCCCCAGTGTTCTAAGGAGGCAATGAGGTGAGTAGTAGGCCTACACAGTCTGTCTGTCTGTCTGTCTATCTATCTATCTATCTATCTATCTATCTGTCTATCTGTCTATCTGTCTGTCTGTCTGTCTGTCTGTCTGTCTGTCTGTCTGTCTGTCTGTCTGTCTGTCTGTCTGTCTGTCTGTCGCTGCCTGCCTGCCTGCCACACAGTGCCTTATTGAATTGATTTGGAATCATATACCAATTACCAATGAATGTTTTGTTTTCTTCCAGGGCAATGAGACGGTGTCTGGGGGGGCTGGATAAATCTGTCTGCTCACCAATGCATGGATCCGAGTTTGTGAGATCCAACCTAATTAAAGAGACTCGGTGAGTGACGCTAATGGCCGCTTGCGATGGCATCTGGCATATAGAGAATAGACTATATCAGTGGTTCTCAAAGTGGGGTCCGGACACCCCCAGGGGGTCCTCAGTAAAGTGTGTTACTTCAGCATCACAATCATTTTAAACACATCCATTTATGTGTTGGCTATTCAACAATAGCAGATCAATTTATCTATTTTGATCTAAAAAATGTATGGAACATTTTGGCAGTGGTGGAAAAAGTAATCACGTGTATAGGACTGAAGGTTAATGAATGTTTTGTCATAATATAATAATCTAAATCTACAATACATGTGAGGTCACGGTGTAGTGGAGTAGAAGTAAAAGTATTAGAAACACTGTGAGTGTGAAAACACTCAATATATACCTCAATACTAAGTAAATGTACTTAGTTACTTTACACCATTGCATTTTGGTGGTCCTTGACATGAAAAGGCTTGAGAACCACTGTGCCAAAAGTCTATTAAAACTGTTGTATATTATTGTTAACTATCCTTTCAGAAGCCTCATAGCAGCCTGCAGGCACAAAGGATCTGTTGAAGCGTTCATTCTTGCATTGCTTCTCCTCTTCGCCAGCCAGGATGAAATGTGTGAAAGGGATGACTCATGTCATCATGTCCATGATGGCCTTCGCCTTATTCTGCAATCTGCATGCATTCTGTATACAGTCTGTTTTTCTAGTTTCTATTCACACACAAAATAAAATCTTACTATTAATATTTCATGGAAGACACTTCTTCTAACGTATTGCTACTGTAGTTTGATCACTCTAAATGCCCTAATCTTAAAATAATAACTGGAAATAGCCGATCTGTGACGCATTGAGATTTAAGAACTTCTAGATCGGCTATTTTCGCTGTGCAAGATGCTTCCATATAAAAGACATGCTTGCTTTTATGGAATCCAAATGATTTAAATCAGTCGTGGCGACTGAGAACTTTGATCCATGTTTTCAATGGTGGACAGTATAAGTACATTTACTTGGGGAATACAAGAACGCTCTCCCCAAAACAAGCTCGTCCCGGGTAAAATCCGGCGACCTTTGGATGGTCGCGACGAGGTAACCTCATTAAAACTAAAAAACTAACCTTATTCCTAAATGTAACCTCAGTAAAACTATGCCTAAACCTATAACCTTATTCCTAACCTCAGTAAAACTATACACCTCCTAAACATATTCCTAAAACTAATACAAAAATAGGCTAGAAGAACCGCTGGGAGCGAGCGGCCCGCGGGAAAAAATGGGGGCGATGGCGACGCATTGTGAGCTTGCAATTTCAAATGATGTTTATTAGAGTGGTGCCCGGCTGTAGAGCACTGAGTCGGTAACGATGGAAGTTGGAGATCCATGCCCCACACGGCTATGCAATACCCGTTGTACCCGTGTCAGAGTACCCGTTCCACCCATCTGTCTGTGTCGCTTTTATGCCCATATATGGAGATTTCTGCATCTGTCTCTCTGTGTATTGTGATGTCAGAACAGGCCAGCTCCATATATGGACTCTGTAGTCCAGAGCCTGGGCAGAGGCCTTTTGTGGCGGTTCTGGACAACCGTGGGTCCGAGGGACTCGACACCGGGCACTGCACTCCATGTGGGGGTGTGGAACATGTGTGTTGAATTTGAAGTCGGTGGGGCTCCACCGGGCGCGTCAGCGTCGCGTCTCCGTCACCGTCAGGGAATGTTCCCTTTTTAATCAATGAAGGGTGGCTCCACTGCCCGTGTTGCGTGACATTAACGCGTGCATTAAAATTGAACCGGTGCGTTTTTTGACGCACGCGACGGAGACGCAACGCGTCCGGTGGAGCCCTGGCGTAACAGTTCTCGAGTTAAGTGCATTATAGCCTCGATACCCAGGCTTTCATTTAGGCATGCCCAAATGTGGAGTATATGCCGGAACCACATTGTGATGTCATAACAGGCCAGCTCCATATATGTAGATCTAGGGGTGATCAGGTGTGATCAGTAGGCTAATTTGGGCCCTGTCCAGAGCCTGGGCAGGGACCCTGTCCAGAGCCTCTATAGAACGGTACCCGTTGGGCACTGGCCTACAGCCTACTTGAAACGATGCAAGTTGAAAATGCATGCCCTGCCAAGTTATTATGTCCCTTTTATGCCCAACTATGGAGTCTATGCAGACAGACAGACAGACAGACAGACAGACAGACAGACAGACAGACAGACGTGGTGCATTTATAGATTGAAAACTTTCAAAATTGGACATGATATATAACTAGAAAAAGTGCCCTTCTGGGCACAGGTCTCCACCAGGAGGATAGGAGTGTGTGTGATGTTTGGCAAAATGTTTAGGAGTAATATAATCATGTTTTGTGTGTGTGTGTGTGTGTGTGTGTGTGTGTGTGTGTGTGAGACACAGCTTGGCCTGTTGTAGCGCCACCATGAGGCTGATTTGAAAACTGTCAAGTGGCATTTTTTCCTCAGCCTAGTGGGAATATGCATGCACAGTTTCACCGAAATCGGACGCTGCGTTGAGTAGTTGTGGCGATTTGTACAAAACGGGTACCAAGCGGGCTACTCCTGAAAAGTTTAGAAGCCAATCGTAGGCAATGAAGGTGGATTACATGACTATGGAGAGCATGTTTACCGATTTGCGTGAAATTTGGATAACATCTGAAGGAGTAATATTAGAAAATGTGTTTTACATATGTCGGCCTCCTGGTGGCGCTATAAAGAGCAGATGTGAAAAATTCCAGGCAAAGGTTTTTCCTTGGCCTCTAGGGAGTTGGCATACAAAGTTATCCACAAATCCGTGCAGTTGGAAGTAAAAACACTTTTCGGCCAGTTATAGCGCCACCATGAGGCTGAGTTGAAAATGTTCACGTGGCATTTCTTCCTCGGCCTAGTGGGAATGTGCGTGCGCAATGTCACGGAAATCACACGATGTGTTCATGATTTGCAGCATTTTGTTTGAAACTGAACACTCCTGCGAACTTTGGAAGCCAATCTTAGCCAATCAGGATGGAGTCTGAGAAATCTGAAAGACCCGTTTGGTTGAATGGCTCTAGAGAGACTGTGTACTAATTTGCGTGATGTTTGGACAAAATCTGTAGGTGTACTGTCCAAAAACTTGTTTTGCACAAAGCGGCCTCCTGGTGGCGCTATAACAGGCCGTTCTGGAAATTTTGGGGCAGAGGTTCATCGTTGGCATCCAGGGAGTGTGTGTGCAAAATGTGGCATCGACCGGGTTAACAGTGCCGGAGATTAGCTGTTCACAGACGGACGGACACACGGACGGACGGAGTGCAAAACATACTCTCTCCCCATGCCTTCGGCCTGGTGGAGACAATGAGTAGCCTTTCTACTTCTAGTAAGTACATTTTGATACCAATGCCTTTACTTTCATTTTAATTTTGAGTACTTTTTTTCAAGGCAGACATTTAATGCCGTCCTTGTCCGTGGGGGGTCACCAGAGGACGCGTCACCGCACAAAACCACACGGTCGGCCAAGCAAGCAAACCGAGGAAGAAGACAAACGAAGCGGCAGGCACTGTGCTGTCAGATAGATTCACGCTGCATTCTTTTCCATCCACAACAAGTCACAACAGTTGATTAACTCCGAGAACCGTCGACACTTAAAGCTCCAGGCTGGGAAACGACACATCATTACCGCGGAAAAGGAAACTCCGACGGCCGGAGGAGAGCACAGAGCAGCGGCACAAGAGGAGGAGAGTCGGTGAGACACCACCAGGTAAAATAAAAAGGCTTTCGTGGTTTCTTTGGGCCGCTTCCTCCACTCTCTCTGCTGCTAGCGTGCGTTAGACTGCCGTCGGTAACCCGTTGAAATGTGTGACCCCAGGGGGCGCCGTGTTCATCAACGATAATTCTAGTTTTACATTTCAAAATCCCCCCCCTCTGTTTTGTTTTTGGGCTAAACAAAAAATCGTCCAGTTCTGATTGATTGAAAACGTTATTAGTTTTCAGAAAATAGCACAGGATAGTAGTAGTACAGTTCAGTCTGCTTGACTAGAGGATTTAGACTCAAGAAAACACTAAAGATTTGACTTTGAATAGAACCTTCATTTTCAATTCATCAGAACCTTTAATGACATAGAAATACTATACTAGATTGTTTGATTCCATTTATTAACAGTTTTGGAGAATTACAGTACATTTCAAGCACAACTCAATACAAGACACCACAAGACACCATAAAGACACCATAAAGCATTACACTTGTTTACAATAGGGTCTACCATGTTCAGGGATCGAACCTGGGTTGAGGGCCCCGAATCCTAACCACTAGACTAGACCACCAGGAAATTGTTATTATATATTATATTATATTTTAAGACTAAAATACTGATATTTAGTTGACTAGACTAAGACTAAACAATTTCAAATGACTAAAATTGGACTAAAACGAAATGGTGTGTTAAAAGACTTAAGACTTGCAGACTTGCTGACAAAACTAACACTGTATTAATAAGGTCACATCAATCTATAAAAATGTCTGTTTTCAGTGTTTTGGTTTCGATTCGCATCCTTATTCGGAAAGATTGCGAAACAGCGACCCCTGGAGTCACAAATGTCTATAGGTCCACAGATCCCACTGTAACACCTGTTACGGCTGTACTTTTCCTGCCCGTGCAGAGTGTGAGGCTAGCGGCTAGCAGGCCAGGCACAACAACTCCACCGAAGCAACCACAACAAACTACGAACAAAACGCTTTCTGCCTACCCAACTTATTTATTTAATTCGCCGGGCCATTTGGTAAGCAGAGAATAACTAGCCGAGTAGCTACGGCTGCTATAGCAACGAACTGTCACGTTTTCTTTTTTATTTAATTTGGGGATATTTTGACAGCTAACGTTAATTACTATAGCTAGCATGGCAGTTAAACTGTCATAACAAAAATAATTGTGTGCAATGAAGCTGCTAAAGGTTTGTTTAGCCACTATAGCGGGCCAACCTTATCCTTGTTTTTAATGTTGTATAGGCTTCATTTAAGCCCGTGAGTTGGATAAAAACGACGTTTTTTCCCCTCACGTCATTTGTCGTCGAGTGACTGAGCCGTGCCCGTAAAGTACGCGAATCTGACTCTTTTTATTTTACTGGGCACAAGGCATGAAGGCAAACAGGATACCTAAATGTTTATTTGGAACATTATAATACACGTATGATGATGTTTATATACAGAAGGGGGCAACACTCTCTAAAACAGTCATTGTCCAGTCATTGTCCAGTTATGTCTGCCCATGTATTAAGTTGAATGTGATGTAATATCAGGCAACACGCACGCACACAAATGATCACATGCTACTTTATGCTTGTCACGATGGACATGAGGGAATGTGTGTTTGTTGTACACGTTTACAGTATTTCAACTTTCGTTTTCACTACATAAGTGTGAATGTCAGTCACTGTCCTCCTGAATGGAGGTGGACTTTATGGCAAGTATACTGGAAGATAAGTGGCCAGCACAGCTGTTTTAAACGGACCAATGAGGCTGTTGTGAAGGGTCATGGCGTTAGAATCAAGTTTGCACACTGCCTGGTGCTAGTAACTGTTGTTAATTCCAGGTTCAGTAGGGGTCGGCGATATGGAAAAATAACCTTTTCAAGAGGGAGTGCTTGTGAGTTGTCATTGTCACAGAGCCATGCATTGTAATTGGTAAATGGTGCATTTATATAGCACTTTTATCCAAACTCCAAAGTGCTTTACATAGATTGTGCATTACATGCATTACATTGACCCATTCACACACCCATTCATACAATGTGTGATCTCATTCCCAATGAAATAGAGAAGGAGTTTCATTTTCACCGAACTGGGAACCTCACGGTTCCCATCCGGGCGCTCTACCGGCCACTCTACCCCTGAGACACTGCCGCCCCATTTCTGTACTGTACAGTACCAGGCCTACACGCTTTGGCGTCTTAATTCTATAATATCGTCTCTCGTCAGGTGGAAACCTCATGTGTCTGTCCAAAACAGTTACTTTTCAGGATTCCAAAAAGAAAAAAAACTACAGATCTACAAGCTCAAAACGTGTCGCTTTGCGCCACGTTTCAAGCTTGTGGATCTGCTACCTTTGATGCTTTTGTGGGACGCTGTAGTATGATCAAGTTGGGCGTTAATTTTTATTTAAAAAATAACACCAAAAAGTTTGAATAAATATGGAGATAAAGAGGTTTCTGCCCGACTGCAATGATAGAACCTCTCATAAGGCCAAGGGTGAATATGAACAACATCCTCATTTTAATTTCATTAGTCACAAGACAAGTCATACACAGGATGACTCAACAGTTAATACCTTACACTTGCATAACAGCAAGCAACGGTGAGGAATTGAATAAGAAATGATTCCATATCTTATTGAAGATTTATTTTGACATGGATGCAATGGTTTTAGTAGTGAACAAACATATTAATTTATTTATTTGCTAATCCTCAACAAATATTTTCCACACTGTCCTGTGCCATGAAACTGAATTGTGAGCATTTGTAACTTCTGAGATTCTTGTGGTTAATGAATGGCACTTAAGTTTGATTGTGGCATGGGAAGTGACAGTGACAGTACTAGCATTTTGAGTGTTGGACTAGATTCCTTTCTTAATTAACGTGACGCCCCTCCCGGCGTGAATGGGTTAACATCTGACCGGCAGAGGTTAACGATTGTTTATTAATAGTTCTCTATCGTCTGGTCTCTCCCCTCTTTTGCAGCCGCCATGGCGGGTGAGCGGCGCAACGGGAACCTGCTGGTGCAGCTGGGCCCGCGGCTGCAGGCCTACCCCGAGGAGCTGCTGCGACAGCGCAGGACCCACGACGGACACACCGAGTACCTGGTCCGCTGGAGCCTGGTCACGCTGGAACAGGACCCCGCGGGGGTCCCCGCCGTGGGATCCTGCGACAGCGGCGGCATCGGGGTGGTGGGCGGTGTGGGGGGAGGGGTGGGATTGGTGGGAGGGGGCGGCTCGGGTGCCGCGGGGGGAGGCGGGTCCGGGAGCTCGTCGACCGCCGGTGAGAGCAAGGCGGAGAGCATTCTGATGTGGATGTCCACGGAGGACGTTTACGCCAACTGTCCCACGCTGCTGGGCAAGAAGAGGAAGGCGGAGGGGGGAGCCAGGAGGGATAGGGGGGAGGAGGATGAGGAGGATGAGGACGAGGAGGACGAGGACGAGGCCGGGGGACGGAGGAGGTCGGGTGCAGAGTTCCCCACGAACGTCACCTTCGACGAGGTGGGTGGGACTACTTGACCTATCACATACTGTAGACAATGTATCTAATGTTGGCCATAACGTTCGTATGATTTGAGTTTATTTTGTACCATACAGTCTGTGTGCATTTGTATATTTTATGTGTGAAACATTCATAAATTATTTATGGCTGTAGTTAAAAGCTACAATCTATATGATTTATGTCCATTGTCTCCCTCTGCTTTTTCTTTTTTTACATCGATGACAGTTTAGAATACTTGAAGTTGTTTTGTCTTTGCTGCTGACACATCACTTTTGAGTAAATACACCTAACTTTTAATTTCCTCCTCGGGGACACGCAGGGTGAGCTGTCGGACATGAAGGGGGACGTGAAGAGCCTGGTGCAGCGCGCCCGTAAGCAGATGAGCAAGAAGAACGACTTCTCCATCCACCACACCATCCACGTGCTGAGTGCCTACGCCGCCATCGGCTCGCTGGTGGGTGAGTTCAAGGAGACGGGAGCACTGGACCTGCTCATGGAGCTGCTCTGCAACAAGGAGAGGCAGACCAGACGCAGTGCGGGCAAGATGCTGCGGGCGCTGGCGTCGCACGATGCAGGTACGTCATCTCAACACCACTTGGTCAAATTGTGTGATTTTTTTTTTTACATCACACAATCACTGGCATGACTTCACGTGAAAATATAGAAAATGGTAGGGGCCTGAATCTCTAGGTACCTGCACGATTCGATTATAAATCAATTACCGATGCATCTCTATTCCAATACATGATTTATTTCCCCCTCATCGTGTGACTAACAGTAAGTGTTTTCTAATGATCCAGAACAACAAATTAATTTACTTCCATTATCTTTTATTTCTGTACCAACATAAAAAAAAAGATTTCTGACATTTGTGAATCGATTCAGTCTGCATCGTGATTAATCTATAAATTGATTTTATTTTCCACCCCTAGGAAATAGTATATTTTTACAGTTTTTCTTTCTATAATGGCGACAAATTCCAATACATATTTATAATCCACTAAATAAATTGGTCTGATGTACCCATATCCGACTAATTTGACGCCGTACACTGAACTCCCTTGGGTCGTCTGTGAAATTGTCCGTTCAAATTTGGCACACGCTACAGATATACATACACATATACGTACAGAGTTTCCATGCATTTATTGAACGATTATTATTTCAAAAGACTTTCAGAAATGTTACAATCAAAACATTTTCAGGAATTAAAATGACATTTCAAACATTTTGTAAGGGAATTTCATACAAAGAGTCGTTCAAAAGTTGTGAAAGTAGTACTAGTCACAACATGTGAGCTTGTAGATTTGCCATTTTCACTCAAACTTTCGCCTTATTTTCAGTCTTGAGCTAAAAGGTTTGGGAACCCACGGCTGTAGATGGCAGTATCTCAACCAGATTTCTAAACCATTCCTTGTAATGTACAGCTATAATAAAACGAGTGAAATGCTAATTCCTTTCTCAGGAAATAAAAACAGGAAGCGTGCTGTACTACGTGTCTTCTGTCACAGAGCTGAAGAGAGTGAGACACTGACTCACTGGCACTGTTGCCAGATTCTTTGAGAGAAACAAGCAACAGTTATAGGAAAACAAGCCCAAAAGAAGCGACCGATTATTATTATTTTCTTTAATTCCTGAAAATGTTAGATTTTTGAAATATTCTAATGTCTAACACAAATCTGGTACGGGGGCACAACAAAAGATGGCGTTTAGGGACATACATATATTCATTTGGTGGTCAATGACATGAAAATAACCAATATTTAGAGGGAAACAAGCAAAAGTTGCTTATAATTGGCAGACATGGCAATACTGCTCACTTGGTTTATGTATAAACTCATATCAACTTATAAGATAAGAGTTATTTCCCTACGGGCCGAAGAGATACGAGCGTCTGAGCAATAAAGAGGCCGCTGGCTGCTCTGTCCGTGTAATCCAGGCTTTTAACCCTTTCCAGCCTGGCCACTACCTATTATGGGTATAGGAAGGGCATGTCCTCCTGATGGCCAGAGGTTTTCTTGCTGCATGTAGCTCAACCTTGTGTGGGACGGTTCCTCTGTGCAGGTGGGGGTTGTTGCAGTGCAACCAGAGGGGGGCTAGAATGGGTTTTGTAGCATTCGTGGTGCAGTGCACCCTTCTTCCTCAACCTGCTGCTTCTTCTGTGACGCTGCTGCATGACTCGCACAGCGGACATGACACTGCTGCTTAGTTTTCTACTTGACCAACTTTAGTTTTCGACTGGGACGCCCAGTCCGACAATCACACGTCCTGAGATTGATGTCGCAGGCAGATTCCCCGCAACCTTTTGATGATTGGCAATTGACAGCCAATGGTTCTGTCGTCATGGTTACAGCCCCGCAGGCTATGGGATCTCTCTATACTTGGCTTCCACGCACACACAGGCCAGCCAGACTGGATTTAACCCATTAAAACCGGGAAAGCATCTTTTTAGATTTTAGCGTTGGCTATTAAAAATAGTAGATCTACAAGCTTGCTTGACGTTGTACATCCACTGTTTCTGAACATTGCTGAAAATCTTGAAAGTGTGAGAACTACTGATTTTTAAAAGGCTTTTGTAGAATGGGCCTCGGATCCTAATGTGTTAAAACAACAGTGGTGTAACAGACAATGACTCTGTGATAAAAGGAAAGATAATGTCTGTGAGTGTATGGATGATGATTTATTTAATCCTTATAAATAAATGTATGTGGTGCAGTGCATTAAGTTAGACCAAAGTGCATCAGTTTGACGTAAAGCAACGTCATCTCCCCTTTATCTCAACGTTCTGGAAATGAAAACATATAACATACGTCACATAATTCCCTCAGCGGTGTTCTCTCTACTCTTTTTCTAGTTTTAAAAATACACTTCTCTATCTGTGGCATCTATTCTGGTTCTACCACTTCCCTCCAGCGTGCGGGCGTGCGTGCATGTAAATAGCAGATCTACAAGCTCACAAAGGTTCAAATCAGCTGTAGAATACATGTTCAGATTAGAAGCATGAAACAGTTTTAAAAAAATCACAAGCTGAAGGTTTAAAGCCTCAATCCGTGATTTCTTCAACTGGTTGGCTGTATGTACTGTATCTCGGTCATGATTTAACAAAGCAGTTTAACATACAGAATCAAGGTTACAAGATTACAATTGACCGAAAAGGTATGGGCTGAAGCGTATTAATATTTAGCAACATGGGTTTAGAATGATAATACCTAAACATCATTAAATCATTATGTGATATTTTATTTTGCTTTATTCCATGTGTACAGTATACTGCATTTGTTGTGCCAGAGTCTTGTATTGGGAGTTACGCCGATGAGGGGGCAGAAAACGCCAGTCACGTGGTTCATGTCACTCTAAATGGTGACAAATGCTCATAGACTCCAGTGCATTCCCTAAACGCCTGACGTGAACGGAGATGACACAACTCAACTTGAATGGCTCTGCTCCAGGCCATGCGGCAGCGTGGTGGTTAAACACGTTTGCCTTAGCAGGGTTGCATCGTGTCAGGTGTGTGTGTGTGTTTCCACCACTTTAACTGTTACTGATAGCAGAGCTTGCTATTTGTGTTGACATAAGCGCTCTCACAACCTGCTTCCAAGAGCTGACTGCTGGAATGCAGACAGGGGAGATTAAATATCCCATTGTTGAACTATCGTACTTTAGTGTGACCATATAATCAATACCATTGTAATTGTCTCCACCAGGCCGAAGGCATGTTTTGCACTCCGTCCGTGTGTCCGTCCGTCCGTCTGTTACCAGCTAATCTCCGGCACCGTTAACCCGGTCGATGCCAAATTTTGCACACAAAAAATACCGAAAGTACAGTAGCAGATCAACAAGCTCAAGGGCTTTCGAGCTTGTGTATCTGGTATTTTTGAGACTTGTGTGTAATGCTATTGCTATAACACAAATTTAAAAAATAATATGGAGATAAGAGGTTTCTGCCCGACAGCGACGATGGCCACCTGTCTCCGTTACATCCTCTAGTCTGTACTGTCTTTTCTGAGACAATTTATTGGGAAGACTTGTGTTAATTATGACAAATCCCAGTCACTACTGTCCCTATTCTGGGCATGTCATAATATTATAATAGGTGAACATTTTGCGAAATTACATATCTACAAGCTTGTAGATTGACTATTTTCACCAAAACTTGGTGTAGAGGGGAGAAAAGGAGGGTGATGGACTCCCTGTGGGACCTCGACCAGCCAGGCAAACCTCATATGTCCAAAACTGTTACTTTTCAGGATTCACATTCAAAAGCATCTAACGTTATCAGATCTACAAGCTCAATCGCTTCACGCCACGTTTTGAGCCTGTATATCTGCTGCTCTTGATGTGTTTGTGTGATTAGTACAGGGTTTTCAATTGATTATGAAACGGGGACCACCAACCCGACTAAGAATCAACCTGAGGACAACTGTTCTGTCTGCTGGGGATATGGTGTGGGGGTAAGCTTGAAATTAAATGATGACTTAAGGGCTTGATTTAATTTGTAGTTAGGTTTGTAATGATAGGTTACTACGTACAATGAATTAAATCATGCTGTTAACATTCATTATTTAACTGCTAGAGGTCCAGAGAACCAAAAAGGTTGAGAATACTGATCTGTTCCAATCCCACAGCTACCCTAAATCCTTTCTCTTAACCTTCTAATCTATATTAACTCATGTTAACTGATATACTGATTGTAAATTATGAGCAGACAACATGCACTTATATGGGCACATTTCCTGGATGACTCAACCAGTCAATCCGGTACACTTTCCCTTAGTGCCCTATCTTGAGATTCTGTGGAATTTCTTCACCGCCGACGAGCAACTTTGACATGTCATCATAGATCACCAGGGTATTTAGTGTGCTGTTTCTCAACTACATTACTGAATGCATAGTCAGGGACCAAATGCACTACCTTCACAGACCACCAGTGGGAAAAAAAGGATTTTGCCCGACAGCAATGTTAAAGGGTTATTAACTCCCCTCTAGTACACACCCTGACTGTAATGGTAACTGGTGTAACCCAGGCATAGCCGACACGGCACTGACTTGGTGAGCTGTCATGCTTGGTTTGGTCAGTGGGTGATGGTGGTTGATATATTGTGAAGTACTTTGGTCCACAAGCTTCTCACATGTGTCACACAAATGCAGAAATACAGCAGGCAGACTGGGTATCTATTGTCCTTGTTCTGTTTTGTTTTGTTTCTCCACTGACTTGAAAGTAAGAAATGGAGTTCATCTGCTGCTGCTGCTGCTGCTGCTTTGATTGGAGAATGGTGTGTCTGACCGTTTGGTGTGATAGTTTGACTAAACGGAATGTGTGCTTGTTGAAGATCCAAAGAACAGTTGAAATGTAGTGTCTCCCCAGGACCCAAACGTTATACCATTACCTATTGGCCTCAATATAAGACTACGTTTTTTCCAATGGAAATATCCTAAAAAACAGGGTCGTATTATAATCGGGGACTAGACTATTTGACATTCAATGTTATTTTTCACAAATGAGTCTTGAAAAATGGGGTTCGTCTTATAATCAGAGTTGTCTTATATTATTCGGGACAATACGGTACTTTATAATCACTTCAAGAAATAGTGAAAATAGCCAATCTACAAGATCACTGTACAATCTTTGGGTGGTGTTTGTCATGGCAAGGCGTGCCAGAAATTGCATGCAGATCATTGACTGTGGATCAACATCAGTGGATGTTGTTTGTGTGTGAAATGGTGTTGATTTCTTAATTTATACTGTAGCACCATATGGCATCTGCCATATCCGCTGTGTTGTGTCCCTTAGCAGATGAAAAGTCTAGTCTGTTCTGTTTAGCCTAGATCAGTGGTTCCCACACTAGGGGTATTTGGGGTATTCTACTTAAAGTGTAGAGTATGTTTTTTGGGACCTTCAAAATCATAAGGCAAAACTTATCATCATTAACATCAAAAACATATGACCTCTGTAGACCCAGCAGGGGTAATGGTAGTGTTCTTGTCTAGGCTATGTCTGTCTGTGTGTATTGAGGACTCATCTTTCCCCCTTGCCGAGAAGACACGTCATCCCCTTGTTTTCCCTCTGGGTTACCTAGCAGCCATGTGATTGCGTGAGGGAGGAAGCTTCTGTATGAATGGATGGCATAAAGTGTGTGCTATTACACACATTTAATGTGGCACACTTGTAGAGTTCAGTCTGGACTGAAATGTGGATGGACTGGAAATGTGGATGTGCTACTTTTGATACTATGTTTTTTTGTGACACTGTAGTATCATCAAATATGAAAAAACAAATGGAAATATGTAGATATGAGATATATTAAACACTGCTTCTAGAGTTTTAGATAGTAGTAGTAGATAAGGTTATTGGTTCTAAATATCAGTTTTGATATATTTAAGTTAATTGCCCAGCCCTAGGACATTCTAAAAGAATGGAGTGGAGATGAACAGCAACATCTCTGTTGGGGTTAAAGACAGGAGGACTGTTGTTATTGAGGGTCATGGCCCCTCATGGATCAGAGTGGCTTTTCGGGGGTGACTACTACACATGATGGTAAGCATGATGCCAAGCATGATGCCATCTGCGTCATGACTACGCACAATAGTAAAAGGCAACAGGTCTGTTACCTTATTTCAGTGGTTCTCAAACGGTGAAACACAGGGCGGTCCCCAAAAGATTGTCTCACTCAACACACAGTACACAAACCAACATAGCCGCACATTTCACTCTTTTTTTTCCTGCTAGCTGTAGCATAAATGTAGTTAACACTTGAATTGTCCGGGGTTATTTAATCCATTACATTATAGCGTCCAGTCTATTTATATGTGTGTGTAGCAGCTAACAATAGCCACACCACTCTAAAGGCGATCGACAACAACGGGAGGTAAGAATAAATCTATCGCGACTAGCGACTGGACAGCGGAGGGCCGTCTAAAACAGGATGTTTTTTATAATTAGACGGGATGATTTAGATTGCGAGTTATTAACGTTTTAAGATTTTCGTTGTCGTCGAGGTAAACGGAGACCAGTTGTAACGTCCCATAGCTGGTGGTGATGACAAGCAACCGGATTGCTGTGGGGATCAACCATTATATACACAGAGTATACGAGGGGTACGAACATGTTCGTACGTGGCTGATAGCATCCCATAGCTGGGGCGTATGAATATGTTCGTACTTCGCAGAAAGAATTAAAGACGGAGTGCTGTGACCCCCCTCCCAAAACATGATCATCAGGTATTATGATTACACTAGAAACAAGGTTCCCATGGTCATGAGATTCCAGGGCCTGTGGGATTTTACAGGGCCTATTGGAGCTACCGCCAGAACGGTTAGCTGTTTGGCTTAGCCCACACTCCGCACAGCCTGGCTCACGTTTCAGCAGGAGGAGGGCTCACTCGCTTTGTACCACGGCAACATCAAAGCCGCCTGCTCACTCCGTCGCTTCCTCGATCTTTCCGGATTTTCCTCATGTACTGTAACGTTAACAGTATTACTTTGGGTATTTGCTGAGTTTCCTTGTGCACAGCAAAAACAGATAGAATTGCGCCTAACTGAACATAATCCTTCTTTTGTCTTCCTCCTCTTGTCTCCTCTTCTCTCCCAGGGAGTCGAGCCTATGTGCTTCTGTCGCTGAGCCAGCAGGACGGCATAGAGCAGCACATGGACTTTGACAACCGCTACACTCTGCTGGAGCTGTTTGCCGAAACCACATCCTCAGAAGAGCACGGGATCTCCTTCGACGGCATCCACCTCCCACAGGTAAACAAACCACTGCAACATCCATTCATCCACCTCCCACAGGTAAACACCACTGCAACATCCATTCATCCACCTACCGCATGTAAATAAACACTACTGCAACATCCATTCATCCACCTACCGCAGGTAAATAAACACTACTGCAACATCCATTAATTTGAAAAGCGCTGCAACCTTTATTTAAAGCACATAGACACTAGCCGTTTGGGTTGTGTACTTAACTTTCCATGATGTAATTCCAAATATTAGTGAGATATTTACGCTATTACCTTACCTTTTTTCAAGACATGTTGCGTTGAGCGTTTTTTTCTTTTTTTTTTATCGTACCTCGGTCGATCGTCAACACGGACACGTGCTGTGTTCACAGAAAAAAGAAAACAAAATTCCATTCAGAGCTTACGTTGTTTGAAAACGTGGAGAAAAAAAAACGCAACGGAAAAAAACACCCGAGCTGCTGGCATTTCTGTGAAAAAGATGTACGGGAAGCTCACATTCCGTATCCTGTGGAACTCTGGAGTTTTTACACTAGATGGTGCTGTTCACTGACACATGAACCTCTATTTCTCTCAGATTCCAGGGAAGCTGTTGTTTTCCCTGGTGAAGCGCTACCTGTGCGTGACGTCGCTGATGGACAAGCTCAACACGGCGGGTGGCGGGCCGGAGTCCAGCCCCTCCCCTTCCTCCTACCCCTCCTCCTCCTCGTCGCCCCCCTCCTCGGAACAGCTGCGTCTCCAGAAGGAGTTTGACTTCACCATGGCCATGGCCAACCTCATCTCAGAGCTGGTGCGGGTCATGGGATGGGACCGCAACCGCATGTTCCCCTCTGCCAGCCCTGCAGGTAGGTGCTAAAAGATCTACACGCTAAAAGATCTACAAGCTTGAGCTTGTAGATCTAGCCTGGCATGGCCAGACTAATATCACTGCGTAGATATTAGTCTGGAACTTCGGTGTGGAAGATTTATTTCCAAGGGGCGGTTACAAATGGATTTGAATAGTGGGCTCTTGATTGGTCACCCACAACTCTGGGGTGAGCAAAATGTAATTCAAACTGAGGAGTGCCAGACCAATCTCCCAGGGAGATTCTCCCTGTGGCAGATCCATCTGTTTTCCAGGCTATTGTAGATCACCCAAATGTATATAGGGCTGAAGTGGGCAATGTATGTTTTTGTTTTGTAATAGTGATCAACATCTACAAAATTACTATTAGTTACGGAAGCTTTCAAATAATTGTAGTGGAGTCAAAAGTATATTTGCCTCTGAGATGTAATAAGTAAAAGTATTGGAAATAATCCAGTAAAGTAAAAAAGTACCTCAAACTTGTACATGAGTACAGTACTTGATTTTAGGACCTGAATTGAAACAAGACCGCAAGAACTTTTCTTTTATCTGTAATATCCTTTTGGACCAAGTGTTTGACTGTACTCATGTATTCCAGTGGTTTTCAACCAGTGGTCCTTGAGGGGTTTCCAGGTGGTGTCCAGCTAAGCGATGCAGAGTTGGTAACCAAATGGACCCATACAGATTTTTCTTTAACTCTGGAGAGCGTAAAATGAAACCATACCCGTACGGGTCTATTTGGTTTCATTTTACGCTCTCAGTCTCAAGAGGTAAATTATTGTTAAACATCTGCACTACTTAAGTTAATTTACAAGAAGTCTACACAATTAGACAACGTGGAAGAATTGTTATTTTGATCGTTTGCCTGTTGTCCCTCCTAATGGTACCAACATCAATGCAGCATGGAATTGTGCACTAAAGTTATCCAACAATAACAAAATTCTTTAGTTTTGGGTCTGAGAGGCTAAATGTCATCACATGGTCCGTGGCTCAAATGCTGAAAAAAATAATCAGCCTTGATATGAAAAAGGTTGAAAACCACTGAAGTATTCAATCAATCAATCAATTACATGTACTTTGGTTATTTTCCACCACTGTCTGCAGCAGGGGGTGTGATGACAATGGAGGAGCGAGCGGAGGACGCGTGTCAGACGCATCCCGCCAGGTCTCGCTCCATCTTCCAGCTCCGCTTCTCGTCCGCCCCTGCCACCTCTCCCTCCATGTCGTCCGTCAACGTGGCGCCCATCGGCTCCGCCTCCGGCAGCGGCGGTGGCGCCTCCTCCTCCTCGGCCTCGGCCTCGGCCTCTGCCTCGGCCTCTGCCTCTGGCTCCGCCTCCCGGGAGAAGAAGAAGCCCGTGCTCACGGCAGTCGCCAACGGTTTCAAGACCCGCACGGACTTTGCGAGCCGCTCCTCCTACGTGGAGTACGTCCAGGACCACCTGAAGAGCGGCATGATGGTCCGCATGCTGGAGGACTACGAGGAGGTCAGTGCCGGAGACGTGGGTGACTTCAGATACAGCAACGACGGCTCGCCACCTGTACAGGTACATTATTATCCAATATTAGCCCTATATATGACCAGAGACCAGATTCTACAAAATGTCTTCTAAATGCTGACAGTTTTCTGAAAATGTATGTTTCTATATATCCAGGGCTGTACATAATTCATTTGGGCTAGTTCTCAAAGGAGCACCTGTACATGCAAGTTGGTGCGGGGGGGGGATACGGACATTATGCTGCCCACACAGGCAGATGCAATAAAGATGCTCACAGACGGTGTATTTGTACGCTAGTCGTTCAGCAGCAGGAGGTCGTTTAGCACCAGGAGGACGTTTGTTAGCAGCTCAACCACTGAAACCAATACAAACGTCCAACACAGATACAAGTAATTACTCACCCACTGCTGCAGGTTCCATGTTTAAGTAATCCCAGGGTTGTTCAAGATGCTTGGTTTTCATATTGTAAATAATTATGGTCGCGTGGTTTAGCGACTAGCACTATGGACAGGAGCACAGTAAACTTTGTGAAAGTGTCATAGTATACAACTGAAACGGACTTCTTGTGCACTGACTTCCTCTTCAAAATAAGAGCCACATGTAATGATTATAGTCAACACTAGTTTTATTTCTAAGTCTACTTACAGGACGTTAACATCACATTTGAGTTCCTCGTTCTGTCACATTTCTCTACACAACTGTCTCAGCTGTCTATTTTGACGACGCATGCGCACTGGCTGTATAATATATCAGTGGTGCTTAAACCTTTTCATGTCAATCTGCTATATAATAATACAAACCTGGGTGGGTGTGTTTGTTTGGCTTTTTAGGTGCACTGGAACTCTCTGATGAGAACCTACTGGGTCCACTGGCACATGATTGAGATCCTGGGTGCCGGGAACGCTGCTCAGATTGAGAGGGAGAATCAGGAGAAGGCCACCACTCTGACGGAGACCCTCAGACTCTTCACCGGTAATTATAAGGCTTAGAACGCAACCCATGTTCACCTCGTTCCAAAGCCTGTTCTCATTTCACAAAGGAGAAAAGCCTGGGTAAAGAACTACAGCTCAGAGGCTGGGACTGGGAGGCACAATTCTGGCATGTGGAGGGACTAGGCTCTGTGGGTTGACTCCTGTCCGGGCCCCTCCTACGTCTCACCAGGTCCACTCCTGCTCTCACCAGGAGTACTGCCAGGACCTGTGCATTGCACCAGACTCCCAGCACCAGACACTTCATTCAGGACTGGTGGTTTCTTGAGCCGCAATGGTTCTGCAGGCTCCACCTGGGCAATGGTGGTACTACAGGCTCCGCTTGCAGCTCAAATGGCCCTCCTAAAGGCCTCATCGAAGGTTTTTTAATCAGCCATGACGACGCCGTCAAGCCTTGCCAAAATACTTTTTTGTCGTCAAAATAAACTGTAGAGACCCAAAACCCTGATGACCTTGGGATACATCACTGAGGATACATCCCAGTTGCATCCAAGCGATGTATTTTCGTTCTGAGGTATTATATTTATAGTGACTCATAGGAATAGACTATATGACAACCAGGTATAGTCTGGTGACCACCGGAAAGACGGGTGACAGCCGGAATGTAGACGGCACCCCGGGAGCAGTATGGGTTAGCGCTCCCAGGCTGGAGCGTTGTCATGGCTGATTAATGGCTGATCAAAAAATTGCACAATAATAAGAAAAGAGCACAACACCTGAGCACAACCAAACACAAAATGACTTGTCTTTTATTTCTACTGGATCTCTTCTGCACTAGTCCCTCCCTAACATTTTAGTCTATTTTCTATTTGTTGATGAAATTGTCAATATATTTAGTCATCATAGCTTGGTTTTTCTTTAGCTTTTATTTATACAGTATAGTTTTTGTCATTGATACATTTTTCATCATAGTTTTAGTCAAAGAAATCCAATGCGTCCAACACTGCTACTGTCTTCTGGTACGAGACTACTCCACTGGTGTTTACTGTGTGTGTGTGTGTGTGTGTGTGTGTGTGTGTGTGTGTGTGTGTGTGTGTGTTATGTGCGCGTGCACACACACAGTGAGCCAGTCGTTCTTCTCCAAGCCTCCCGGGGGTCTGTACACGCTGCCCTACCTGTGTGAGGAGGAGGCCAAGACCTTGGCCCCCAGCCTCAGCAGGGCAGAGTGGTGGGAGCTGATGTTCTTCATCAAGAAGCTGGAGCCCAAGCAGCAGCAGGAGGTCACCGGCATCATGCAGCAGAAGCTGCAGGACCAGGTAGGACTAGGACCGCCCCAGAGCCCAGTGTTGTTTTTGGCAGCAAATTTAGATTTTAGTTTTAGTCAGTCTCGAATGGTTTTCGCGTAGTTTTAGTCACATTTTAGTTACCTGGAATGTTTTAGTGTTAGTCTAGTTTTAGTCTACTAAATCTGCAGTTGATTCAACTAAAATGTATTTTGGTGGGCCTTGATGCCTTCAATCAAGCCGTGTAATAATCGTTATAATTTATCGTGATAAAAAATAAACCACATTGCCACATTCAAAGTGGTTCATAAATCAATGGTTGCATTTTAAATTATTACACTTGCCACATGTAGGCGGACTGGTATTGATTGCGATGAAATCAGATGAATCCGCAAAAAACAATTCAGACACATTCACTGGCTGTTGCCAACACGGTATTGGCAGATTACAGCAATGGACAAACTCTCTCTTCTCTTCTCTTCTCTCCTCTCTCCTGCAGTACTCCTCTCTGGATGACAGTGGCCTGATCAGTGTGTGTGTTCCGGTGGAGTTGGCCAGGATTCTGCTGCTCTACCTGAGGCAGCACCTCCCGTCGTCCTGCCTCCCGGACCTCCTGTGCTCCCACTGCTTCTCCAAGCACAGAGGAGACACGGTGGGCTTGGAGCTGCCTCTCCCCACGGGTGAGATTCTACACGCCGTCAGGCTAGAGGATTCAAAGGCCATCAATGCATTGAAAGGGACAAAAACACGTTTAATGTTCAGACGCGTCTACTGACCTATGAAACGTTATATTGTATTATAGTGACGTTTTGTAGGCTGCATTCTGCGTTGATCTGTTTTGACAGCGGTGAAGCGCGTTGTCCGACATTACAAACCCTAACCCTAACACTAAATCTCTAAAGCAAGTTCCCTAACCTCATATCAGTTTTTCCCGGCCATGTAGTCACTTGACAACGCGCGTTGTCGCTGGTAGCCATGATCAACCGCACAGAATGCAGCGTACTGAGATCTGGTAGTGTCTACTGGAGCATTGAATTCTCTGATTATACGTGATTTTTGTCCCTATCAATGCATTGATGGCATTCGAAACGACTGGTCAGGTGGACTGGAAACCTTGTATCTCCAGTGTAATAGCCAGATCGATACGGTCGCGAGTTACCGCAGTGGGGGCAGGCATGGTTGATGTTTGATCCGGTGCTGTCATTTGACATCATCGAATTCAAACGTCGTTGATTGGCTGCACAGATTTTTAACCAAGTCTTACCCCGCCAATGGGCGCCATAGACGGAGTCACCAGACCTTGAATGGCCAGAACATATTTTTTAATGGGCATGGCTAGCGTTTCAGGGGCTGAAGCCAGGCTACATATCTGTTGCCTTACTCAAAGTAATTCCTTTGAGGGGCGCTAGCTTACTTCACACAGGTGTGCAAACAATAACTACATCAGATCCATTGGAACACAGGTTATTTTCACATTTCCAAGTAACAGTTGGATGCTGGCTGGTTGTCACTAAATATGTGCAAATTTGTTCTATGCACTAGTGTTGAGACTATCCATTATCATCTTATTCTATCCACTTCTTTGTTTAGAGATGCAGATCTACAAGCTCAAAACGTGTTGCAGTGCATTTTGAGCTTGTGGATTGGCTATTTTTTGCAACTTTTGTGTGACAAAAAATGACGAAGTAGGGCATTAATTATGTAAAGCAAAAATATGGAGATAAGAGGTTTCTGCCCGACAGTATTATGCAATGTGGCCCTCTGGAGTGAGTGCGGAAATATAGTAGCCCTCTGGAGTGAGTGTGGAAATATAGTGGCCCTCCGTAGTGAGTGTGGAAATATAGTGGCCCTCTGGAGTGAGTGTGGAAATATCATTTGTGTGTCTGTCTCCCAGCAGAAGGCTCCTCTGGAACGGGAGGAGCACCAGGCACCTCCTTCTCTTCAACCAACACCACCTCGCCCTCGGAGTCGTCGTCATCCTCCAACGTGGCGTCCAAGAAGGCCAACAAGGACGTCCTCCCAGGAGACTCTGGCTGTGGCAGTCCAGACGCCGAGGGGGAGCTACCAGCCGAGGACGAGTCCACATACCCCCAGGACCTGGAGGACAAGATGAAAGGTACCACTCTTTCTCTATATAGGGCACAGCAGTGGTTAATAATCATATATATTTTTTGATTTATTTCTTTGACTTCTTCCCTTTTCAATTTCAGTTTAGTTTTAAATTTAATGTGAGTTTGCTAGTTTAGTTTATTTTTTTATTTCTTAGGAATAAGCTTGGTTTTTATGGGGTAGCCAGGTTAAGATTCAAAAGGCTCAGAAAAATTGCAAGTAAAATAGCCAATCTACAAGCTGTGGACTTTTTGGACTAATTCAGTCATTTTGTGACAGATTTACTATCCATATATGGGTATCTCAGTCGGTAGAGCGCTCGCCTTTGGATCACAAATTCATGGGTTAGATCCCGGGCACTGCCAACTCAGCGTATGAGTAGCATGACTTGGGTGCGGCAAGTCGTGCGGGAATTACTGGAAGCTGATGGTACGTGTGGCGTTCCACCTTAGCGATCCATCTCCCAGGAGTCTAGTGCATTGTAACGGGGACTCCCGCGAGTTACCGGCTGATACTGACAATAAGCAACTCCCGACCTACTTCTAATATCCACCCGAATGATTTGGTTTATGCCAATCTCTCAAGGAAGAAACAGCAGAGGGTGCTGTTTTTCCTTTTTATGCTGTTGAGTTCCCAGATTGGATTTGTGCATGAAATGGATCTCCTCTCCTCTCCTCTCCTCTCCTCTCCAGTCTTCAACGTAGTGAGACTTCAGACTAAGAAGACGTGCCTGGAGAAGATGGGGGAGGTGATGGACCTCCTGAAGAAGAATGACTCATCCTCCATGCAGCTGGCGGCTGTGAGGACCATGCTGCAGCTCCTGGAGCAGGAGGGAGGAGGAGGAGGCCAGGAGAGGAGCACACTGCGCTCAGACTCCAATCAGGGCATCCGGTAAGAGCCAGGGTTTCATCAATATGTCAGTAACAACACGGACAAATGTGTCCGTGGCAAGACTTGGCCTTGTCCGTGGCTGAGTTTGTTTTTACATAACATTATAATGTTCATAGACTCAATTGCTGATGTTCATAGACTTCTTTCTTTCTTTCTTTATTCGGATCCCCATTAGCTTCCACTGCTGCGGTCGTTAGTCTTGCTGGGGTCCACACAGAACATCACAACATAAAAACAATGTGGTTTTGGAAGTTCCATATACCCTGAGCTTACCTGTCTAGTTTGATATCTATGTTTTAGACCTGAACTAAATAATTGATCTCTATAGAAATCTGGCTTTCCCTCAATGATTGCATTTCTGGTACATTTTATAAGACTAGCAGTTAATTTAGCCTCTACAGTTAGCCATACTAAACTGTGGTGCATCCTAGCAACATTGGTTTTAAAAGAGCAGTTCAGCACTAATCTTACAGCTCTATTTTGTGCTAGCTGTAGTTTTTGTATATCTCTTGTAGACTCAATTGCTGAATGTCAATCTCATGTCAGGTTTTCTTTAGAATATGTTTGACACTTACAGTATTTACTACGACACTATGGCATAGGACCGCCTTAACTCTGAGAGTGTACAAACGGGTCCATTTGGTTCCATTTCCATCATTTTTGTTGGATACAGCTACATTTGACTACTTAACTATTTACAACTATTTTCTCCCTGGGGGGGGGGGGCTTAATTTGGCTTATAATAAAACAATAGTAGAGAGGAGCGCATATTGGATTGGTCTTTTATTTAACAATTATTCAACAGCGCCTGAAACAGGCATTACCTCTCAATCAAATAAAAAAATATATAATCCAAACTCCTCTGTCAATTGTAAACGAACGGTAACATGAATGAACTCTTCAAGCCTGACACATGTCAGAAATAAGTATTTCAATCCAAGGTTTGTCAATCATATTATGGTTTATGGTTGAGTAAACCATAATAAGTAAACTTTAAGAAGAGATCTGGTCATCATTGTGCTGCAGACAGTGCATGAGTGAGAGCAGCTCCGCTCTGCTAATTGATCTGACAGCCTACAGGCTGAAACAAGCAGAGCATCACCAGTGCCCATCGGCACACAGACAAAAAGAACATCATTAAAAAAAACACAGGCAAATGGCCAAATAGTAGGCTACATAATTAAAATAATACGATCAGGTGCAATTAAATGCCAAAGAGACAAGGTCAGTCTTCAGACAAGAAAATAATATATATCGCTGACAATGGCAAAATATTTCTTTTATTAGAAATAAACGGCACGGATTTATGCTATTTTAATCAGATGGTCTGACAGGGTACGTCGTGAACGATAATAAAAAATCTTGCAGTGTGTACAGCCTCATTTATTGCGAACGCAGTGAGCACTAACTATGAGACCTAGCAGAACATGTCTGTCTGTGTGTGTGTGTCACGCTGTAACACCACCCGCCCGCCACCAGAGGGCGCAGCTGTATCAACCACAAAACTCTCTCTCACACACACACACACACACACACACACACACACACAAAACTTAACTAAAAAAAATAAAAAATAAAAAAACTTTAAAAAAAACGTAAAGAAAACTTAAAAAAAAAACACACACGCACACACACATACACACTAAAAAAAGAACTTAAAATAAATAAATAAAGAACTTAAAATAAAGTACGTAATTTATTCTAATTGTTGTTATTGCAATTTACGAGCTGCGTTTGCGCATCTTACTTGTATTATTATATATACACAGCGTGTTGAGTTTAGAGATCTCCTAATTTCTGCGCGCCACTCACCGTGGCCTCACCACCTCAGGCAACACCAGTTCTCCGCATCGCCAAAATAAATCTATAGGCCTAGTTTCATTCGTGCCATTATACTCAGCCTATGCAACGATTTTATTTCAAAGTGGTATAGCTATTCTGTGAAATGTTTAACCACACTTTTGATTTATTTTTCCTGGGACTGCAGCTGCACTTGTTCAGTTGACTTCCTTTTTGCTAACACGAGGGGGGAAAGAGGAGGCGCAAGCATGGCTGGCGGACCAAAATGTGCCGCTTTAAAAAAAAAAAAAATAGAATAGTCGATTTGCTATTTCAAGATCGATTCCCGTGCTTATCGAACGAACGTCGATGGGTCAGCCCTAGAATTAATGTTGTCCCATTACTCATCTACTGCCAGATTTATTTTGCCATACTGCCAGATTTATTTCGCCCCTTGTTCTCCCCTTGCCAGGCAATTTTTTCGTTTATCATCGTTTATATCACCTTTTCAGCATTTTTTTCCTTTTCTTTTTTTAATTGCTATGCTCCCCCAGTCGATTGCCGACATGAACATGTGTGCTCTGTGCTGTGTTCACGGGGGAAAATAATATTCAATTTGCTGGGTTATTTGTATTTCTGGGACCACTTTTCCACAGTGTAAAATCTTCTTCAGCCACATGACAAATTAATGACTCCACGATAACGAAGATGGTGACATTCTGTTGTAGTTCCCGACGTGACGTTCTCACTATTACAGTACTTGGTGTGATCACTACAACCTGTCGGCTGATGATAGACGAGGCCTGGGAAGAGGAGGCAGCGGCGTGTGGGGGTCAGAGAGGTGTGTTGTGATGCAGGAAGTAAAACACTCCTAACAGATTGGCTTTGTGCATGAAATGCATCTCTTCTCCTCTCCCCTCCCCTCCCCTTTCCTCTCCCCTCCAACAACAGAGACAAGCTGTTGAAGCTGTTGGTGGAGCTGCTGAGTGATCAGTGTCCTGGTGTGGTGGTGACCTGCACCCTGCGGCTCACCTACCTGCTCATGGTCAAACACGAGTGGCGGGTGTCCTTCGCCACGGAGGGCGGAGTCAAAGCCATCCTGTCCTCCATGCAGGAGTTCAGCAGTGCCACGCAGCTGCAGCAGATAGCGCTGGCGGTGAGCCCAATCAAATGCAAACGTTTTAGACCAGTGGTTTTCAACCAGTGGTCTGGGGACCACCAGTGGTCCTTGAGGGGGTTCCAGGTTGTCCCCAGCTAAATGATGTCACTTTTCGCTCCCAAGAGTTAAATTATTTTTAAACATCTGCATTACTTTCTGCATTAAGATGTCTACACAATTTGAGAATGTAGAACAATTGCTACTTTGATCAATGTTTGCCTGTTATCTGTCCTACTGTACCACATCAGTGCATCATGGAATCTTATCCAACGACAACAAATTATTCTAAATTAATTAATTAAATTAAGTCTAAGTTTGATCTCATCAAATCGTGGTCTGTGGCTCAAACGCTGAATGGACCTTGATATGAAAAGGGTTGAAAACCACAGTTTTAGATGTTTAACTCAACGGAGAATTCCAGACAGGCACTTTTCGAACCGCAATCTGATGTTATATCCAACAACCAATGGTAGAGGCGAAAAAACAAACAAACAAACCCCCTCTGTAGTACGCCGTAGCTCCCGAGCATGGAGGCAAGGTTTATTGGCAGTTCGGCTTTTACGGCAGCCCATTTGGGACAAAACAAAAAAGTATACCGACATTCTAACAACGATCTGGTACCCCCCCAAATTTAGAACAAACATGGGACAATTCTCATTCTACTACTGCCACCGTAATGTGGAATGCCCTGACGTCATCCATTAAAGCAGTGTTTCTCAAACATTTTCATGTCAAATTAGTATATATTGCCTGCCGTGGACCCCCATATTGTCTGCCAGGCACTCACAGAAAAGAAGGTTTTGTTCAAAATGTTCAAAACATTTTCGATGTAAAATAGCAGATGTACAAGCTGTTGGCGTGATGGTGTCGCAATGCCTGATTTATACTTGGCTGTGTGCCGAAGATATTTGATCTACAAGTTCACAACGCATCGCAGACAAGTGATCGGTTATTTTCAGGGTGCGACACCCACACGCAGCAAAGAATAAAATTACTTTTCTTAGCTCTACTGGATCTCTAGAGTAGACCATTAGTTATGGATTACCTTATCAATTGGCTTTTATTTGATGAAATTGTCAGTATATTTAGTCATAGTTTTAGGCATCACTCAGCTATTATTTCAGTGAATATTGTTCGTCGTAGTTTTAGTCGACAGAATTGAACACTGCTCTAACAATAAAGGATCTGTCCCGTCCTGGTCCAACCAGACCCTAATCTGAGTTCCCAGAAGTTTTATTTTTCGCCACTAGGGGGCGAGAAAAACTGATAGGGATGGGATGTTATCCTTATCGTTTTTCGTAATAAAAAAAAAACACTCACAATAATCGTATCACAGATTTAATTTATCATGAAATTGTGCTGCATTGTCATGCACTGGGATCAATTCAGCTTTTATTATGCAGCACATATCCCTGTACCACTTAAAGAAAATCTCTATAGAGCGTCGCAGTCCCGCCCCTTTCATGACGACGCCAGGCCCAGGAAATGATTCCCAATGCATTTTTCCCATAGACATTTCTATTAGTATTTATTTAAAGACGGTTGCGCCGCGGACAAAGCCAACTCGAGTCGTGACAACTCATGACAACAAACACAATATTTTGGACCAAACAAATAATTACAAAGAAGAAAAACAACAAAAAGTGTTGTAACCTGCCGTTTTTTTCTTCTTTCTAATTATTTGTTCGGCCCAAAAAATTGTGTTTGTTGTCATGAGTTGTCACGACTCGGGTTGGCTTTGTCCGCGGCGTAAATGTCTTTAAATAAATACTTTTTGAAATGTCCTATGAGGAAAATGAACGGAGAATAATTTCCTGGGCCCTGGTAGGGGGCGGGACTGCAACACTCTATAATTGGTAAAACGGACCTGTAAAGAACGAACTTGATACAATGTTTTTTTCTGCTCTCTGCCAAAAGCTCACAACGTGTCTCTTTGCGATGTGTTGTGAGCTTATACTGTAGAACGTTCCGGCCCAGAATAGGGATGTTGGTGGGGGTTCAAGTGGTTTAACAAAAGTGGTATTTTAAGAGTTTTAAGCATATTTTGATCATATCGATAACATCGCAAATTATTTTGGTCACAATAATGGTGACATGAAATGTTCATATGGTCCCATCCTCAGACCCTGAAGGTGCTGACGGGTGCCAGTAAATACGAGCTGCGTAACCTGGGTTCCAGCACTCCTCTGACGGAGTCTGGCCAGCAGGTGATGCTGGAGATCTTCGCCAGCATCGGCTCGGCCACGCCGCAGGGCTCTCCGGGGCTGCTGGGAGCCATTCCTGCTGCCATCAAACTCATGCAGAACACCAAAGGGTAACCCAAGACTCTTTTTGTTATTTTTCTGTCTTTTTTTTATAACCCATGCATTAAGACCTGAAACTCTCTGAAGCCGATCCTGCAAATGTTTTCTGAAAAATGTATGTTTTGAATCAATCAATCTTTATTCGTCATATACAGGTTTTTTTAAAAGTAGTATTTTCGAAAATGCAGTAAAATGTATGCAGGTCAGCCCACTGATTTTCAAGGTCCAAATGACGTACAGCCGTTGTGCAAACTTTGACCGTAGTCAGATAATCTCAGGCAACAACAACGTGGCGATAATTTGTTTAACACACTCCCATGTAGCCTTTAGTGGCCCTGGGTTAAAGGGACATTTCACTTTCAGACATGTTTGGGGCCACAGCAGGCCTGCTCGATGTGCCTAAAAAAATGACAACACGGTGAAGCAGCTTTCTGATTCTATGGGCCGACGGTGTGGAACAAACTCCCACTACACCTTCGACAGGCAGCCTCTGTAGACATCTTTAAAGCACAGCTCAAGACATACTTCTACACTCTTGCTTTTAGTTGAACTTTTTGAATCCTTACTTATTCATGTCCTCGCTGTATTGCATTACTGCTATTATTTTAATGTTTTATGCCTTTGCTTCTCTTTTTTCCCCCTCCATTGCTCTGTAAAGCACTTTGAGCTGAATTTCATGTCATGAAAGGTGCTATACAAATGCATTATTATTATTATTATTAGTCATATGTGCAATTAGTCATATGTGCAATTTGATTATTATTTTTATGAAAAAAACCCAGAAATAAATGTATTCATATGTGGCAAGAAACACAATTAAATTGTTAATCGCAATTATTTGTGTGACAAATAACTTAAACTATTGTAATGGTGACAGCCGTGTGTGTGTGTGTGTGTGTGTGTGTGTGTGTGTGTGTGTGTGTGTGTGTGTGTGTCCTCCCCGGCAGGTGCACCTCGGCGGTGTGTAACGGCCTCTTGGTGCTCACCATGCTGATCTCCAACCACCAGAGCCTGGCGGAGCAGCTGTCGGCGTGCGACGTGAAGTCCGTGCTGACGCCGTGCCTGTCCGCCTCCCGGCCCGAGATGATGTTGGCCATCATCGCCCTCAAACACCTGTCCGTCGCTCAAAAGCAGGAGAGGAAAGGTAGCTCTTATGCTTCCCAACACCTTTTATCATCCAACCGAGTAAGCCTTGCCGAGCCATGAGGCTTGTGGTGGACCTTTTTGCCAAAATGACATTTTTGTCACGGACACAAAAAACAATCACAGGAAACGCATAAAGAGCTAGCCCTAAATGACCATAACATGTCTAACAAATGTTACAGGTCCATTTGGTTCCATTTGTACACACTCAATGGGAGTACTAATATGCCATAGTGTCGTAGTAAATATGTGTCATACATATTCTGGCATATATTGGCCTTCAATAATTGGCTCTTATGATCAAAACAATGATGTGTAATCACACTCGTGTGAAGTGAGGGGTGCCCACTGTATTTATGGCTTACGTCATTTAGGGCCCTAAACAAACATTAAAGTCCATAGACAGTAAACCGATTTACCACTTGACCACAGACAAGACCAAGTCTTTGCCACAGACATATGTGTCCGTGTACACTACAGACATCTTGATGCCCCCTGGCCTGCATGAGCCCCATAGGGCAGGAGCCTGTCTCCTTTTTCTGTCGCGTGAGGCAGCTTGATGTACAAATACACTTCCTAGGACATGACACAGGGACCCCAATCCTAACCTTGATGCAGAGTGCCAAGCAGGGATGCACTAGGTCCCATTTTTAGCTTGCATTATGCAACTACTAAGCCTATTATGGAGGCTGTGCATTGAATTCTCAAGTCAATACCTGTTACTTTAGAAGTACTGTGTATGTAATAATTGTGTGTGTGCTCAGACTTCAGGGAGGACGTGAACCTGAAGGAGACAGAGTTCCAGATGTTGGTGTGCAGTCTGAAGGAGATGACCGCCACTAAGGAGGTCATACTGACCCTGGAACAGCTACTCTGTGACCTCTGTGACACCCAGGTAATTAGACGACAACTGACTCAAATAGGCTCTATGCACACAATAACTCGTCCTACTTCCGGCCCCCTTCCCTACTTCCGTCACAGGTGTTACCAATGATACTAATGAAGGCTCTGTTCCATTCTGGTCAAACAGTCATGGTTCTCCTATATTGTGCATGTTGGCTCACATGCACAATAGGAGCACCATGTCTCTGTTTGACGTGTCAACTGTCAACGTGTCCTTGAGTGGGTTCCAAATGGCCCCGTACGGTGTGTAACTCTGCGAGTGTGCAAGTGGAACCTTTTTCACTCAGTTATGGGGGTACTTGAAATTAAAAATGTTTGAGAACCAAACCACTAAATTGAACAGAGCCTTGTTAATCATCGGTAACACCTGTGTTGGAAGAGGCCCGGAAGTAGGAAGAGAATTTTCCAAACCAAAACCTTTTAATTAATTACGCTCTACCCGTGTACATATTATTGTATGGTACAATGGTTGCTGGTTGGTGTGAACACTAGTTTGGTGGTTTGTGGTGCCACCAGGTGACCCGTGACTTCTACCAGGAGCTGGTCAGACTGTTGGACCAGCACCGTGCTGACCGGGCCGTTCAGCTCTCCATACTCAGGTAAAGCGCTCTATACTTGGGTACCCTACACTGACTAGGGGGCTTTTACTTTTTACTGGGGCCAGTTTCAAATTGCAGCCAACTGTAAGTGCTCTTTGAGAGCGGTTTTGAAGGAGAGTAGGGATTCACATTCCTTAACGACTGTTGGTATGGTGATCTACATTTTTGTGACATAGTAGGAGAACAAATTTAACCACTTGTTTGAGCCAAATCTGGGTTGAATGTGATTAGTGGAGTACTACTGACTACTACGGTGTTCTCCTGCCATGTAGGATCCTCAACATGTTCCTGGATAACTACCAGGAAGACCTTCTACCATGGCATGAGAGCATCGAACCCTGCCTGTCCTCCATGAATGCCTTCATCAGCGACAGAGAGGTGAGGAATGAGGAAGACTCCTCACTGACCTTACTAAGACTTCACATGAACACCCATTTAACCACATGAGCCCTAGTGTCCCTATTCTGGGCTGGCCACAATAGGCGAACATTAAGTAAGTAAGTCTAGGCCCCTGGGGGATGGATTGTTGACACCTACCATCAGCTCCCAGTTCTTATCGCACGACTTGCCGAAAGCAAGCTGTGCTACTCGTACTGATGCTGTCGAACCCATGAGACTGGTCTATAAGCGAGAGCTCTACCCGGACACAATGTACAAGCTCACAACCAAGGCACCCACTGAATGGACTATTGTGGCAAGGAAGGTACATAGA
>NC_136791.1:15902608-16370108 GCF_951216825.1 Electrona antarctica
TAACACTACAAACAAACAAACTTTACGCAGCTTTCTTTAAAAATTATGAATCCTGTACCGACATACAAAAAAATTGTAAATATATATTTTTTGGCCTCTTGTGAATCGACTCTTAATCGTCCATGTCTGCATCATGGCTAATTGTGTTGCAGGTGCCTCCAGTCCCACTGCGATCTCCTCCTCAGAGAAGCGTGGTGGTGGTGACGGTGAGAGCAGCAGTCCTCTGTCCTGGCTGCTCACAGAGTACCTGGACAACACAGAGTTGTCCCGGAGGTCGCAGCGCTGCAGGGAGGCCGTCTTCAACTCCAGGGTCCGCCGGCTCACACACCTGCTGGTACATGCGGACACCAGCCACACGGACACGCAGGACCTCAGGCCTCCCGTTAAATCCAGTGAGTAATACAACACGTGCGCGCGCACACACACACAGAGGCACACACACACACACACACACACACACAGGAACTCCTACCTCCTAAATTAAAATCTGTGGTTCTAAAACTTGTTTGTCTCAGGGCACCCCTGTAAATAACCTTCTCATCCACTGAACCCCTGATTTACATTGTTTCTTTATAACGCCTTATGTCATATTAACGGTATGTAAATCTTTCCCCCAAAGTTACAGTATGTCACGAGGGAAACTGGTGAGAATATTTGTTTCCATTCTGACAGACTGATTTATACCCCAGCATTCTTATTCTGGGGGGGAACATTCACCAAAAATAGCAGATCTACAAACTTACAAGAAACTTGGTGTGGTTTTTTTTCAGCCTACAGTACACCAAGTACAGTACAGTATCTCTGGTCCATTTTACTTTTAAGTATAGAGGGTCTAAGACCGTGATTGAACTGAAGTGACATTGATAAATTCCAAATATTTAAGTATTATATGGCAGCCCTGGACTTACCTAGGGGTGCGCTTGCGAAGATCTCTCACACACACACACACACACACACACACACACACACACACACACACACAGTCACACACACACTATTGCGTCATGTGGTTTACGATAGCTGGCGCTCTTCGCCAACATATACTTGCTAGGACTGATGCCTCTTATGTATGCAATTGGATTTCTACAGTGTAAAAAAAGGTCTGCGATGCATCCCAAACGACCTAAGCGACATGTTGTGAGCATGCAGATCATATTTTGCTGCTATTTTTGCTATCTACTGTAGTGGTTCCCAAACTTTTCAGGTCGAGACCCAAAAGAGAGATTAGATGTTTGCTCGGGACCCAAACTAGTGAAAATAGCCAATCTACAAGCACGTTGACAGCTTGTAGATCCGCTATTTTCACTACTTATTAATAATTCTATTTTTTTATTCGTGGCTTTCTTAGTTGTTTCTTTTATAAAAATATATAAAATTCCCTTTTTATTTTATTTTTTTTAATCTTTTGATATATTTTAAATTTAGATTTTTACTCAAGTCGTGAACCATACATTTTGGTCTGTGTGTTATGGAAACAGTGATCTACTTAGTGTTTACAGGCACGCAGCAACGCATGCGCACACACACGCACGCACGCATGCACACACGTACGTTAAAAGTGATGTTTGAGACAGTGATTGGAGCTGTTCATTCATTTTGTCTCCAGAAGGCATCAACCGAAGCAGGGATGTGAAAAGTAAGTAACTCCCCAGAGCCTTGTGTCATTTGGATCAGTGATTCTCAAATCGTTTCATGTCAAGTAATTCATATGTATTCACGGACCCCCATCTGAAAAGATTAAATAAAAATATTTTTTTCACGACCCCCATACAAGATTTGTGTTCAAATGTTAAAAATAAACATTCCAAATTCCTCAATGTGTTCAAGATTATTTGAAAATTAAGATATTTTCTAATTGTCAACATATAGGGTTAAAGTGGTTTTCCTCCTATATTCGTTTTGCTGGGGACCACCCGAAACCCCCTCGGGGTCCTCGTACCCCACTTTGAGAACCACTGATTTAGACTCTTACTGCTATTTGTTTATTTTCATGTTCATATCGCTGAGGACTTTGGCATTCTGCTTCTCCCTCCATATGAAATATATGTGCTGGTTCCACTTGCCAGCTGGTATTTGTGTCAAAGCTATGGTTGCACGATATTGACCAAAATAAATACAGATTTGAGATATTTCTGCTAAAATATCTGCCTTGCCATTTCCAGACGTACGTAAAAATGTGTGGCATGTCTGAGTATTTTGGAAATAATAATGACTACTTTGTTGCAGTCGGGCAGAAACCTCTTATTTCCATTTCAGGTTTTTTTTAACATAAATTAACGCCCTAGCCTACTTGATCATACTATAGCGTCACACAAAAGTAGCAAACGCAGTGAGAAGCGACATATTTTGAGCTTGTAGATCTGCTACTTTAGCTGTTTTTGAATTTGAATGCTGAAAAGTAACAGCTTTGGACATATGAGGGTTCCACCCGACAGACTATTTGCTTAATTTGAATAACGTTTCTCTTGGTTTGTGCAGTACGTACACTAGGTCTGACTTTGTGCACGGCGCCATTAAAATGTGTCCTGCTATAAACAACCTCTTGTCGTATTGATTTGAGTTTATTTGTCATTCTTGTTCATTTTTGACCAGTTTGCGATGTATTGTACCTTGCTATTTAAACGGGGGGTGATTAATGACAAAGCTAAAGCTCTGTATTCTGATCGTAAACAATATAGAGTGTTTGTTCAGAACTCTGCAAAGATATCATCTTAAATTTGATAGTCTTCCAGATCCATGTTAGTTTTCTTTTTCTTTCACGTCCAATTTCACTTGTTTATCCTGTATACCTTTATGAGGCCTCTCTCTCCTGATTAGATACAATTGGTATCCCAACCTGAAAATGTGTTTTCTGTTTAATAAAGACCTGGAGAGACAGGGAGACCCCTGTTAATGAACAAACACTCTGTAGCTACGGATACTGTCAGAATATAGAGCTATTTAACACTTATTTTACCAAAGAAATAATGACTTGCATTACACCCCCCTTTAAATAGTGTAGTTTTGTTGAGTTTTGCGCTGTTATTCAGATTGACATGTCTTCTTGTCTTCACAGATAAATGACTTCACTGATCCCATGACTTGGCTGCTTTCCCTCATTTTCATTGTGATCTTTTCACTCTTGACTTTTTACGTCGGATGAGACTGAACTTCATTTCTATTACTTTCAGACGAGCGAGAAGGCAATCGTAAAAAGACGACGCTTTTTTTCTGTCTTGACTGCTTCCATTGTTTCTTATCTTTTGTTATTTTACCCGCTAAGCTATATTTTTTATTTAACTTGTGTAGTTTGACCTTTGAGCTCTTTTACTTCCTTTTCCAGACGGCAAAGAGGGTAAGAACAAAGACGGAGCTGCAGCCGCCAACTCTTCCTCCTTTTCTGCCGCCACTTCCTCGGCCAAGACGAAGACGAAGGCCAGCAGCAACATCACTGGGATCGCTCAGTGTTGGCAGGGAGTGGTGCAGAGCCAGGTCAGTTTGAATACTTTATTAGTGTTGGCAGGGAGTGGTCTAGAGCCACTCCCCCCCCCGTTCTATAAACAGTCACACCCTGCCTCTGTAGCCAAATGTAATGAGTTTGCATCCTTCTTTAATAACAAAATTATTAACATTAGAGCTGGTATTATGAACATTGCTGCTGCTAGCACAAACTCGCAAACTGGAAATGGAGCTCATGCTGCCATGTGTGAAGTGTAGGGGAAGCCTGGTATCATTCTGTGCGTGTGCAGTAGATGAAGAGGAAGTCTGCAACACCATTTCACAGATGACGACATCCTCGGGTTCATTGGACGCTATTTCCACCCATTTTCTCAAAATAGTTTTAGACTGTGTTATTGGTGATATCCTTAAAATTGTAAACGGCTCCATTCAATCGTGGGTCTTTCCAGATTCTCTGAAAACCGCTGTGGTTAAAACCTTACCTAAGAAACACGACCTTGATCCCTCCCTGGCTGGGAAATTACAGACGTATCTCTAATTTGCCCATTTTTCACCAGCTGGATGTCTTTCTTCAGAATAATACGGTCCATAACGAATTCCAATCTGGCTTTAGGAAAGGACATAGCACCGAAACAGCACTTCTAAAAGTAATTAATGACCTTCGTCATGTTCGTGTTCGCCGATGCTGATTAATGGGTACTTTCTCCTGATTGTCAGAAATTGGCAACCCACCCTAACTTGTACTTTTTATTCATGAAGAAGCTGTGGACACTTCTTTTACTGAACAAACTCTATAACGATGATTGCTATCTGCATATTGAGCTTTAACCTTTTTACTGTTTTTTGTTGTTTTAACCAAAAAGTATCACTTACAAAGGTAACCCTATCTATAATTTCAAACATTGCTAATGACATTGATGATGTTTTTTAGGGGAGGAAAATAAAATTGATTCATAGATTAATCACAATGCGTACATGGACGATTATGTATCGATCCACATTCATATTTTTTGTAAGAAAGCTTCTTAAGGTTTTTGTTTGTTTGTAGTGTAATACAAGACAATGGCAGTAAATCAATCTGATTTAATCGTTTTAATTTTCATTTATTAGTCACACAGTGAGCATTATGCATTGGTACAATCATGCAACTTTAATCGATTTATAATCGAGCAGCGAGTACTCTGAATCGGAAGCGAAGTGAGACGATAATGTTTTTTTAATTTATTTATTTTATTTTTTTACTGTTTGCAGGTGAAGAGATTCCTGGACCTGTGGTGTGGCCACCCAGACTTTGTGGAGCGTTACCGTGCTCTGTACCTGCGTCTTCGGAAAGGCATGGAGGAGCTGTTTGGCCAGCACACCGGCTTCATGCTGGCCCTGAGGCAGGGCTTCTCTGCTGCCCTGCTGCAGCTCAATGTGCTCAATGCCATGCACGTGAGTAGTGGGAGAAGTACTCAAATGTTTTTCCTGAGACCAGATTCTGCAAAATGTCTTCTAAATCCGAAAAACCTATGCCCCACCCCTTTTAGCCAATTGGTATGAAAGCACTTGACCTTCATGCAACACTTCAGCCTACTACAGCAAATATTGTAGCAGCTAGAGGGTCGTTTAGGAAGATTTGACCAACCGCTGGCTGCCATTTTGAAAAATGGCTGCCACGCCCACCAGCATGAGAATTTGGGATGGCCCAATATCCAGATTTGTTCCCAATATATCTATCAACACTTCTCCCATATTTGGCGCTTTTATCATAAAATGAACGATAGGTTAGCTATGCCGCCCCGCTATATGCAGTAAATGCAGCTGAAGTGTTTGTGTGTGTGTGCAGGTGAGTGAGCGCTTTGCCCGCTACATAGACCGGCTGATACGGGAGAGTGGGAACGACAGCAGCAGTGAGGAGAGGACACTGAGCCGCCTGCAGCAGTTCCTGGAACCCATGCTGTTCCTGTCCGGACTGGAGATAGCCAGCACCTTTGAACACTTCTACAGGTCACTGTCATATTATTAGGATCATAACCGGTGGTGGAAAGTAACTTATTTACTTAAGTACATTTACTTAAGTACTGTACTTAACTCTTTGACTCACAAATTTATTTAACCAAAAAGGCCCTCACTGCTGCCTATTTTTCGTTTTTTACCTCACCTTTAAATATAGTCACAGAATATTCATCTTCACTATGATCACACAATCGTACAATTTTGAGGTATTTGTACTTTACTATTTCTTATTTTCTGTGCTTGTACTTTTAGTTCACTACTTGTCTGGCTCCACAAGACCAAGTTAACTCCAATACTTTTATTTGCACCCCGTTATATTAAACCAAGGGCCTAAATCGTCTGAGCTGCTCCAGTGCATGTCGCATGTTAACTCCAATAACCTCTGTGCGCAGGTACTACCTGGCAGACCGCCTGCTGGTGCAGAACAGGGTGTGGCTGGAGAGGGCCGTGGTGGACGAGATAGGAGCCTGCTTCCCCAACCGCTTCCCCCAGGGCATGATCCGCAGCCTGAGGGAGTCCCAGGAGCTGCAGCAGGAGTTCCACCTCTACCAGCTGCAGAAGCTGGACCGCGCCCTGCAGGACGATGACGAGCAGGACCAGGTTGGTGCTTAAAGTCCCCACTGCAAAGTTTTTTTCTAAGTTTCAGTTTGAAACGGGAGCCTATACGTTTCTGAACCAAAGATGTCTTTGGTGTGTCCTTTTTTCTTGGCAGGCAATGAAAACATGTTATTTTTGTATGTGTGTGTATAGATGGAGGACTGTGAGGAGGACTGTGCTCTATCAGAAGCAGAGGAGACAGAGGAGTCAGACATCACGGTGCTGGTGTTGTCTCCTCGGTGCTGGGCCGTGCCTCCTGCCTGTCACCTGGACCATCCAGACAAGCTGCACCTGCAGCCACAGCTGGCCTCCTACATCAACAGCTTCACTGACTTCTACACGCACAGTTAGTACAGTACTATCACCACTATACTCCTCTTAGGCTCCTACGTCAATCACTTCACTGACTTCTACACACACGGTTACTATTATTATCACCACTATATACTCAATCCTCCTACATCAACAACTTCACTTACTTCTACACACACACAGTTAGTACAGTATTATCACCACTATACTCATCCTACATCAAGCACTGATTTCTACACGCACAGTTAGTATTATCAACCCCTATAAGGCTGTCCACGAACATTCAGGGTTCGAACCTTTGCTCGTTAGGGTTGGCACTCGAATCTTAATTAATGGGCTTGAACCATTCTTTCATCAAAGGCATGCAAGGCGCATTTGCGCACCAAAGCTGAGACGGTTATGTAGAGAAATCTGACAGGCATTCAAAAGGAACTCAAATGTGATGTTAATGTCCTGTAAGTAGACTTAGAAATAAAACTAGTGTTGACTAATCATTACATGTGGCTCTTATTTTGAAGAGGAAGTTAGTGCACAGGAAGTCCGTTTCAGTTGTAAACAAGCTACCATGACACTTGTGATTTTTACTTTTTATCAAACCTTTTAAAGTCAAGGACTCTCCACCCCATCTGAAAACATTTTGTGCCACACGGACGACACCAATGACTACATTACTACTACGGTTATACCTTCTAATGCGTCCTTAATCTAATCTGTCTGTCTGTGTGTGTCCGTGTGTCCGTCCAGGCCAGTGTCTGTACGGTCTGAGTCTGGCGAAGCCTCGTCGTCTCCAGTGGACGTGGTTGGGTCACGCCGAGCTCAGCTTCGGCTCCTTGACGCTCGGCGTTAGCACAGTACAGATGTTCATACTGCTGCACTTCAACCAGACCAAGGTACACACACACACACACACACACACACTGTTTCGCAAACAGTGGGTACGGATATCAAAACATGATGAAAAAAATAAAATCCACCAAAAATGCACATTGTTTCATGAATGAATTCAAATATTTTTCAAAATTTCGTGAACAAATGTGACCAGATTTGACTGAGGGCCTGCCATCGTGCAGCCTCCAGCTGAAAAAACTGAATTTATTTATTTTTTATCCAAAATGAGTTTGTTTATGTTTATGTTTATTGAAGGATCCCCATTAGAGACACATGACTGAGCCTCTAGTCTTCCTGGGGTCCTGAATAAAACAAATACAATACAAATGTACAACTAAAAATACAATTTAAAATAAAAAAACAGAACAAAATAAAATGAATAGCACAGGCAGACTCTTCACATACTAGAGCATGTCTGAAATAAATGTCAGAGCTGAAATCGACATATAAATATGAAATAAATGCTTAAACATACATACATACAACTAGGTGTAATGTTAGTCCACAGAAGTGAATGTTTCAAGCCTGTTTTCTCAACTCGCTGTTTTCTGCAAGACATTACTCTACAAGCCATCTGTCTCTGTCCCTCTCCCTCAGGAAGTGAGTGTGGAGTCTCTCCAGCAGAGCTCAGGTCTGTCTCCCACGGTGTTGGCCCATGCTCTGTCTCCTCTGACAGGAGAGACAGGCATCCTCACTGCATCTGACCCTGACCAACTGACCCAGGGTAAGATTTACACACTGCCTGTTCTGTTTTCCAGATCGGGTCAATAGGCTCTATGCACGTACGCCATTTTGGAAATAACTCTTCCTACTTCCGGTAGGTGTTACCGATGATACTAATTAAGGCTCTGTTCCATTCTGGTCAACCAGAGTCGGGGTGCTGCTAATGTGCATGTTTGCTCACTGGAAACACTCTGCTACACCAGTGGGTCTCAAAGTGTCCTTGAGTGTGTTCCAAATGGACCCGTACACTCCGAGTTATGGGGGTCCTTGAAATTAAAACTTTTGAGAACCACTGTACACTAAATGCAACACAGCCTTAAATTTGTATCATTAGTAACACCTGTGAAGGAAGACGGAAGAGGCCCGGAACTATAGGAAATAATTATTTCCAAAATGGCGTATGTGCATAGAGCCTATTGCCGATCACCGATCGAGTTATTTGGAATGATAATCGGGGTGATTTTTAAATGATGGGCCGATTGATCGGAGCTCCTCTATTCATGTGGGAAGCCATGAGTTGAACAAGGCAAGAGGATGTTTTTAATTTGGGTTCCTCCTCTTCTCTGCAGGCACCCTGAGTCTGACCCAGCAGGCTCTGTGTGAGAGTTCAGACTCCACCCCTAGGTGGCGCCGCCTGCTGCCCAGACAGACGTACCTGAGCGTGGACGAGGACGCTGCTCAGATCCTGGAGAGGAAGAGGAACTTCCTGTACTGTCTGATTGTCCGCATCCTCAAACATGAGAAAGAGATGCACATGGACAACCTGGTGTTTAAGGTGAAGAAAGAATTCCATTGCTGCCCTATTACTGTATGTCAGTTGTTCTCAAAACGTTTCGTGTCAAGGACCCCCACAAAAGATAGGTATTTGCCCGTCGACCCCCATCTGAAAATGTTTTGTGCCAGGGACGCCCAGGAGAGAAGATTCAGCTATCTGCTGTTTTTGAATAGCCAATATATAAATGGATAAAACGTTTTTATGTTTCAGAATCAATGCTACAGTATTATGTGACCCCTTTTCTTTACCAAAAACTTTGCAAAGTCAGAACTGAATTTTACATCAATTAGATCCTGCCTAATTCCGGTCTCCTAAAAACGCGGCCACCTACCTGTACGTCACACAGGTTGGAAAAGTAAACCCGTTTGTCAGCCTCTCACACTGGGCCTCTTCTCTCTCTCTCTCTCTCTCTCTCTCTTCAGGTGTTGGAGTCATGTCGGAAAGACGAGGCTCCGGTGCGTTTCTCCTGCAGCACGGCAGACGTCCTGTCCTGCATCACGCACGTCATCAACCGCGGCTACGCCCAGCGAGGCGAGGACAGCCCCCACATCCTGCAGTACCTGCCTGAGGACCCCACCACACCGCAGAAGGGCCAGGCCCAGATCTCCTTCTCCCGGCTGGACGAGACCACGGCGGAGAGCAAGGCAGACATCAGGTCCAACTTCAACCCCTTTACAGAGCCAGGATATATAATATGATTAGTGTTTAATCGTAAGAACGAAAAAAATAAAAATCCCTGCACTATGATCTGTGTTGGTTTGCGTGTTGTTTCTTTGAGAATGAAATATGCTGGGCATATCGCTGGGCAGTAGGGATGGGACGATAATCTTTATCGTGATTAAAAATACCGCTCACAATCATATTGCAGAGATTTTATTTATCGTGAAATTGTCCTCCGTCATGCACAATTCACAATTATTTGTGAATTGTACATGCAGAATTGTGCATGAGTGCTGCATATCCGACTTAAATCCCTCTATGCTTGGTAAAACGGACCTGTAAAAAACGTACTTGAGTCTTTTTTGTGCTCTCTACCAAATATCTTTGCCAAAAATAGCCAATCTACAAGATAACAACGTTGCAAGCTTGAAGATCTGCTATTGTTTGCAAACGTTCCGTCCCAGAGTATGTGTCATTTTAAGAGTCTTGTTGATTTTCGCGATAATATCGTAAATCGCAATTATCTTAGTCACAATAATTGTGACATGACAATTTCATATCCCATCCCTAGATGCAAGGGGTTGACCAGGTGTTGGATGAAATTATATCTGTATGCTGATTTATTTAATTTTTTTACCTGTTACCAGCTGGAAGAAATTTTCACTTTATTGGCGAGCCAGTTTGGGCGGGTTAAATTATGTATAATGGGTGTGTTGTGTAGCTGTGTTGAGCTTCACCACGGCTAATTGTATTCTCTCACCAATGAATCCAAAAACAGTGACTGAATACTTCCATGGCCTTACTAAAAGCCAAGGTAACCTCAACGTCTTCTCTCAATCTCTGCCATGTCAATGTCGCTCGCACATGTGCGACAAATGAATGTAAACAAGACTAGTCCGTCACCCGTGTGACACAATAGTGGTGACCCATTGAATACGGTAGAATGATTACGCAACTACAACAGGCATCGGTGATAGGTCACCTGTTTTCGAGTAACACCGGGAGCCAAAAAAGGAATCGACCATTAACAGCAATTATAATTAGAATAGCCTTGTGTGTCTGAAGAACATAAAAATCCTTGCCAGTCAGCCTTGCATATGGAAATTCATGACCGATCTCGATGTTTAAAATAACAATTTAGCCGATATCCAATACTGATACCGATGTTTATTTAGTTTTTGGTGTTATTCCCCCTTTTGTGTCAGGGAAACAAATACATCTTCAATATAAGTAATAACCATAATCAGAATCTGCAGCTTGGTAGACAACAGATAACCAGACAACCAATACAACAACATACAGTAGCCAGTGTAAAATTGATGCTTATCGACAACAGATAAATATCGGCTAATGCCATCGGTTAAAGTCTGCTTTATTTACCGATATTGACCAATAATGGCAAATATCGTCCGATACGGATATGTGGCCAATATATCGGTGCATCCCTACTTCGTAGACTTGTATGACAGCGGTATCATCGGTAAATGACGGTATCATCGGTAAATTAATCGTTATGGCCTTTTGTTGTGTATTTTCAGACATTTAACCACTTTAGCCCTCAAACGTAGTAAACTTGACCTTTGGCTCTGTACTTGGTTGGCTCTTTTGGTCTCTACACAAAATCTCTTTGTGTAAAGCAGCCGATCTACAAACTCGGCACGATACATTGCGAGCTTGTAGATCAGCTATTTTCTGCGAATGTTCCCCCCCCAGAATAAGAATTCTATATAGGGTTTGGGTGGTTAATGTGAAGGGAAAAAAAGTTCCATATATGGATATATGTTTCCAGTAGGTCTACCGAGTGATTACCCGCCCTCCGTCGCTGCCATTCCAGCCAATGGCATTCGTTTCCGGTTGCTTTTTCGGGACCGGAGGTTCCAAGATGGTGGATTTGAATTTGCAGAAAAAGTGTCTTCAAAATGAGTGTAGAAACCAATGAGGCTCTCGTCGTCCACATTTTTTACAGTTTATGGTCCACAGAAATAAAGCATTTTTGAACATGCATTTCTATGGTAAAGATGAGCTGGAAACACTTCTCTTCCGGAAGCTAGCGTTTTTTGGACGGAGCACCCTGAACACTTCAAGTAGAAGATGGTTCCATTTTTGGAGAGGAGCACGTCAACTCGTCAGCTGCACTTTTTCCTCCAACCGATCAAACTGGAGGGAGAGGTGGTACTAGTTGTGAACTGCAACTTCCCTTCCAACTTCCCTTCCCTTAACTTCACTCCATCTTCTTTGGAAGGACTTTTTTCATATTCTAAAATGTTCCTCCATATAAACAAATATATAAATAAATTATGTGGACACTGAATGCTCTAATAGAGCTTTTACTTTTGTTTTTCTAGTTTTCTGTCTTACTGGTGAAATGATGTTCAGTACTAGAGGTCCTGGTAGGATAGAAAAAACGGGTTTGGACTAGGGGTCCCTGAGGACAAGGGCTGTGATCAAGATTTTTTACATCCACTTAGAAGTTGACCCTAATTGGCTCTGTGTACAACAGGGTCCTTCTACACCAAATCTTGTCAGCGATAAATTGCTCATCTACAAGGTCACAATGTGTCGCAACGGAGCTTATAGATCAGCTATTTTCGCTGAACGTTTCCCCCCCAGAATCGAGATGCAAGGTTTCTAACGCCTAATGTATTTTGTATGTATGGATCCTAACTAGGGGCGGTTTTAATCTCTATGTACCTCTATGTACTTGATTCGATTCCGATTCAGAGATTATAAATCGATTACAGATTCATTCACGGTGCATCTCGATTCCAATACATGATTTATTGCTTTCTAATGATCCATAATGAAAACAGATTAATTTACTTCCATTATCTTTTATTACTCTGCAAACAAACGAGCATTAAGCATCTTTCTTTAAATAAAATAATGAATTCTGTACCAACAAAAACATGATTCACTGTGAATCAAATCATAATCGTCCATGTCCGCTTCACAATCTATGGATAGATTTTATCTTCCACCACTAGACCCTAACCGTCCGTGTGTCTTCTTCTATCCAGCCTGATAGACCCCGAGTGCCGCTCCTCGGACACGGACGGCGTGCTGGAGGCGATCCACTTCTCCCTGGGCCGCACGCTCTCCCAGGAGGAGGTGCGGCAGCTGATGCACCGCACGGTGCAGCAGGTGTCAGGCACGCTGAGCCTGGAGAGCGACCGGGCGCAGCACCTGCTGGTGCACTGCCGCTGGAGCGTGGACCTGCTGGTGCAGCGCTACACGGAGCACCCCGACGCGCTGGCCACGGCGGCCGGCCTGAAGAACCCCGCCACGGGGCCCTCCGTGTCCTCCTGCTCCTCGGACCCCCAGTCACCTCCCTCCACCTGCCCTGTCTGTCTGGTGGCGCGCAGCGAGGACGAGGAGGAGGAGGCCCCCATGCTCTGCTGCATGCACTACTGCTGCAAGGTAAATGCATGCACACACACACACACACACACACGCACACACGCACACACACACACACACACACACACACTGTATGCTATCTGTAGATAGCTTTAAATCACAGCTCAATACCTATTTCTTTACACTTGCTTTAAGTAGATTTTTAATTCTCTGGTGTTATTCATATGTTGTGTTGTCATTATATTTGGTCGGATACACTGCCCTTTTTGCCTTTATTTTAATGTATTATGCTTTTGCTTTTCTTTTTTCTTTATTGCTCTGTCAAGCACCGCATTTCACGTCATGAAAGGTGTTATACAAATAAAGTTCATTATTATTATTATTATGCATTACTGCTGCAAGGTAGGAGAGGCACACACACACACACACACACACACACACACACACACACACACTGTATGCAACATCAGGCTTTAGATCAGCTCTGATGAGAACCACTAATTACAAAATTGTGTGTGTGTGTGTGTGTGTGTGTGTGTGTGTGTGTGTGTGTGTGTGTGTGTGTGCGTGCGTGCAGTCATGTTGGCAGAAGTACCTGACCGCTCGGATAGAGCAGAACTTGCTGATGAACTGTGACTGTCCAATCACGTACTGCCGAGCGCAGCCCACCTCCCAGTTCTACTACTCTATACTCACTGACAAGGACACCATCGCTAAGGTAACTGCAAAAACAAACCATGATTGAATACTTTATTAAGGCAGAAATGTAAAACAGTAAGACATTAAGCTAAAAAGATAACACAAAAAAGTCATCTTGCAACACAGCAGCCCCATATGCAACATATAATACATACAGTTGACAGGACAACTCTCCTCTGTTGCAGTACTCATTCTCTCGTGTTTCAGTATAACTCATTGTCTCTCTCTGGTGTGTTTCAGTATGAGAACTCGTTGCTGCGTGGCTACGTGGAGTGCTGCTCCAACCTGACGTGGTGCACCAACCCTCAGGGCTGTGATCAGATCCTGTGTAAGGAGAACCTGGGCAGCATGGGGACGTGCTCCAAGTGCTGCTGGGCCTCCTGCTTCAGCTGCAACTTCCCTGAGGTCGGTCTGTCTGCATGGCTCACTTGACCACCATATTGATTTTGACAGCATGTTTTTAGTTTAGTGTTAGTCATAGACTTTTGAATAAACTTCCATTTAGTTTTATTCACATTTTAAGTCATTTATTTGACTAAATATCATACTAAATCTACTGTTTATTTGGACGACTAAAATGCATCTTAGCAAACATGTCGTTGTAAATCTGTAATGACTGATTTGCTGCATGCCGAAAATAGCAGATCTACTCGCTTTTTTGAAAATGTCCCTGATCAACTCATTGTTGAAGAGGAGTGGTTTTCAAACAGTGGTCAGGGTACGACCAGTGGTCCTTGAAGCTGTTCCAGGTGGTCCTGTAACCAAATGGACTCTTATAGATCTTTAACTCTTGAGAGCCATATGGACCCATACGGGTCCATTTGGTTTAATTTTACACTCAAGAGTTAAGCATTACGGCATTTTCCAAGAAGTCTACACAATTAGAGAATGTAGAAGAATTGTCATTTGACAACAACATATTCTTTAGTTTTGGGTCTGAGACGCTAAATCTCATCAAATGGTGTTCTGTGGCTCAAATGCAGAATAAATAATGGGCCTTGAAATGAAAAGGGTTGAAAACCACTGTTGAAGAGGAGTGTTTCTGTAGTGTGACTGTTTGTGTTGCTTGCAGGCCCACTACCCAGCCAGCTGCAGCCACATGTCCCAGTGGCTGGACGACGGGGGCTTCTACGAAGGCATGAGCGCCGAGGCTCAGAGCAAACATCTGGCCAAGCTCATCTCCAAGCGCTGTCCCAGCTGTCAGGCCCAGATCGAGAAGAACGAGGGATGCCTGCAGTACGTTTACACGCACATGTCGCGCGCGCACACACGCACACGCACACGCACACGCACACACACACACACACACAGTCACACACACAAACAGGGCTGTCACGATTACACATTAATTTGACGTAATTAATTCGTAATTGTGATTAACGATTTAATTGTGTTTTTGGTGTTGGGAATTGCAACATCATGAATGGGAATTCCATTTCTGTTTGGCTTTTTATTTTGGCTTCATAATAATTAAAGTGCACAGGGCACAAAATAATTGAAATATACCATAAATGAATGGCATTTTATAAATGTTATACTAAAAATACAAGCATACAACAGGTTTTAAAAATAGCGGAAAGTGCTGATCTACAAGCTTACAACATGTCACAAAGCTTGTTTCAACATTGACACGATTATGCAGAAATAATAATTGTAATTATCTTAATTGCGATTAGACGATTATGTAATAATTGTGACAACCATACACACACACACACAACCACCAGAACATGTTTGTCTTAACAGGCAACAAGTTGTCCTCATAGTCAGGCCGCAATATATAACATCTAGTTAGTTGGGGCCAAAATTACATCACAACTGATCTTTTGTGAAATTGTTTACTGTATATAGCGGCCAATATTTCATACCAAACAAAAGCATTTGTTAGTTTGAAATGAACATTTACAGTTCTCTCTCTCTCTCTCTCTCTCTCTCTCTCTCTCTCTCTCTCTCGCGCCCCCTCCCCAGTATGACCTGTGCCAAGTGTAACCATGGTTTCTGCTGGCGGTGTCTGAAACCATGGAAACCAACCCACAAAGACTACTACAACTGTTCAGCCATGGTAGGCACACACACACACACACACACACACTCACAGCCATGGTGGGTACACACCAAGCCCCCAGAGCAGCTGAGAAACACTGAAGCCGCGCTACCCTACTGGCCAAAGCTGGGGCACGGTGGCACAGTTGGTAGTGCTGTCGCCTCACAGCTAGAAGGTCCTGGGTTCGATTCCCGCTGCAGGTGGGCAGTTTTGCTCTTATATTCAGTACGATCAAACTTTGATAAACACAGTTTTTCTCTGTGCTTCAGTGGGGGATTTTTTATGTTTTTTGTTTTGTTTTTGACAACGTTGGTAGAAGCTCCACTAACGTGTGTTTTTGTCCTTCAGGTGAGCAAAGCAGCTCGACAGGAGAAGAAGTTTCAGGATTACAACGAGAGATGTACCTTCCATCACCAGGCCAAGGTACACACACACACACACACACACACACACACACACACACACACACACACACACACACTTTATGCTCTCAAGAGTTAAAGTATTGTTAAACATCTGCATTAGTTGATTTACAAGAAGTCTACACAATTAGAGAATGTAGATTGTTATTTTTGATTGTTTGCCGCATCCTGTTATCTCTCCTAATGGTACCAATAAACATCCATACAGCATGGAATTGTGGACAAAATCGTATCCATAACGATAAGAAAAATATTCCAAGTCTTGGGTCTGAGAGGCTAAATCTCATGAAATGGTGGTCCGTGGCTCAAATGCCGCATAAACAATGGACCTTGATATGAAAAAGGTTGGTATCCACTGCTGTAATACATTGTCGCCTGTATTTTGTATGTGTGCTGCAGGACTTTGCCATCAACCTGGAGAATAAAGTGTCATCCATCAATGAAGCCCTGCAGATGAAGTCTTTGACCTTTGTCATCGATGCCTGTAAAGTCCTGGCTCAGGCACGCAAGGTAACACACACGCACACGTCATCAGCGCAATGAGCGCATCTGCACCAAATCTTTCTTAATTCATTCATTCAAGTTTTATTTATTCTCAAAGTTACACTGAGTAATTAAACTCATTTTCAGTGTCGTCGAGTAATACAATATCATATAAAAAAACATCACAATACATCAATTGAGCGCTGTGCCGTGCAGGCGTAGAAAGTACACACACACACACACAGAATTATAGCAGATCTACAAGCTCACAACATGTCGCAAGCGGCGCGTTGTGAGCTTGTAGAGCAGCTATTTTGGGTGTGCGGTACTGCCGCCGTGCAACGAAGTCGAAGTATATATGTAGGCTTGCACAATCTAAACTAAAATGAGCACATTCATTCATCTCGACCGGAGAACTACACTGCTGCAATGTGCACACCAAACGAGTGAAGTGAACTGGTACGAGACAGTAGGCTATGTAATGTGACATGTCACATATAAGTTTACTGTTCATTCAAATAATTTGTTACGACTAACGCAGGAGAGGCACCTCTCTCTCTCTCTCTCTGTGTCTGTCTGTCTGTCTCTCTCTCTGTCAATCCAGTGTCATTTCACAATTTTCAATCACACAAACTTTCTGACTGACAGGCACGTCTAGGCAATCAAGTTTATGCGATTATGCGATACTTAATATTATATTAATAACACTGTTATTAATAGCAAAGCAAGCAACTGCTCATTTGACTTTGATAACCAGTAATTTGGGCTGCAGGGCAGACTGGTTGGGTACTTTTAATATTAATATATTGTTTTGCAGGGTGGCTCCCGTGGCGGGACGGGCGCGTTATGAAAAAAAAGCCGGCCCGTGCATCACTAGTTGGTATACTGTGTGTACTCAATGTGTTTATGATGTACTGTAGGTGCTGGCCTACTCGTGTGTGTACAGTTACTACAACCAGGAAACCGAGAAGATGGATGTGATGGAGCAACAGGTGGAGGCGTTGGACCTCCATGGCAACGCCCTGCAGATCCTACTTGGTGAGAATCGATCGTGTGTGTGTCTTTTTTTTATAATAAACTTTATTTATATAGCACCTTTTTAAACAATGTTCCAAAGTGCTTAAAATAAATAAAACAATCAAGCGATCACAGCAATTACAACCAAAAATATAACAACACTATCAGGGGGAATAAAGGTGTCAAGTTCTGGGGGTTAAAAAGGCCTCTCTGTAGAAATGTGTCTTTAGTTTTGTTTTAAAAATAGTGAGGGATTGGTTTTAGGGACCTCTAGAAGGGCTAAGTTGGAGGACCTCAAGCAACGGACCGGCACATGTGGTTCCAGGAGGTCAGATATACATTCAGGTGCCAGGCCGTTAAGGGCTTTAAAAGTCAACAATCAAATCTTAAAATCAATTTTAAACGTTGCAGGCAGCCAGTGCAGTGTCGCTAAAACTGGGGTGATATGTTATATGTTACAGGTATTGCACAGCGTCGGTGGAAACATTGTTGATTTTTGACAGCAAATTTCGTTTTAGTCATAGTCTTTTGAATAAAATTACATTTGGTTTTAGTCATATCTTAGTCATCTGAAATGTTTTACTTTGAGTCTGATTTTAGTCGACTAAATCTACAGTTGATAAAAAAACGAAACAAAAAAACAAGATTTTACACTTGGCTGCGCGACGTGAGCTTGGCTATTTTCAGAGCGCAACTAAGCATAAAATGACTTGTCTTTTAGTTCTACTGGATCTCCACTAGTCCCTCCCTAACATTTTAGTTAGGGAGGCACTCTGAGCCCCCCACCACACGTATAAACGGTACTTTTTGGCCAGAAAGGGATTTTTTTTCACCGGAGGAAAAATATTCTCTATGAGGCAGTTCTCTGGGCAATATCGGTAGATTTAAAACCGAAAGTCCCTTAGCCTTATACTGCATAGCAGAATCGTAGAAGCAGTAGAAGGCTATGGACCAGAGCTAGGGCAACTCCAAAGCAAACTCCACATGTCCCAACATTTTATTTACCTGCCTTAGTGTCAACCCCTTACCCCTGTGTCGGATCAGTGGTTAGACTGGCATATTTGCCGATACTGATATGACAAATAAGGGCCGATCCGATACCGATACAGTATCGGGACATCTCTAGTTTTAGACATCATAGCTTAGTTTTTATTTAGTTTTCGTCAGTGAAAAAATGTAGTCGACGGACATCTTTCGTCATAGTCTTAGTCTACTGTCTCTGTTAGGTGGAAACCTGGGTCATATGTTTTGGACATATGACCCAGGTTTCCACCTAATTCAAAAACTAGCAGATCTACAGCTCGATACTTTTGTGTGACGCTGTAGTGTAGTATGATCAAGTAGGGTTAAGGTTACAGACCCTTCAATGTCTGTTTGGTTCCTAACCTATCATTCATTCAACTGAGTGAGCACCCCCTCAAGGACACCTGAGGGTCCCCTGGGCCTCAAAGTGAGAACCAGCATTATGAATGTCATTTAGATGTCATGTTATTCAGATAGACAATAGGTTTATTGATTACCTTGTATCCTACAAGTACATTGTCAATGTACAGATTATTATGTTGATAGTATATTGTTTAGACTGATGCTCTAGGTTCTTGGTTTACCTGTGATCCTAGTTCACAGAGGCACTGTGACTACACTGTCTCTCTGCATTTGATGTGTGTGTTTACCTAGCTTATTGTAAGTCGCTCTGGATAAAGGGTGTCTCCTAAATCAGTGGTTCCCAAAAGAGAGATTATACCAAAGCTAGTGATCTACAAGTGCACATATACACACAAGTATTTTCAATACTTAATTGTTATTATTTTTATTTATGGATTTAGATTTTTAGATTTGTTTTAAAATGTATGGAATTCTTTTACATTTTTCTTTGTTTTTATTTTAAAAACGTCTTTTGAAATATAAATTCTGGGATTTTTCGTCAAGTCGTGACCCATAGGTATGGATGAATGAACCATTGTAAGCGCTTTGGGTAATAAAAGCAGTCCATGAAATGCCTACATTGTAAGTAACACATGTAGTGCTGTGCTCCCTCCAGAGGAGTCTCTGCTGCAGTGCACTGACCTGGCCTCCTGCATGCGTCTGCTGAAACCAGAACATGTCAACACGGGCCAGGAGCTCATACGACGCATCCAGGAGCGCCTGCTGGCCATCCTGCAACACTCCACTCAGGTAACAGCACCACCGTAACTCATGGATTAAGACGTCCCCCCCCCCCCCCCCCCCCTTCCATTTCAAAGGGCTATTCTAAGCTCCCGCAGTAAATTTGTTCAGCAATGGGATAATTGTTTTTTGGGCGAGTAGATCTTGTTGAGCTGAAGCAAAAGTAGCTCTCAAGTCAAAAAAGCGTGGGCACCCCTTCTTACAGTATGTTCTCTGTCTTTGACCAACAGGACTTCCGGGTCGGCTGCCAGTCCAAATCAGGTCCAGAAACGGAGTCTGCCCAGGGCTCCAACATTTCCAATAAGACAGATGCCAATAAAAAGTCAGTATGTCTGTAAGGCAGTATATCTGTAAGTAAGTAAGTAAGTAATAAATAATATTAACTTGAAGAGAAACCATTTAACTCCAATTTTCAGGAAATTAAAATATACATTTTTCAGGAAATTAAAAACCTTTTATGAATACTGCCTCATCGAAGTTGGTGTTGTGACTTATATTTTCAAATCCATGAGAGGGGGAGAGGTGGTGGAGTTAGTTGCGTTTAGCAGACAGTTTGAGGGTCCAATGGAGTTAAGTGGTTTTGTCCGAAGCGCTTTTTACTACTTTGCATTGGTTCAATATTTTTGAAACAACACAGACGTAAAGGGTGTTCAATAGCACTGATTTATGCAAAAACAAATCAAAAATGGAGTTATTTGGTTTCCTCCTGACAGCAACGAATAATACATGGTTCTCAAACCGTTTCATGTTTACTGTTATTTTACCGTGGGTTGTTGTGATGACGTTCTCCTGTCAGGTCCAAGCCTTAGTTTAATAAAGCAATAAGCCACGAGAGGTCTCAGGTTACCGGGTATTTTACAATGGCTGGGAGGCGTAGGCAGATCCGACGAGCAGCGGAGGGTCTTCTACCCTCCCAGCCATTGTAAAATACCCGGTAAACTGGGGCCTCGAGTGGCTTATTGCTTTTCTAAAACGGTTACAAACATATAGCAATATTAACCTAATAAAACTATTAAATTCACAAAAGTAGCTAAGCTTTGCGCCCACCAGAGCGAGCCACACACTTCCTTGTTTTGCTAGGCAAGTAGGCTATGTGACGGGAGAATAGCGCTTGATGTCTTTACGGGGCTGCCTGGAGCCACACATTCACAGTCATGAGTGCGGGCAGTGCTTACACGCCCGCACGGCCAGCATGTGTAAGGCAATCAAGTGCTCCCATTCCCCAGTACAGCTACAAGGCTGCAGGATGATATAAAGTGATTGAAGGTGTGGATTATGGTGTGGATTATTATTAACGGTCACGTGACGGTAACCAGCCAATCAGAATCAAGTAACTAACCGTTTTAGAACTGTTATTTTACCATGGCTTGTTGTGATGACGATCTCCTCAGGGCCAAGTCGGCCTCGGACTCGGACGACTCGGACAACAACAACCGCGAAGACGGCGCGGAGGAGGACGCAGAGGAGGAGGACGACGATGAGTATGACGAGGAGTACGTCCCCGAGTGGCACGAGGACTACGACGAGGACGACATCGACGAGGACGACTTCTTCTCCGAGGACGACGAGTCTGAGAACCTGGAGAGAGACTTCAGCCCGTTCGACTGACCGACGCAAAAAAACACTCCGGAGTCCGGACGACGGGACCGAACCACTGACGGAGCTAACAGGCAGTGGTCGGTAAAACAATGACGGTTCACTGTTCAGACTTAACCCTAGCTATGCCAGAACATTCTGGAAAGAAATGGCAGATCTACAAGCTACATCTACAAGCTCGCATTACGTAGCTTGTAGATGGGCTATTTTCTTTGATTCTTTTTTTTTTTCATGGGGAAAAATAGTGGGCCTAGTATAGACCCCTGGAGGACCCCATCTTATTAAGCGGTTTCAGAGGGTTGGAAAATAAACCTGTGGAGGGTCTAACAATTATAAGATCATCAGATTTGGAGTGTTTGTTTAATTCAGAGTCGAGATCATTTAAAAATAATTAAGGGGTTATGTTAACGGTTATGACCTCAACTGTTATGGACATCATATATTATGTTTGATTTCAAAGAGAAATTCAAGACAAATAGGAATTTAAGTGGTGATTAGTTTCTCTCTCTCCTGACCTTTAACCATTCAAAATGGCTGCACTTGTGATGTCTCACTGTCTCATGTTGACTCTGTCATAACAGTAGGGTTTTTTGTTATGTTTTTCATATTTCTTCTGATGCTGGGTATTTTTGGCCTGGTAAACCGTCCCGGTTGAAAGACACTTGGAAATGTGAATAGGCTATGCACATACACCATTTTGGACATAACTCGACTACTTCCGGGCCTCTTCCGACTTCCTTCACAGGTGTACAGTATTACCGATACTAATGAAGGCTCTGTTCCTTGAAATTAGTATGATCGGTAGAAAAGGGGACCAGAAGTAGGAAGAGTTATTTCCAAAATGGCTCCTGTGCATATACCCTAGCCTGGCTTGGTCAGCCTCATAGCGTGGATTCACTGAAGATTCCTACCCACATATGAGTCTGGAGTTCGGCCCATAGGCAGCATGAAAAGTGGGCGTTAGTAGTTGCCTTGACATACAGACCCATCTAGCCAATCAGCGTAACAAAAAGCTGACGTCACCACAGATCACAGAGCTGTTTACTTTCTACGTGAGCGAGATATGTTGGATATATGTCAGTCTATCTGAAATAACGGCTGTTCTTATCGTTTCTGTGGAAACTTTTAAACTTGCTGCGCCGAGGGCAGCCATTGTTTTGAAAGTACTGCAGCATGAATGTTTCGTCACCATATACACATGAACCAATCAGAGGCTGCTTTTCACTGTTGTATGGACAGCCGTTGAAACGCAGTCACTGATTGGCCCCGGTCATTTTCTGATTTCTCCAGCTTCCGCATACTCTCTGCCAATGGGCCAAACTCCAGACTTAATGCGGGGACGAATCTTCAGTGAATCCACGCTATGAGGCTGGCCAAGCCACTGAAGCCAGGCTACATATACCCTATTCTGTGACCGGGATGGTTTACATGGCTGGCTAGGAGATGGGGGGAGATGTTTGTCGGGGAACAAAAAGGCCTTTTATGTTGGGTTTGATACCAGTTCTATTGCTGCTGTTTTATGTTAGGTATTTTTTTTATTTAGCCATGCAAATGAATCAATAATTAAGAAGGGATTATTCAGTCCATCGCGAGACATTCTGTTAGGCCTAAATATAGGCCTATGTATCTATGTTATTATTGTTATATACTGGTAAATTGAGTTGGCACGATTTACAAATCTTTGTTTTCATCACAAGTTTTGCCTTGATTTATTTTTGAAAATTAAAAAGATTGCCTTCATTTGAGAATAAAATAATAGAGTTCACACTTGGGACACTTGTGTTCCTTGCTAACTTTGGGTTAGGTTTATTTGTAAAAAGAAAATATATATACAGTACAGGATATGTTTTTGTTGGCTCTACCAGAAGGCTATGGGTTTCGTTAACTGCATCTGAAAAGGCGATGCTGCGTTGAACTAATGGACGTAAACATGCTAAGCTGTCTGGATGTCCGGGATATGTCCTGAAGAGGAGCGATATCACACAAACACCTCTTGAATTCCTGCAATAGTGTCAGTGAAAGCGACACCGTCATGCGATGGAGTATAAAGCCTGATTTATACTTGGCTGCGTGCCACACATGCAAGATCTGCATTCTCACACGCTTCACACTGCAATGGGTTGCGAGCTTGCAGATCTGCTATTTTCACAGCCGACCCTAGGCATGCAATCAATTATAAACCACGCTTAAATGAGGCTTAAAGTACCATGGCTCACTTGTTGCATTATTTGCTAAGCAAAAAACGAAAATCAAAAAACCAATGGAAAGAAAATAGTTACTGTACATGCACTTGTTTGTTTTGTTGTCCTCCTAAAGGACATTCTCGTTGATGTTCTGTACAATGTTAAAGCTTTTAAAAAGATATCTGGTTTCCCAGTGTCCGGTAAGCTGTAATTTGAGAGATCCTATATTCTTATTGTTCATGTTCCAAAATGTTCTATCTTTCAGAGTTCGTTGTGCGAAGTTGTGCGACTTCAGCAGGCAAACTAAATAAAAGCTGTTTTTTTCTGCTGCCATGCAGGCTGAAAAATATGTTTATTGAATTTAATTTAATTAAACTGCATTTACATTTGTTTTAAGTCCATTAGCAAATTTCGAGGCTGATCAGCAAGTTACTCCAGAATAATAAGGATGGTGGTTCACACCTAAACTATTGACTACATCGACTGCAAATCTCAGTGGTGGAACGTACTGTAACTAAGTAAATTTTCTGTGTACTGTGCTTAAGTACAATTTTGAGGTATTTGTACTTTACTTGAGTATTTCCATTTGCAATACTTTTACTTCTACTCCACTACATCTCAGATCCTCCACTACATTTATTTGAAAACTTTAATTACTATTTACTTTGAAGATTTTGTTTATTACAAAACATGAACCACTTCAGCCCTATACTCATTCTGCCATTTGAAAATAGCTGAGCTTGTAGATCTGCTATTTTCAAAATATTGTTATGCTTTTGAAAACTTGAAATGGTACATTCTGCATAATGAGTTATTTTACATTTGGTGCTTAAAGAACATTTTTATACCAAATACTTTTGTGCTTTTACTCATGTAAATTTAGAATTCTGGATTTTTACTTGTAACAGAGTATTTCTACATTGCAGTATTGATACTTTTTAAGTAAAAAAATGTGAGTACTTTTTCCACCACTGGCAAATCTATATCATTCACTGTTGTCTTTGTTACAGTTGTGGCGTAGAGTGTTGACATTGCTATCCACTTGAGTTAGAATTATAGTTGGTGTGAATGGCCCTTTGGGCCAGTGCATTGTTCTCAAACATTTTACTTTCAAAGATCTTGAGAAGAGCACATTGTGACTCCCACACACTGTCGTCACACAAATGTTTAACCCATTAAGACATGTCCTGAGTGCGATTATTCAAATGGCCCGGAATGGTCCATCTGGTTATATTTGGACACACACAGTTACATCCCTTTTATGGTCTATTTGGAGTTTTGGACCCCTCTTCAAGTAACCCTGAGAGTCCATGGACACCACTTTGAGAACCACTGCTTTCCTTATGCTCTGTTCACACTAGAAGCCCAAATCCGATTTTCATTCTGATCTGAATCCAGATTGGAATCAGATTGGTTTTGTCAAGTCTGAACAGCAACAAAAACCCACTTGGAAACAGTTTTGCTCATCTTTGAACCACATTAATAGATCTGATTTCTACAGATGTGTCAGTTTACTTGTTTGGACACTCAAACACTGAATGCTGATTTATAATGTGTGAAAATAGCCAATCTACTGTTGTGAGTGATGAGTGTAGAATGGATCTACACTGTATGGAGCGACACTGATGTATGACAGAAGTGAAATTCCTTGTCCTTCAGATCAAAGATAATGCCACATTTATCGGTTCCACTTGCTGTGCCAACTGCCATAAAACTCTAAAAAGGACAAGTGACAAAAGTGTATTGGAATATTGAAGGAGACAGTATTATATCACAGAATGTAGGGTAGGTTTTCCCTCCAATTTTATTCAATATCAATTACCGTATTAATATAGCTGCAAGCAGCGACAACGGGGGCCAAGCAATACGGAAAAAAAAAAATTCAATAAGCCATATAAACAGAACACTAAGTTGTGAGAATGAGCATTTTAAATAGCTGACCCTAACCTCAGTAAAACTATATACCTAAACCTAACCTTTGTGGAAGCGGTGGCCGAACGGATTGCGGAGCGGTCTTGATACCGGAAGGTCGCCAGTTCGAATCAGCGGTCCGACACGTTAAAATTACCACCGCTGAAGTGCCCTTGAACAAGGCATTGAACCACTATGATGAAATGTTCTATGAGCAGGGCCTGGCTGGAAACAAGTTCTTGAGCTTAGCCCAGATAACCTGGGTAAATATAGTAATCATTTCATTTCATTTCATTTCACCTTAACCCTAACCCTGAACTCAGTAAAACTATGTTAAACCTAACCTACAGTATTAACCCAAAAAGTATATTATACAGAGAAGGTGGGGTCCTGAGAGGAGAATAGACTTTCAACAACACAAAACAGCCTTTGTTTCGGTGAGTGAGTAGCAAAGTAGTGTTGTTTATTTTGACTAAAGTCGGTAGCCCACGCACAGCAGTGGAATTTTCTTTCCATGTGCAAATGTCCACTCTGACATTGAGAATGTCCACTCTTTGACATCGATAAAATACATTACGAGACTCTACTTGGCTATGGCCACCTAATTATTAAGCAGTATTCTTTATAATTTGCAATTTTGCACTTATCCCATTTCCTTATCTTAAATTGGTCCTCACTAATGCTATACACTTGATGGTACGAGTAGGCTAGACGGAAGGAAAAGGGGCCTCAGTGCACTGGAGGGCTGAGGACATTTCAGAAACCGGCCTACCATTGACTGACAGTGATTACCACAATAGAAACAAGCCCTATAGTCCTACCATAACAGTTTCATGTAATATGGAATGATTGGTTCAGGGATGTAACAAAAACAAAAATATATGTGAATTCAAGGCTTCATGGGGTGAGTAATTGATAGGAACTATTCTATTCCTTTAGGCTTTAATAATGTGAGCAAAGTAATTCATCAGTCTATGGAAGGGGTCTATTAATCCATGTACTCATATTTTGTAATTTTTTTTCTTTTTGATACCCGTTTATATGAGGCTTGTGCTTATTGTATTTTCTGTCTTTAAAAATGTAGATGAATTGAATTGGACTTTCTTGGGCTATCATTTTAGCATCCTTTTGAATTTGTACCTGTTTTTTGGGCTATCCCTTTAGCATCCTTTTGAATCTGTACCTGTTTTTTGTTTTATTTTCCAAAGTAGCCTATTTAATAAAGCAGTGCTTCTCAAAGTGGGGTTATAGATAGTTAGGAACCAAATGGACCTGTATGTGTACAAATGGAACCACATGGAACCACATTTGTTCACTCTCAGAGGTCAATTAAGTTGATTTTACAATACAAATTGGGATCCCAGAGATATAAATGCCATTAAATGGGGGTTAATTCATATAGCCTGCATACATGTCAACCCGGGGCTCCTTGAAATTAAAATGGTTGATTGATTGATTGATTGATTGATTGATTGATTAACAGTTTCCAGAATTACAGTACATTTCAAGTACAACTCAATACAAAAACTGCCCATTGTAAACAAGTGTAATTTACACTTGTTTACAATGGGCCCACCATTTCCAATTCATCAAAAATCAGAGGTTAAGAATCACTGCAAGCTATAGAACATCTTCTATTATGGGGGTCCCTGCAATATATTTTCAAATGGGGATCCGTTGGCTAATAATATTAAAGTAATCAATCGTCCTCCTACTACACATACTCCAGCTGTACAGTAGGCGGCGGTATGCACCTACTGTAAACACAACGTTAGCGAGAAGAACGGAGAAGAAATAATTGACAGGAAGTGCTATGGTTAAATGTCCACACTCCACAGCATAGACTTATAATAATTAATATATCACAGTCTAGTCTGTGTAGAAAACTACGAGCACGAGCATGTGTTTTTAGTGCTTAACAAACATATAAGTGTAAACTCCGTGCTTAATGTTTTTATACACTTCTATCTGTCGATAGAAGAATTGGACAGCTTGAGAGAAAGCTAGCCCAGCCTGCCATTTGTTTAGCTAGCCGGCTAGCTCGCTGCTGCTGTGTTCTCTACAGTCAATGTGAATGGTGGTGAAGGTAGCTAAAGTTAGCTGCTGCTGCTCCAGTGTTGTGCTGACTGGTGGTGATGTTCCGAGGCGGAGGACCGCCACCGTGGGGCGGCGAGGGCCCGCCGCCTTTCTGGGACTCTGGGCCGATGCCCGGGGAATGGGGGCCGCGGGGCCCTCCACCTCCGGACTGGAGAGGACCAGGTCCAGGTACGAGAACATCACTGCTGCACTGGCCGGGATCAATTTGTGGGTCGCGGACACATTTTTATGGGTCCCTTAATTAATTAATTCATTTTTATATCGTTTCAAAACATCTTCAAAAATCATCTCGAGTATATAAAAAGGTATATTTCATTTGTATTGACCTTTATTTAATCAGGGAAGCATGCTCTCTTTTGCAAGGAGGCGGAGCCCTGAGTGCATGTTCACAACATAGTTACTTTATTGACATAAAACATTGTGTCCAAACAATAATAAAAAACATTAAAAGGTACAGTACATTAAAATATACAATACACAACACAACAGATTGATTGATTGAAATATTTATTAACAGTTTGCAGAATTACAGTACATACAGTACAACTCAATACAAAGACTGTTAACTGTGAGTGGACGACCCAATTAAGCATTACACTTGTTTACAAGAGGGTCCACCATGTTCAATTCATCAAAACATTTAGAGACACATAGACACTTCTATATAGTCAAAGAACAGAACAGGAATTCATCATAGAGGAGGTAAATGGGGAAAAGAAACATATACAGTGAGGGGAAAAAGGGGGGGGGGGGGGCGTTGGGGGGAGAGTCAGATTTTACGGGGGCCAGTTTCGAATTGCAGCCGTCCGTAGGTGCCATTTGAGAGCGGTTTTGAAGGAGTCAAGGGATTCGCATTCGCCCTACTGTTGGTAGGGTGTTCCACATTTTGGTGGCATAGGAGCGAAAATAATTTAGTCCCTTGTTTGTGCCGAATCTGGGTTGTACATGGTTCGTTGCACTCCCTCTGGTGTTGTGGGTGTGGACTTCGTTAACATTAAGGAAGTATCTAGACAGGTACATGGGTATCTTGGTGGTGTATCGAATCTTGTGGACCAGACCCATTGCAAGATGCTGTACTCTGTCGTCGACCCTAAGCCATTCCAGCCTGTCAAAGTGGGCAGGAGTGAGGTGGGTTCGGGGGGTGAGGCCAAGTAGGAGCCTGACCAGTTTGTTTTGGGAAGTCTGGACTCTAGAGCCTAGTTTTAAGGGCCTTTGAGGTGCTGTGGTACCAGGAGGTGCATGCATAGTCAAAGAAACCTTGTACGAGGGCTCCTGTTAAGGTCTTCAAGGTGTTTTTGTTGACCAGTGAGGAGATTGTGTAAAGGAATCTTGTTCTTTGGTTGACTTTTTTGATTACGTTGGTGGCCATTTTATCACCGGAAAGATTAGCCTAGGCTCCAGGATGGAACCTAGGTAGGTAATTTCATCTTTACGTGTGACTGTGATAACATTGTCACCCACTCTAACCAAGAAGCCATTTGCCTTGCTGAGATTACTATTAGATCCAAAGAGAATTGATTCCGTTTTTCCCAGGTGTAAAGATAGTTTGTTATCAGCGAGTCAGGTGCAGATTCTTTACTGTAAACAGGAGCTTTCTATTGCTCCACAAGTGACAGGCAGGCATGTAGCATACCTGTCATATAAAAAAAATAACATAAATCAAAGTGTGTGTGTGTGTGTGTGTGTGTGTGTGTGTGTGTGTGTGTGTGTGTGTGTGTGTGTGTGTGTGTGTGTGTGTGTGTGTGTGTGTGTGTGTGTGTGTGTGCGTGCGCGCATAATTCGAATACACAGGGGCTACACAAAGCAGGTCCAGTCTTATGTAATGCATCCTCAAGTAGAGATCTCTACTTAACATGCAAGTTATAACACTGGTCACCAGTGTTATAACTTGCACGTTACCTGAAACAACATAAATAGGCTATGGACTTCTCATGGTTGTCAAATAAAGATTCAATGTCAGGTTGTAAATTAGGCCGAGCAAAAATAAAGATTGGTCTCCGGTTTCCGACCGACTCTATTAAATATGCGCGACCCAAATTATTTTATTGGGTCAAAATCCGACCGAGTCAAACCAGATAGTCAGTAGCTCTCTGCTTCAAAACACTATCATGTTTCAGCTTTATTACTTGAAGATTTTTTTTTTACATTTGTATAAGGCTGTCAAAGTTCCTTTTAACGGCGTCAATTTCATTGACGCGCGATTAACGCAACGCACGGTGAAGTTTGAAAGAGTGCATGCCTCCCTCTCTCTCTCTCCGCTCTGATCATTCAGCAGCAGCCAGCAGTGCAGCAAGCAGGCAGGGCTGCCTGCTCTCTGAGTCTACTCATCGCGGAGCTAGTTGTCTTTTACCCAACACTGTCAGTAGCTCATTATTAATTAATTTGCTCCACGTGTAAGATCAGATGATCTTTGAAGTGGGCATTGGTCAAAAACAAAAGCTCCGACAGTTTTGTTTGACAAAGATAGCAGAAAGCTGAAAGCTTGAAGCTACACTCATGCTAATGTTGACTGCTAGCAACATACTGACGTGCGTGCGGGAGAGAGTGAGGGGGGGGGGGGGTGCGTGTGTGTGTGTGTGTGTGTGTGTGTGTGTGTGTGTGTGTGTGTGTGTGTGTGTGTGTGTGTGTGTGTGTGTGTGTGTGTGTGTGTGTGTGTGTGTGTGTGTGTGTGTGTGTGTGTGTGTGTGTGTGTGTGTGTGTGTGTGTGTGTGTGTGTGTGTGTGTGTGTGTGTGTGTGTGTGTGTGTGTGTGTGCGTGCGCGCGTGCGCCTGTACGGTGTATTACAAACTTAAAAAGTCAGTGGTTCTGAACCAGTGACCCAGGTGGTCCTTGAGGGAGTTCTCTCACCCCCCTCTGCTAATACCAGTCCACTGAGGACTCTGTCAGCCCCAGCCTGTGCTCTACATACTGTCTATCATTCCTTTCATTCAGTGGTTCTCAACCAGTGGTCCGGGGACCACCAGTGGTCCTTGAGGGGGTTCCAGGTGGTCCCCAGCTAAATAATGGAGAGTTGGTTTAAATGAACCCCTATACCAGTAGATCTTTAACTCTTGAGTGTAAAATTAAACCAAGTGGACCCTTATGGGTCCATTTTCCACTCTCAAGAGTTGAATTATTGTTAAACATCAGCATTACTTAGTATTACTAAGTATTCAACCAGTGTGTGGACATTCTATTCAAAGTTTTCAAATGCTGTAGGCATACAGTGTTATGTTTGTCTCCACCAGGCCGAAGGCATGGGGAGAGAGTATGTTTTGCACTCCGTCCGTGTGTGTGTGTGTGTGTCCTTCCGTCCGTCTGTTACCAGCTAATCTCCGGCACCGTTAACCCGGTCGATGCCAAACTTTGCACACACACTCCCTGGATGCCAACGATGAACCTCTGCCCCACATTTTCCAGAACGGCCTGTTATAGCGCCACCATGAGGCAGCTTTTCACATGTTTTACCTAAAACTGCACCGATCTGCGTGAAACGTTGCATGCACACTCCCTAGAGGCCAAGGACAAACCTTTGACCTGCATTTTCCGCATCTGCCTTTTATAGCGCCACCAGGAGGCCGACTTTTGTAAAACACATTTTTTGATATTACTCCTCCAGATTCTGTCCAAAAATCTCACAAATCGTTACACAGTATCTCTATGGTCATGTGCGCAAGTCGGATCTGTCCGATATTTCATATTCCATCCTAATTGGCTTTCACAGTTTGCAAGATTGCCCCGTTTTGAATAAAAGCCTCAAATCATGAACGCAGCGTGCAATTTACGTGAAATCTTTCACACATTTTCTTACTAGGCTGAGGAATATATCCCACCCTTTTCACATTGGCCTGTTATAGCGCCACCAACAGGTTGATTTTTGCAAAACACATTTTTGGAACAAAATGCCTCAAATCATCCAATTGCCATCAAAGGCGTATGAAGAAATGGCACCCTTTTCACATTGGCCTATTATAGCACCACCAGGAGGCCATAACCTGACCTGCCCTGGTGGAGACCTGTGCCCCGAGGGGAACTTTTTCTAGTTCTGACACTCTTTTGTAAGTAGCCTACAGTGTACTTTAGAATTAGAATTATTTAAAAGATGGTAACTCAGGCACATATTGAATTTACCTACTCAGCCCAAAAATGACAGCAAATCGGAGACCAATGTTTTTTTTGCTTGGCCTTACAGAGATGTCAGACATAATTAGGAGGATCTGAAATGACTGGTGCTCCTCCAAAAGTTTAACATTTGTACCCTCTCATAGTTAAATGAACACTGAGGATTTTGCAGTGTGAATTGGGGTCAGGGATAAAACGGCATAAAACACATGTGTAGGAGTGGCCGATTGGGAAGCAGAATGTTCCCAGTTCGATCTAGGGCTCCCCTAGAGTTGGTGTCGACGTGTCCTTGAGCAAGACTCTAAACCCCTAATTATTCCCTATGAGCAGGTTGGTGCCTTGCATGGTTTCCTCCGCCATCGGTATATGACTGTGTGTGTGAATGGGACAAATATAATGCACAATCTATGTAATACGCCTTGGTTAAACCATTTTGGGCGGGGACCCCTTTTGGTGTTTTAAACATTGTTATAATTAAGCTATTGAAAAATAGCAGATCTACAAGCTCGTAGCGCGCCACCGAGTGGCGCGCTACGAGCTTGTAGGTCTGCTATTTTTTTTAAATCATGAAAATATTTATTTCAGAAAACTGGAGGATTTAGAAGATTTTTTTAAAATTTTGAGGTCATGCCTAAATGTGTTAAGGTGCTATATAAATGTACAAATTGCCCTTCATTTAAAGGGAAAAAGTTTGAGAACGCCTGGTTATAGTCAACCCACAAAAATATCGTCACAATATTGATATTATTTTCTTTGGTTCAATAGTCAGAAAAAACTTCCTCCTTTGAAATGCATGCATGCATTTCAAAGGAGTTTCAAAGCTTGGACAATGTGGATCCTCTGAGTTGACTGAGTTGACTGTTCTTTCCTCCTCCAGGATGGATGCCTCCTCAAGGTGACTGGGGCCCTGATGGCCCGCCTCCTCGTGGCTGGGGCCAGGACAACCCGTGGGGCCCCCCAGGGGGACCGTGGGGACCGGGGAGGCCGCCGACGCCTCCGGGCGGCTGGGGGCCGGGCTACGACTACGGCCCTCCGGGTCCGGACCCGTACTACGGCCCCCCCGATCTCCCTCCCCTGGATCCGTACTACGGTGGTCCTCCTGCTCTGCCTCCTCAGTACGCAGAACCTCCGCTGGCACTCCCACCGCCTCCCACGGTGTCCGTCCCGCCCCCGGGGTTTGCCCCTCCGGGTATGCCCCCAGTGGTGCCACCACTAGGCATACCGCCCCCAGCAGTGCCACCGCTGGGAGTACCCCCCCCGGGTATGCCCCCAGTGGTGCCACCGCCGGGGGTACCCCCTCCGGGTATGCCTCCTCCGGTGGTACCGCTAGGAATGCCACCCCCGCATGTGGGGGTGCCGCCGCCGATGTCCTTCGCCTCATATCCCCCCCCAGCGTACCCCCCACCTGGCTGGACGGCAGAGGTAAAGGAAGAGGATGTTTTGTTATGCCTCTAAAGCAGTGGTTGTCAACCTTTTCCATATCAAGGCCCATTATTTATTCGGCATTTGAGCCACGGACCACCATTTGATGAGATTTAGTCTCTCAGACACAAAACTAAAGAATATTTGGATACGATTTTTTTTTACAATTCTTCTACATTCTGTAAGTCTGTAGACTGTAAATTAAGTAATGCAGTTGTTTAACAGTAATTTTAGATCTTCGGTTACCAACTCAATCATTTAGCTGGTGACCACCTGGAACCCCCTCAAGGACCACTGGTGGTCCCCGGACCACTGGTTGAGAACTACTGCTCTAAAGGCTGACTTCCTGTTGGGTCACGGCACCAAGAGACCTTTTATTTATAGGTATTTTTGACAAATGTCTTGTGCGTGCCAAACTTGGTACGTTATCATTCACAATTTCAATTTGGGTGTTTAGCTGAGTGACTTACAAGTGCGAGATCAAAATTGATCCTCTAACATGAACTCTAGTTGATGAACAACAAGGTATGGTACATATGTAGTCTTTGATTGATTGATTGAAATATGTATTAACAGTTTGCAGAATTACAGTACATTTCAAGCACAAACTCAATACAAAGACTGTTAACTGTGAGTGGACGACCCAATTAAGCATTACACTTGTTTACAAGAGGGTCCACCTTGTTCAATTCATCAAAACATTTAGAGACGTACAAATAGACACTTCTATATAGTCAAAGAACAGAACAGGAATTCATCATAAAGGAGGTAAATAGGGAAAAAGAAACAGTCGCGTAAGAAGAGTGCAGAGAGAACAATGGAGTGCCTCAAAGATAAGCAATGAACCTAGCACAATAACTACATAACATGCTGCAGCAGAAGATTGGGGGTGAGTCTGCAGTTCTGACTGCAATGAGGAGTTTATTCCACAGGTTGGGAGCCAGGAAGGAGAGGAGTCTCGGACGTGTGGGGAGTTGTCCAGGGTGTTTTAGAGAAGGCCCCTCAGAAGGCTCATTCAGCTGTCCTATGTTAGCTGATCTTAGGGGACTTGCTTTTGGCTGTTTTGTAGGCAAACATCAGTGTTTTATACTTTTTATGTGTGGCCAGCAGCCGGGAGCCAAGGAAGGGAGTGGGAAACGAGGGAGTCTATTTTTGAAAACCTTCCAAAGTTGTCTCCTATAATGCCACATGTCCAAAATAGGGACACCACTTGAAAGTGGTTAAAAGTCTTGAGACATGGGCTCAGGCTGCGTAATTGCAGATTACCAGTGAAAATATGTTTGCCAAATCATAATATTAGTCAGGCTTTACTCATGGGAAATTCTTCTTGACATTACAGAGCACAAATGAGGTGATGGTCAACGCTCCACCTGATCAGCCAGAGTGGGTGAGTACAGTCTGCTTTGGTGGGCACAACTTAACTTAAATGGTTGGAAACTTTAAGGAAAGAATCGTTTAAAGTGTTTCAGTTGATGCCCTGTGTCCTAACCTGTGAGTGTCTGCCTTTTGGACTGGATGGCAAGTTTAGTTTTAGTCAGTCTTTTGAATTCAATTCCATTTAGTTTTAGTTGACTAAATATCATAATATTTTAGTCGACTAAATCTTGTATTTTGGCATGCCTTGATGGCATCGTAATGGCTGATTTCACACTTGGTTGCATGCCGACACGTGAGCTTGTAGATCTGCTGTTTTCAGCATGCAAGCTATTTTCAAAGCGAACTTGTAGTGAACTTGTAGTTCTACTGGATCTCTTATCCACTAGTGACTACTACTAGTCCCTCCCTAACATAAAAACATAGTTTTTATTTAGTTTTTGTCAGTGAAAAAAGGCCCACACGTGCATGCGTTTCATGGCCTTTTGTTTTGCAGATCAAAGCGTTGATCTCGGCTCCCGACAAGAGTGCGCCCCCCACTCCTGCGCTGGTGGAAACTAAAATCATCACTCCTCCTACCATGCCACCCCCTACTGCGGTGTCTCCACCTGCTGAACCAGAGAACAAGCTGCCGGCCAGGCCCATCGGCCTGCTGAGGAAAATGACCTTTGAAAAGTAAAGTAGTTTTACTATTTTCTCATGTGTGGTTTCATATAATCTGTACATGATGTGAAGTTAACTGTGTTGTGACTCCCGATGAGTGGGTGCTTTGGGGGTTGCTGGAGTTGATCCTTTTTTACCAGAATCGGCACGTATTTGCATTATTTTGTTTTAAACCCATTAAAACCGGGAAAGCATCCTTGTTATTTTAGATTTTATTTTATTCAAAAATAGATATACAAGCTTGGCACAAAGTGATGCACTAAATTCTGCTATTTTTGAACATTTTAGAAAGATCTTGAAAGTGTAAGAACTACCGGTATGTTTAAAAGGCATTTGTAGAATGGGCCCCAGGTCTTAATGGGTTGAACACGTGAACCTTGGAGCGGGTCATGTTAATCTAACAACTAAACTAAAATGATGTTTAATTCCTGTGTGCTACAGACCACCGCCAGGCAGATCCACTGGAATTATCTCCCACATTAAGGTGAGTACAATTTAAAAATGTATACTGTACTCTTTTTCTAAACTAATTAATCTCTTTGCCAAAAAGTAGCCGATGGACAAGCTATTTTTGGCAAATCCCCCCCCCCCCCCAGTACAAGGACACTATGGTTGATGTGGCTAGAATGCCTCGTCATCACCTTTCACAATGAATAAATGTGGTCCTGTCTGTCTGTCTGGTGTCTCCAGTCATCGTTCGGCTACATCGACAGAGAGGACCTCATTCAGCTTCGATACACGTTCAGCTTCGATGCCTTCTTCGGGAACCCCAAAGCCATGGTCCCAGGGGTCAGAGTTCACTTCACCGCCTATACAGAGAAGGTCAGTGTGGGCAACAGTTTCACTGTTCATACCTCAGTTCTCACTTGTTTGGGGTCATCTTAAGTAGACGTTAAAATTACCCCAAACGTGTTTCAAAGTGAAATATCCATTTGTGTACAATTGGAAGCAAATAGACCTGTAAGCGTCCATTTGTACACTCTCGGTATTCGCTTTTTCTTTTCTTTTCTACCAAAAGTATCAATACGGCGATGTAGAAATACTTGTCAGAGTACCAAAGTATTGCTATCAGAATGTGCTTTAAAGTACCAAAAGTAGAACGTACGAATGTTATGCAGAATGTCCCGTATCAAATCTTTTGAAAATAGCAGATCTACAAGCTCACAATGTGTCGCATTGTGAGACGTTTAAGATGTTAAGAGCGGCGTTAAAATGAATAGGATAGGTTTATAGGGTCAGGTTTACGATAAGGCTAAATGCCACACTCACAGAAAATGGTCAAAATGGCATTTTGTGTGTGTGTGTGTGTGTGTGTGTGTGTGTGTGTGTGTGTGTGTGTGTGTGTGTGTGTGTGTGTGTGTGTGTGTGTGTGTGTGTGTGTGTGTGTGTGTGTGTGTGTGTGTGTGTGTGTGTGTGTGTGTGTGTGTGTGTGTGTGTGTGTGTGCAAAGGACAAGGCGGACAAAAAACAGAGCAAATATATAGCGACAGATGTCAAAGTGGCTCCAGGAGGAACAGAGAACATTGACTTGGAGATCTATGAAGGCGTGGTCAGCCTGCCTATCAATGAGCCTCAGGTAAATACCCTCCCCACTCATCTCTTTTCACATAGTTTCTATACTTTAACATTAATGTTATGATGGGAGTCAATTGGGCCCTCTATACTTGGTGTAATGGACCTAGTAGAGTAGATTGGCTATTAGTATTTTGGGCGAATGTTCCTACCCCAGAATATGGATGCTGGGGTTCAAGCAGGCATTAAATGCAAGACAATCCTAATATTGATGTGTTCATGGATTGAAGTTCTCAGTCGCCACGACTGATTTCAGTCATTTGCATTCCATAGAGGGCACCATGTCTTCTATGGAAGAAGACACAGCGAAAATAGCCAGTGAAAGTAAAATGGCTTAATCTACAAAAAAATATCAAAATATGTTGTTCCAGGGACCCCCAGAAGCAAAGATATGAGTTGAAAACGTTCGCTCAAATCTATATTAATTGATTTGTCACATTTTCACGGTTTTTCAAAAATAGCAGATCTGCTATTTTTCAATAGCTAAATTATAACATAATGCTTAAAACACCAAAAGGGGTTCCCGTCCAGAATGGGTTAATCCATGGTGGGTGTGTTCATGGCCGTCCCCAGACAGGAGAGAAGCAGTATCCTGGCCAGGTGCACGTGACCATTGGGCCGCTGCGCACCAACGTGGTGTTTGACAAGAAGGACTGCAGCGGTATCACTCTGCTGAAGAACGACCAGGTGCTCCTCAACCTGCTCACTGACATCATCTCCGAGAAGAAGAGAGCCACCAACATCAGGCCCAAGATTCCCTCCACCTTCGAATTCACCGAAGAGAAGAGAGAGACGGTATGTGTCCTTTCTTTTTTTTTAAGGAGGCCGTTGCCAAAACGCATAAGCGTTCTCAATTAACGGTTTAACTGCTTGTGAGGGAACGTTCCACCAGAAGGAATCCAACCGGCAACTGCTTCTGGCATAATGTTCCATCTGATGAGCTTTATTATTGATATCAAATAGGATCGCTGATTTCTATTTTTTTATATTCTTTTTGGCTTGGCCTTAACTTCTTTAGCGATCCTAGACCGGGTTGCGCAACCGCGCTACCGTCCGCCTCCCATTATACAGGCTGACTAAAAAGCTGAATAACTCCTAATCTACGGAACTCTCCATGGTTTGGATAAAATGTGCGATGTTCGGAGGTATTTGCTGATTATCCGGTGGTTTAGATGGAAACATTGGCGCTTTCTAGAGCAAGGATGGCTTCATTTTAGCTCGCTAACATTGCCGCTAATTATTTAGCAATAAGATGGACGCTCCAAACAGGATGTCAGTGGAGTGTGTGCAGCATTGAAATAGCCTCGGCAGTCTGCGGTTGGCTCTGCGTCCAGCAGGAGGCAGTATATGGGTTAAATATGAAAAATAGCATCTGAGCCAGTCTTGCATCCTATTTTGGAGTGCTGCTTTTTCCACTTTGTTGGTCTATGAGTTAAGGTGTGTTTCGGGCAAGTTCACGTACGCGCGCACAAGCACGCGTGTACATGAACTTGCCCGAAACGCCCTCAAGGACCCCTTGAGGTCCCCCGAACCCCCACATTGAGAACCAGTGCTCTATTGACCTAGCCTTGTTAATAAACCAGACCGAATCAGCCGTTGGCAAAAAAAAGTTGCCTACCAGCGGATTTCGGTCTGGCGAGGCTCAGTAGCACGCCTCTTTCCTACAATCGAGAACAGGTCGGACCAATCGGGACACGGTATGCAATATGGGCGGGCTTTGGTACAGTGACGTTCAATGCTTGAGACTTTTGACTGACAGTAGCTCTGACCAATTGCGTCAAAGAGAGAATGTTTGAACCCGCCCCCCGGGAAATGAAATCCAAGTGGAGCCAGCCCAGACTGATATACCGCGACAGTGTTGTGTGATATTAGTCTGGCTTATTAGCCAGGCTACTATTGACCGGTGCATGTGTGTGGTCAGGGTTGACATTTGGACCGCCACTTCGGTGTCTTAACGTTGACCCCCTCTGCGTTCCCCAGGGTGTCCTCTTGACTTTCAGAGACATAAGGTCGCAGGAAGGGACCATAAATGAAGGGATCATAAAGTCGGAGGAACACGGCCAGCTGGTCTTCAACGTCTCCGAGAACCTCAGCGACGTGGACTTCTGTCCCGAGGACATCAACGAGGAAGTGGAGTTCACCGTCATGACCGTGAGCATTTCCTCTATGAATGTGTTACCAAAGTTGTCATAAAATGTATGTTGTCCTCACAAGTATAGTAATACAAACGTGTGTGTGTGTGTCCAGATGAAGGAAGGAAAGAATAGAGCCGTGAGGATCAAGCGCTCCAACGAGCCCCTGCTCCTCATGCTGTCCACCGCCGCGCCCCTAGACAAACCCACCGCCGTCCAGGACAGGCCTCTGGTGTTCAACAACAAGCCGTTTGTTCTGGACACAGAGGTGTACGAAGGAATTGTCAGCCAGACTATCATAGAACCCACGGTAAGAACACTGCTACTTGTTTAGAAGTATATTAATCATCCCCTGTATCGCTTCTTTGACCTCATGCCATCTGGACAAAGATACAGAACCTTGGGGTGGAAAAAGGTCCACTTTAGTAGGAGTTAATTTGGTATGGTTCTGTGTACAGTGGGGACCTCGTGTTTATCTATTGTCTTGGTGACATGTTTTCTATGCTGTGTGTTGTTTTTTGTTGGTGTTGAACAGACATTTGAAGACGAATATCCCTTCAGGGACAATACAAAATATTACAAGTAAGACGCGTAAACGTGGGAAGCGAACGAAGCTGTTGTGGCAGTCTGACACACACACACACACACACACACACACACACACACAGACCTCTGTATCGTTCCAATTTCAGTTCGTAGTTGCCCTCTGGTGGCGGGCGGGTGGTGTTACAGCGTGACACACAGACTGACACACACACAGACAGACAGTTTCGGCCAGCTTCTATAGTTAGTGCTCACTTCGTTCGCAATCACTTCGTTCGCAATTATAATATTATTAAATATTATTCACAATCACAATGCACTTTACATTCGTAATAATCTCAAAGTGCTAAAATAATAAATAACCTCATTAATAAACTCTCATTACACCTAAGACAGGCAGCCTCTGTAGATAGCTTTAAAGCACAGCTCACAAGGGGCATTCAGAAGTTAACGTGTGTACATTAGGGAATAGTGGAATGAAAACATAAGCGCCCCACTGTAGGAGGAAGGCTAACATCCTGTTATCCACATCCCAGAGGCAAAATTCAAAGTTTCCATGTTGTTCCCAGATTGCATGAGCGCTGATAATATCAGATTTCGGAGACATCCTTATTTCGTCAGTGAACATAATTATCCTGCTGTGTTTTAAGCCAAAGATGGTGGGTTACCCCGGACAGATCTTTGCCAACATCGGCCCCATCAGGACCAACGTGACCTTTGACCACAGAGACTGCGGCGTCACGTTGCTAAAAAACGACCATGTGCTCATCAACCTGCTGATCGACAAGGCGACCGGGAAGCGAAGGGCTGCCAACATCAGACCCAAGATCCCTTTCACCTTCAACTACACCAAGGAGAAGAGAGAGAAGGTGAGGACTCTCGGTTGTCAGGGTTTCTCAAAGTGGGTGCCGCGAGTGACGCCAGATAGTCCAGGGGTGCCTCAGAATACTCTGATAATATTTGGAATTTATCAATGTCACTTCAGTTTAACCACCTAGGCCCCATTTACACTAACTAGACTGCCAGATTGCGGCAGTATTGAGTTCACAAGTTCCCTCCTCCTGCCTGCATCTGGGCTCTCTCAAGCTGAAACGATGAACCTGGAAGCAGCAGGACAAAAATCTGATATCTCCATAATAATTTCGAGTTGTAGTCTTGTTAGGTTGTGTTTACATTTGCGCTGTATCACAGCTTCAATATGTCATCAGTCTTGCGTTGATCCCTGCCTCTAGCGGCCACATACGGCCGCATATCGCTTCGACCAGAATTGGTTCGGAGTACATCGTCTCTGCACGAGAGAGACCAGACTCCCTTCTGGCAGAATGCAAATGTTGTCCAGCAGGGGGAGTGGTTCCACCAGGCTACATTTACACTGGAAAATCTAGCCTGAATCAGATCTGTGCCACATCGAGATTGAAATCCGATTGGTTTAAATGAGTCTAACATGTCAAATGACTCATTTAAACAAATCAGATTCCAATCCAACTAATGTACATGTGTGATGTGTGGCTATTACCTGTCAAGTGGTTAATGATACTATTAATTTATATCATTTATTTATGGCATGGGCTACATTGAATACAAACAATGTTATGTGGAAACATAACATTGCAATGAAAAATCACAAATCAAATCCGAATCTCGGATGAATGATCATCACCGCGGACAGCACCGTATTTTTCCTACTTTTAATGGGACCCTGTGGGATATACGCGCACGTTTCATGGTGCTGGGGGTAATGAACGTTGCCTAGCAACCGGGTCAGTGTTAAAAGTATATTTTCAGCTAAACCGTTTCATATTTGATATAAAGCTTTAGCTACGAGATATCTCGTAGTTGGCATACAACTGGTGCAGAGGGAAAGTACGAGAATTATATAATTTCGAAACATTTTCAAAAAAAGCTAAATTTGTCGATTTCTTTTTTTATTTCAGTAATTTAATTTCATGAATAAAATAAATATCTAATCAATTCCATAAATTAGAAAACAAATGGTTTAAGTGAAAATAGCCTTTTGTACAAGCTTACAATGCGGTACGAAGTGGCGTGTTGAGAGCTTGTAGATCTGCTGTTTTCACTAGTTTGAGTTCCGGGGAAATGTTCAATTTCTCTTTTGGGTCTCGAGCTAAACAGTTTGGTCTAAATCATGCCAAGGGGCCTAAAACGTGTCGTGTCGTGTCATGTCATGTGATGTAGCCCAGCTCCCTTGAGAACTAGACTTTTCCTTTTCTCTCCTGGCCAGACGTGCCTGCTTGCTCCTATCTGAATTTGCTACTGACCCTTCCACTATAAACACATAGAAGTTTGCCAATGTACATGTTACAGTGTATATTGGAATCACTTTCATAGTGTTGTTTAGTTATCGGCACAGCAGTTGAATATAGCTTGTTTTCATTCAAAACGCAATCGGGGGAAAAGAAATCCGAGATAGATCCATTTTTTATAAATCCTTTAGCGTTGGAGTGGAGGTCATAGCATCATTCATAGGTTGGCGAAGCGCACCTTCTATTCTAGCTTCTGCCAGAATTCAGAGTTTTTCACGAACCTTTGAACAATCATTGAATGTTATTATCTGCCCACGGTTGGTCTCTTTAGCATGTCTCAAAATTATTCTGAAAGGGTTTCCCCAAGCCCTGGTTCAAGGAGCACAGGAACACGCTCTGTTGCAGTTGGAAAACAAAGCATCCATTTTCTGGTGAAAACCTTTTTGCAGAAAGTGGCAGATCTACAAGCTCACTGCGTTTTGTTGTGACATGTTATTTAGCTTATAGATCAGCTACTTTCAAAAGTCACTGATATAGAGTCTTGAGGCACTTCACTTCAACCACTTAAACCCTGTAATTTACTTGATTGAATGTAATCGAAGTCAATGTGTTGTTTCAGGCCATAATGAAAACTCTGGGAAAGCCAGAGTTTCAGGCGTTGTCAGGCGTGCTGAAATGTGCCGAACATGGTGAGTTGCCCTTTGACGTCACCGAGAACTTCAGTGACACCGAGTTCGGTCCCCTGGACGTGGACAAGGAGGTGGAGTTCACCGTGGTCGAGGTGAGGAATTGTTTTAACCCATTAAGACCTGCAGGCTGATTCTACAAAATTTGTAGAATCAGAATTTATTTTCTTCAGAAAGCTGTTAGGATTTAGAAGACATTTAATGTCTTCTAAATCCTAACAGCTTTCTGAAGAAAATAAATAAATAAAATAAAAAAATCATATGTCGCTATATCGGCAATGCTCAAACTTTATCACGTCAAGGACCACCCAAAATGATATGTATTTAATTGGCCCCCGACCACCATCTCAAAATATGTTGTTCCAGGGACCACCAAAGCGAAGATTTTTGTTAAAAAGGTTCACTTTAAGAAAAAAGTATATTTAAAAGATTTGCACAAATGTTTCAAATTGTTTTACATTTGAGGCGCGGTGGAACCCCATTGTTCCTGGTTAATGTTACAATGTGTTGTCTTCCAGGTGAAGCAGAAGAAGAGAGCCATCAGGCTGCGGAGGATGGAGAAGGACAAGATCCAGGCGGAGCTGAAGAGACGAGAGGACGAGGCGAGGAAGGTGATAGAAGAGAAGGAGAGGCAGAGACAGGAGCAACTCAAACGGGAGGACGAGGAGAAACAGAAGAAGGCAGAGGTGGCTGCCGCACTGGCTGCTGCTAAGGTTAAGGTACGCATGGATGCATTTTAATTAATTAATGAATGTATTAATTCATTCATTTTTGATTATTTTTGTGTCTTGTCATAAAAACCCATCCCTTATGGGATTATAAAACGCTAAAAACATAAACAATATCACGTTCACTTCCTGAACACAGACTGCACAAAAAAAAATATTTGGTTAATAATACCCCAAAACCGACTTCAAATCAATATCACAACGTTTGCTTAGATTACGATTAATGAGCGATTAGCATATTTCTTTGTTAACCCATTTTGATAGATGGGGTGGCTGTAACCTGACTCCGCCAGATGGGGCAGCAGAGAGTACACTGGGTTCCCCCCTCCTGCTCCCATCTGGGAACTCTCAGGCAGACTTGATGCCCGGCCACAAAACGGCCTGGCCAATCAGCAGCAGCTATCCCGCCTCTAGCTGCTGCTGATTGGCCAGGCCGTTTTGGAAGGATGGATGGGTGGATGAATTGATGTTAGTCGTTTTAGATTTGAGCGTTGGCTATTCAAAAATAGCAGACATGCTGCAAGCTTATACACCTGTTATTTTTGAGCATTTTTGACAAATCTTGATAGTGTGAGAACTTTAAAATCGGGCTCGGGTCTTAATGTGTTAGAGATAATCAATGACAAAAATAGATGTCACACTATCCGGGTTCCCCAATAGGTGGCCCGTGGGCCATTTGCGGCCCGCGCAGCGCCCCCTTGCGGCCCGCGGGAGAATTTCCAAAAAATTTCCAAGAATTTTCAGGGCAAGACCTCGACCTCACGTGTGCGGACTCGGCCCCCAGCCTGGTACCCTAGTCAAAATATGGCCCTCGAGGAAAATTAATTGGGGAACCCTGCACTATCGTATTGATATTCATTACTTGTGTGTGTGTGTGTGTGTGTGTGTGTGTGTGTGTGTGTGTGTGTGTGTGTGTGTGTGTGTGTGTGTGTGTGTGTGTGTGTGTGTGTGTGTGTGTGTGTGTGTGTGTGTGTGTGTGTGTGTGTGTGTGTGTGTGTGTGTGTGCACGTGCGTGTGCGTGTGCGCGCAGTGGACTCCACTGGGTTTCAAGTTCACATGCCCAGACTCCATGGATGAAATCAGCAAGGAGAGGTTTGAGGGTACGGTGCTCAAAGCCATCCCCAAATCCTACGACAAAGACCCTGAGGAGCAAAAGGTTTGGAACGGAGCCCACCATGACACATTTGGATCCTTTGTCCTTTTTGTCGTGACACGCACCCCCCTCTGAAACTCAACATTACATTTCTCCCCTGAGCAAGCAAGCGAGGTGCTTATTGAGCCTGCTCACCTCAGTGGTTAGTAATAGGGATGTGACTAACTCAGTGTTTTGCTTGTCTACGTGTTGGGGCATTTATTGATGTTGTATCGATTTATTTATTTACAGCCTTCATGCTTAGAATTTGCGTCAAAGCCCTAATGAATGCAGACTTTATTTTGTATACATGTTTTTACTAACAATGAACATTTTGTTTAATCCGTAGGCTACAGAAGCCTATTACATTTTGTAACCGCAAACCAGCGACGCTTTAGTTATGAACTGTCAATAAAGCTTGTTTTGATCATAAACGCAATCTGGGAAAATAATCGGAGATACATGGATTAAAAAACATTGAAGCGGACGGAGGCAGTCTTTTTCACTCCTGGTTAATTTCCTGTTTATCGATCGCCTAGCAATTCATACAGTGGTGAAGAGCACAATCTGACTTATTTCAATAAAAACCTAAAAACATTTTAAGGCGGGCCATTGGAAAACAACATGTCTAACTCGTCCTTGGCAGTCAAGGAGTTTTAACATCCCTAGTTAGTAAACATAGGCTATTAACAATGCCACTATGTTACCATGTAAAGGTTCTGTATTACAAATTGTGCTGGATGAAATGGATTGCTTTTATTAAAAGAGAAGTCTGACCCCAAGTGGTCAAAGTTGCTTATTACCTATCAAATTGGTTTGGACTTAACCACTTTAAAAATAGGAAGTCCCTGCCCACCACTCTGTTTTTTAAATATATTTTTGGGGCGTTATTTGCCTTTATTGATAGGGTACAGTAATTAGACAGGAAAGGGGGATAGAGATGGGAGGACATGGGGGAAAGGGCGACGGGCTCGGGACTCGAACCCGCGACACGCCGTCAGGCTGGATTACTGGCCTAGGTGCCTGGACCACTCAGCCGCGGCCCAGGCTTGAAGCATCATATTTGAAAACAAAGTTAACTAAGTAAAGAACAACTCTGTACTTGAATCTGTACACTGCAGATTCAAGTACAGAGTTGGCGAGTGGAGGAGTCCTCCCGGTGGGGGCTCCTCACTGGTAGGTGAGTCAGTAGGATACAACAGCAGGGACAACACAAATGTGTGTGGGGACTGGGGAGGAATAAATTGGGGATAAAAAGGGGTAAATTGGCTGCTCTAAATTAATAAAAAGAAAAGTAAATGGCCAATCTACAAGCTTGCGAGCTTGTAGATTGTCTTTATAAATTTGTGTTTTCTTTTATCAGCCAGTTGAAGTGAAGCAAGAGAAGATGGAAGACAAAGGAGACGAGGAGAAAATGAAAGAGGCGGGAGGAGAGGAAAAGGTGGAGGTGAAACCAGATGTAGAGAAAATCCTTTTGGTGCAGGTGAAAAAGGAAAATGAAGAGGTCTCCATAGACGATAAGAAGCCAAACGTATCGGAGAAGAGCAAAGACGCAGACGTGGGTCGGCTGGTCATGACGGTTGCCGGGGAACAGAAGCAGCTGGCGTTTAGGCGACGTGACCTCCTCTGCATAGCAACCATGATGGTCGGAGACAAGGTGAACCGACTTATATTTCAGATTATCTACAAAATATAGATTTTCTATAAATATTGGTTTTTGATTGATATATATCATACTGATATTAATAAGGGTTGTAAGTGATATTTATTTGTTAAATAAGTGTTTAATAGCTCTATATTCTTTGGGGGGAGGGGGGGGGGGGGGGTATTAGCTGCCTAGGTGCCCAGACGGCTACGCCACCCGTCCGGGCCAATAGCTCTCTATTCTGATAGTAATCGATAGACCCTCCTGTCGGACCACATACACACTCATATGGCGCAGGCATGCGTGTGCAGGCTGGCTGCAAAATAACCTGAAAACGTGCAAACAAAAAACGTTTTGTTTTATCCAAAGGATATCACTTACAGCACCATATTCATTTATTTTTTTATGATGTCAATATTTGTATCGTTACATTTAATTATACAAGTATACAGGATAGAACAACCTTTTCCCCTGTTGTGTTCTGTTGGAATTGGGCCACACCCCCTATTTGACACCATTTGTTTATGCCTGGGAACACAATCCACACTGTAAAATCCTCTTAACTGCTGTATTTTGTTAAAAGTTTTCTTTATTTTGTCTGTTCATCATAAATATGTGAATTGGAGATAGTTATACTTTCAGTTTGGTATGCATGCGCCTTGGGGTTCTTTTTCATCTGTTTATTGTGATGAAAAACGAAAAGACTGACACAATAATTGCATTGTGGAGATTTCAATTTACCGTGAAAATTGTCCTCCATCATACACTAGAATGAATTAACTTTTATTTTGTTGAGCTGCAAATTCAGTACCACTTAAACCCTCTATACGGACAAGTAAAGAGCGCATTTGGTACACTCTTATTTCACACTACACAAATTGATTGGACAAAAATAGCAGATCTACAAGCGCACACATGTTGTAGCTTGTAGATCGGCTATTTTTTAAGGGTGTAGTGAAAGTTTTAAAGGTGTAGTGAAATGAAAAATACGGTTTTCACACTTTTAGACCATATCCGTGGTCATCATATAGGCAAATTCAATTTTTTTTGTGTTTTTATATCAAAAGTCAATTTTTTATTACTTCCTGAAAACGAAAACGTGCTGCGTGATGACGTGTCGAGGCCCACATCGATAAAAGCCAATAAAAATGAAGCTCACCCGTTTAATTCCCCATTTGTGCGCATCCGTGCAGCACAGCTGCTATTGATTACAGAAATCCTCCGTTTTTATTTCCATTCAAGATAACATCCAGACAGTGTATTACTCGGTTTCAACTTAATCATCACGCTAAAATATGTATCTGAAAACATTATAGGGTAGAAATAAGCCACATAACAGTAAACTGGTACAGCTGGCCGTCTATCGGATTTGTAAACAAACACACAGCATGCTGCTGCGTATAGCTTAGCAACCGTCCCTAGCTACCGTCCCATCGCCTGAAGGGATGCGACGCTCTGATTGGTTCAGAAACTTCAGACCGGTGTTGCAACTTGAAACCGTCCATTTCCGTTGCACTGCACCTTTAAGCATTTTTTAATTATCACGATATTATTGCTAATCGCAATTATTTTTTCCACAATAATCGTGGAAACATGTGATTTTCATGTCGTCGCATTCCTATTTATGCATTTTATCTGATCAGAATCACACAGTAAAGCAGTAAACTAACTGAGTTGATTTAACATACTGTAGGTGCGGTTCAACATCGCCACTCACCGGGGAAGCAAAGAGGAACGGGCGACGTACGTCGAGATTCTCCCTGACTCCTTTGAAGAATCCACAGAACAACGGAGACACGTACGTTTTTATGCAACTTTACAGAAAAACAAGCCCAAAGTTGCTTATAATAAGCAGATATGTCAACATCGAATGGGTACGATATACGACCTGGCAACTGATTGATCGATAACACACATCCCTTCACATGTACAGACGACCCCCGAACTGCTCTGTTAAGCTCTTAAACCCTATAGTGTCCCTATTAGAGTTGTACCGATACTGGTATCGGCTACTCGGTCCGATACCACCCTCAAGTACTCGGTACCGGCCCCGATACTTTGACTCGAGTACCAAAACATCAAATTGACACTAGGCTGAACGAATGCCTAGTGTCAATTTGACCCAATTTGACCCAACACTGCAGCAAATTGCCAAAAACAGCCGATCTACAAGCATAAATGACAACTGAGAAGTGTAGATCGGAGGTCCATCTGCATCTATGAGAAAAAGGGGGTAAAATAAGTGGTTACTCAACAACAGTACTCGTATCGGTACTCGTATCGGCGAGTACTGAAAATGAAGTACTCGGTCTGAAAAAAATGGTATTGGGACAACTAGTTCCTATTCCTATTCTAAAAAAACGTGGGGTATTGTAAACTGAAACGTCAAGCGTGTAAAATTAACAGCTGTTTTCTCTCAAAGGGTATCGTAATTGAGTTTGCTGAGGATTCCGGCTACATCAAGTGTACCCAGAATCCCCAGCTCTACTTCCACATGACGGAGGTGATTGAAAGGAAGAAACTAGAACTCAACGAGAAGGTGGAGTTCAGTGTTGTGCCGGTAAGATCGCTCAACACCATAATTGTGGGATCGCTAAGGCACATTAGATCACACTAATGGTATAATCCCCATTCCCCACACACTATTTCTTTATTCCACCCTATTTCTTGGCCCCTAACTAGTCCATACTTTTAGCAACAAGAACACCATCCTCCATTTAGCTACAGTGGAGCCTGGCTACTGCTTATTAAGACCCTAGCAACAACATATTTAACCCTAGCAACCCCATATTAGACCCTAGCAACCACCTACTAGACCCTAGCAGTCAATATATGTAATACTATCAACAGTCTCTTGATATTTTCCTGCTGTTATGGTTCTCTTCAGTATATATTTTTACTGTTTTATGTAACATCCATATTTGAGATAATTTAAATGGGCGTTTTATTTCTATATATTTTATCATGGTTTCCTCTAGCATGAAACAGCCGAGGGAGGACTCCAAGCCATCAGGATAAAACGTTTCACTGAGAAGGTGTTTCTCCCTGTTCGTAAACTGGGAGGAGTGGGAGCCACAAAAGCAAAGGTGACAATTAAAATAATAACTTTGATCACGTTTAGATGATGTGTTAAAAAATAAATAATAATAATGATCACTGATCTGTTTGTTGTAGCTAGCGGGGCTAAGTAAATGTAATCAAATATTAAAATTTAAATTAATGAATTGGATTTGACATAAATGTGTGTTCTTTAAAGATGACCATCAAGCTGTCTAAAGAGCCTGATACCAAGGACACTGCAGACTCTAGGTGAGTTGCTAAAACGTAATTGTACAAATATCTCTTGTGTGTTAAGCCATGGTAAATGGTGCATTTATATAGCGCCTTTATCCAAGGCGCTTTACATAGATTGTGCATTACATTCACCCATTCACACACCGATGGCGGCGGAAACCATGCAAGGCACCAACCAGCACATCAGGAGCAATTAGGGGTTCAGAGTCTTGCTCAAGGACACTTCGACACTAATTCTGGGGGAGCCCGGGTTCGAGCTGGCAACCTTGCGGTTACCATCCAGCCACTCTACCCCTGAGCCACCGCCGCCCCATTTATATGTATTGCTGTACAATACATCAAAAGCTCTTTACTTCTGTCTTTAACCAACAACTATTATATTGTCGCTGTCGGGCGGAAATGTCCAGAAAGTCATTATGCGAAAATCGCATACTGTTTTGAAAATAGCCATACAACAAAGATTCAAATAGGGCATTGATCTTATTTTTTTTAAATGAATAAAGAAAGAAAAACAAAGTGAAATAGGGAACCAATTAATAAACTTGCCGTTGTTTGTTTCAATTCTGCAGTAAGGACAAACCACAGAGTGACAAGCTGAAGGCAGTCGTTAAAAACCTGCGGGCACAGGACAGCAAAACGAGCGCTGTACACAGGGGCTACAGCTACACCGGGCGCTATCGAAGCAGCCGCAGCAAGAGTCCGCCCAGGGACAAGTTTGGACGTTACTTGGGCCCTGTCGGCCCCAGCCCCGACAGGGCCAGCAGCAGCAGGTACAAGAGCAGAGACCGGGACAGGTCTCACCGGAGGACCAGGAGTCGTAGCAGGAGCCGTAGCAGGAGTCGCGGGAGGACCAGGAGTCGTAGCAGGAGCGGTAGCAGGAGTCGCGGTAGGAGGAGCCGTAGCAGGAGCGGTAGCAGGAGTCGCGGTAGGAGGAGCCGCAGCAGGAGTCACAGCCGAAGCAGAAGTCGGAGCAAGGAGCGAAGCAAGGACTATGCCGACAAGAAGAAAAGACGCAACGGCAGCCCCGAGCGAGAGCCGAGCAGGAAGAGGCCCCGGGAGGAGCCGAGGCGGGGTAGTATGGTGGAGGATGAGCTGGCCAGGAAGAAGAGAGAACTGGACGAGCTGAACCAGATGATCGCCTACAAGAAGGCCTTGGTGGAGCCAGCAGACCCAAGCCGGGGGACCTGCATCGACTACGGCCATGGGCGGCTGCCTGTGCCGGTTACCGAATACAAGCCGCCTCGGTCTATTCTGAAGAAACGACCCGACAGTCCCGATTATGGCCGGTACCCCCCATCCACAATGGACCCTAGAAGACCCTACGACGAGCGGGACAGGCCAAATTATAACGATCCGTATGGCGGGCCCTATCGGGAACGGGAACGGCCGCACGACGATCCCTATGGTGACCGCTACAGAGACCGCCCCTACGGCGAACGTCCCTTTGACACCCGCTACTATGACGATCGTCCCTATAATGATGACCGTCCTTATGCCGAGCGCCCCTACAATGACCGCCCCTACGCCAGTGGCCCTGGCCCGTCCCCCAGTGGCCCAGGCCCGGCCCCCGGCCCCGTTCCTCCCCCTTACACCGATCGGTACGATGTTTACGACGACCCCTACGAAGACAGGCAGTACGATCGGCCGTACGGGGATCAACCAAAGTATGCCAGTCAGTATGACCCACCTCCGTCGGAGCGGCACCAAGATCCCTCACAGCCTCCTCCTCAGCATGCTCTTCCTCCTCAACCTACTCAGTCTTCTGTCCCCACCGCCGCCTCCTATCCTGCTGAACCTCCTTCCAGCACCTCCTACACTAATGCTCCTTCCAATAGCTCCTACACTCAGGCTCCTTCAAGCAGCTCCTACCCAAATGCTCCTTCCAATAGCTCCTACACTCAGGCTCCCTCAAGCAGCTCCTACCCCAATGCTCCTTCCAATAGCTCCTACACTCAGGCTCCCTCAAGCAGCTCCTACCCCGATACTCCCTCCAGCACCTCCTACACCAATGCTCCCTCCAGCACCTCCTACACCAATGCTCCCTCAAGCAGCTCCTACCCAGATGCTCCCTCTAGCACCTCCTACACCAATGCCCCCTCCAGCACCTCCTACACCAATGCCCCCTCGAGCACCTCCTACACCAATGCCCCCTCCAGCACCTCCTACACCAATGCTCCTTCCAGCACCTCCTACACCAATGCTCCTTCCAGCACGTCCTACACCCATGCTTCCTCCAGTAGCTCCTACACCCAGAGCTCCTACACCCATGCCGCCGCGCCTCACTTGCACCAGCAGTCCCCTCCCTTTAGGCCGCCTTCTCCAAAAGAACCTCCGCCTAGAAGCCCCTCCCCGAGACGTCCCAACAACCCCAATCCTTTTCAGATGACCTCAGATCGTCGGTCGTCGTCTGTCGGTCAGACAGCGCCGGAGTCCTATGATCCGCCGAGTCCCATGATCCCCGACGACGGCCTGTTGCCCCACGAGCGAGCCGTCCAGGACGGCAGCGGCTTCTCTCGACTCTTCTCGCAAGATCACTCGAACAGCAACACTCCATCCCGCGACGGGGACAGGAGGATGCCATTAAGCCCCAGTAGGCCTTTCACAGTTATTACATAATCGTCGAATTTCAATTATTTTAGATAATCGCAATTATTTTGTCAATCGTTTCAATGTTGAAAGATTTTCATGCATAAAAATAAAAAGCTGAAAGAGCTGATATACAAGCTTACAATGCGTCACGACACGTAAGCGTGTAGATCAGCTAATTCCGTATTTTGTTTACATTTCTTGAAGTATATTCATATTGAATGTCAGACTCAGTAATGTATTTGTATATTTCAGTTTTTCAATTTGTCATATCTGCCCTGTACATTTTTGGATATCCAGGCAAACAGAAATGTATTCTTCATTCATAATTATGTTCCAACGTTCAATGCCACAAACACAATTTAAATTCATTTGTGTGAAAATTAATCGTCAACTTAAATGTTTTAATCGTGACAGCCCGGAGCCCCAGGAGGTTCTCCGCAGAGCGGGCTGGCAGCGAGGAAGCTAAGACGGAGGAGCCTTACGACAAGATCCAGTCTCTGCTCAGGAGCATCGGGCTGAAACTGTCCACCGGGGACGTCTCCAAGCTGGCCAGCAAAGCCCAGGAGAAACACCACGCCAAGAGTGACCGCTCGTCTGTGTCGTCCGAACGGGAGCTGAGACATTCATCTCTTGGGTAAATAAGCCTGTCACAATAGGCTGTGTCCATGCACACAGAATAACTCTTTCTACTTCCAGGCCCCTTCCCTACTTCCTTCACCGATGGTGCTACCAATGATACTAATGAAGGCTGTTCCGTTCTGGTCAAACGGAGTCGGGGTGCTGCTATTGTGCTCACTGAAAACACTCTGCTACACCAGTGGGTCTCAAAGTGTCCTTGAGTGGGTTCCAAATGGCTAGTCTGGCTTTGGCCAGACACATAATGTGGATTCACCGACCTCCCCGCTATTATTCGGCCCATTGGCAGAAAGTATGCGGAAGCTGGAGAAATCAGAAAATGATCGGGGTCAACCAGTGACTGCGTTTCAGCTGATGTGCCGTAGAACAGTGAAAAGCAGCCTCTGATTAGTCCACGTGTATGTGGTGACGTAACATACATGCTGCGGTACTTTCAAAACAACAATGAATAATAACAATGAAGGAAGTGGGGAAGGGGCCCGGAAGTATGAATAGTTATTCTGTGCTGTGTACTTGCACTGCTGTATTGTTGTATTTTTTATGTATAGGACCCCCTCTAAAACGAGATGCGACATCTCAAGGGGCCATCCTCTCAATAAAGTTCAAAGTTCAAAGTGCATAGATCCTATTGTAATCATAAACGCCTGATTACATTCTGCGATAATTATTATTTTGCATAATTTTCAGAATAGTTTCTATTCCTCTAGTATGATTTTTTCTGTTGAGAAATAGTGGAAAATAGCTGATCTTTGAGCTAAAGTGTTGGCGATTCGACATGCTATTTTCACTATTTGTTTTTGAAAGTATGAAATTATTAAATGTGTGGCCTGTTTTGGCCATAGAACGTTATTTAATTAGTCCAGTCATTGTCAGTCATTTCTTTGTAGACAGTACTTAAAGGAGCATTCAGTGATTTGGGTGATTTGGAAAAAAACCCGGTCCACCCGGTAACAAGATGTGCACATGCACACGCTCTACAGTGGGGGAAGTACAACAGACCAACAGCACGTGCACCAATGCCCGCCCCACTCGATCATGATTGGAAGAAGGCCCCTCTCATCCTGATTGGATGAAGGCTTTGCCGCCCAAACCGAAACTAGGGTTATTGTGATTTAGAAGGAATATGTAGAATCGGCCTCAACTTGTTCACGATCGTGACCAGAGACCGAAATCTCTAGAGGACTACGATTCGATTATCGATTACACATGAATCACGATGCATCTCGATTCCAATACATGATTTATTTCCCCCCTCACTGTGTTACTAATGATCAAAGTGATTTGTAATGATCCATAACAAAAACAGATTAATTTTCTTCCATTATATTTTATTACACTACCAACAAACGCAAACATCAAGCAGCTTTCTAACAAACATACAAACAAAAAATTCCATTGATTCCTAATCGTCCATGTCCACATCGCAATTGATCTATGACATTTCTTTTCCACCCCTAATCGTGACACAGCCCTACCTTCGGGGACGAGCGGCGATCCAGCCGCTCCTCGGACCGCTTCCACTCCCCGTCGCCCTCCGTGCACTCCCCGTCCCCTGGCCTGGAGCCGCTCGGCAGGGGCCAGCAGGGCATGTCGGAGTACGAGGGCTTCCTGGACCAACTGGAGATGGAGGCCTTTAAGAGAGCCAGAGAGATGCAGCAGAGCCTCACCAGCTCCATGGGAGGAGGAGGAGGCACGCCGGAGCGCCGCGCCACTCCTCACACTGCCAGCACCCCTCCTCCAGACCACAACCAGCCCCAGCCCATAGCCGCACACTACGGCTGGGCTTCCCACTACTCATCTTCATCAAGGTTAGTCATAGTGTTTGACATTTTCTTCTTATTGTGGGCTTGAGTAGCGAGCCCACAATTGCTATCGTACATCTTTATCCCATTCTGGGCGGGAACCCCTTTTGGTGTTCTAACCCTTCTGGACGGGAACCCCTCTTGGGGTTCTGTACAGTATTAAAAAATTACAAAAAAAATATTCTGCTATATAAATATTTGAAGTATTTCAGAAAGCTTAGGTCAGGTTTTAGAAGGCATTTTTAGAATCGGCCTCAGTCCAAAATGGGTTATTCCCGGGCACGTTTTCCTGCATATGGGTCAACCAATAGATGAGGGCTCGTACTCTCATTGGCTCCCAGTCACTGCCCGCACAGAATACAAAACTCTGATGCTGGCATTCAAAGCAATCAAAGGTATTGCACACCCATATCTTGCAAGTCTGATCGAACCCTACAAACCCTCCCGTGCTCTCAGATCAGCCAACGCAGGGAAGCTGGAAGTACCTTCACTAAAAACGCCGGGACAACACTCCACACGTCCCAAACTCTTCTCCCTTCTGTCTCACCTAGACACAGGATCTGACACGAATTTTGACCTGATGGTCAAGATTCAGTTTATCCTGTGAGCAAGCAGGCAGGCTCTGTTAGCTCAATGGTAAAACCTGTCGGCACTTGCGCAGGAAACCGGGTTCAAATCCAGGGATAGAAGAGGAAAGTTACCATAATGCAGCTTTAACTGAAAACATTTTTTTTGAGTGGTGTAAACCACTCCTACAACTGGCTTTGTTAGTTTGTCTGTCTGTCTGTTCGTACCAAAAAATGAGCATGGTTGCTATGGTCACCCAGTTCACACGGGTGTGATTTCATTACGTCAGACATTACGTCAGACCACAGCTGATCAGTCTATATAAGACCTTACACCACTCAGTTCACACGGGTGTGATTTTTTGAGTGGTGTAAACCACTCCTACAACTGCCTTTGTTAGTTTGTCTGTCTGTCTGTTCGTACCAAAAAATGAGCATGGTTGCTATGGTCACCCAGTTCACACGGGTGTGATTTCATTACGTCAGACATTACGTCAGACCACAGCTGATCAGTCTATATAAGACCTTACACCACTCAGTTCACACGGGTGTGATTTTTTTGAGTATATCCAGCTTTTCATCACAACACGTGTCACATTTACCATTGACAATGAAAGGAGAATTTACGTCATATGTGTCTGAACAAATCATCTTTTTGTGGCAACACAAACATTATACAACAGGTTGTTTCGAGGAATCTGATTGGTTGAAACAGCTTCTAGCTGTTCCGCAAAGGAACACCTAATCAAAACAAAAAATTCAGCTGTGTTTTTCTCCCAGAGATCAGCAGACTCGGTGGCTAGGCTAGATAGTTTCTTGGGACATTTGTGGTCGTAGTGACTACATCTGTCATTAAAAAAATATCATTTTTACCACGATTAAGATATCTTAGGGTAACTTATCTTAAGGATGAAGGTCATTACACACTGGCGAATTAGCGACGCGATTTATTCGTGCGAATAATTCGCCTTTTTTTAAAACCAATTGAAGTCAATGCAAGCTTCCACATCAGTGGCGAATGTGCGAAAATGCGACCGTTTTCGCTCTTTTTTTTTTCGCTCCGGTGTTCGCTCCGGTGTCGAATTTTTAATTCGCGTCGCTAATTCGCCAGTGTGTAATGACCTTGACTGTTGCATAATTGCAATATTACACGCTAGGGCATTAAGCAACTAGTCGACTAGTTTACTAGTCGACTAGTAAATCCACTAGTCGACCTTGCTGGTACTAGTTGACTAGTTGATAAAAAAAAATATATATATTTTTTTCCCCCCGATTTTGTAGGCCTCAAGATCCGGTAGATTATAGTTATAGTCACCAATGTACACCGTTTTTAAATGCACAAATATTTTTTTTTTTGACATAATAGGTGGTTAAACAACTAGTCGACTAGTAAACTAGGCAACTAGTCAACTAGTCAACTAGTAAAAATGACTAGAAGTGAATGCCCTATTACACGCCTGTGGTGCCGTAGGAACTCACCCGGAGGGCGAGTTCCGAAAGTTATCGCAGAAGAACACCCCCTTGTGTAATATTGCTTAATTAAATGCCATTGACAATGAAAGGATTATGTATGTAATGTATGTGGGCGTATGGGCGGCTGTGGCTCAGGAGGTAGAGCAGGTCGTCCAATGATCCCTGGGTCGGCGGTTCGAATCCCGGCTCCTCCTGTCCACATGTCGTAGTGTCCTTGGGCAAGACACTGAACCCTACATTGCCTCCAATGAGTTGGTCGATGTGAGCTTGCCTCCATTGGTGTGTGAATGTGGGAAGTGAGGACGCTGGCGTCGACTGTTCGCCGCTTCACCTCCCAATGTATGAATGAATTAACCATTGGAAAGCACTTTAAGCACTTGGAAAAGCGCTATAAAAATGCAATTAATTATTATGTGTATGTTATGTATATATAACATAAATTCAGTTGTCATCTTACATTTCATATATCTTTATATAATATATGATTGATAAGAGCGCCCCTCACTTCACACGGGTGTGATTTTTAGTTAACTATGCCCTTGTTCTCTGCACAGCTCCACCAACAACGCCAACGTGGCTGCTGCTACAACCTCACCTCCTGCCGGTCAGGGGACCCCACGGTTTGTGACTCCCCCCGGTCCCCCTCCAGGACCCCCTCCGAGGCGAACCACTCCCGGGGTTCCACGTTTCGCTCCCCCGCCGACCTCCTCCGATGTAAACCTTCCCTTTTTAGGGCAGCCCGAGAATCCACTCCTCAGGCCGACTCCACCGCCTCAGGTCAGTGTTCATTCCGTCCAATAAAACTATGACAAATGTTTTGCCGACTGGCAGTTAAATGTTTTTTAACTGGCAAAAACGACATAAAAACTATGGTATGATGGCAAAAACCTATGACTAGATATATTGATACTTGTGTCAACAAATAACAATTAGACGAAGGTTTTAGGGAGAGACTAGTAGTTCAGGGATCCAGTAGAACTAAAACGGGTCAATCTGAATTTCACACAAAGGTGAGCACACAAGTTATTTTACATTAAACTTGAAATACAATGCAAGTAAAGAAACCACCTGATTTGAGTGAATGATCCACTGTTGCTTTAATATCTTTGTAGCAAAAGGCAGATGCACACATCAAAAGGCTAGTGACAGGTGTGTAGGGCAATAGAGCATATATTAACCCTCTTATGGCCCTTCACGCTATTGACGTAATGAATCATAACATCCCTCATTACCCTTGACGTAATTGTTTTATTCCCTATAATCTGGGGCTTAATGTAGCAAAATGTAGCAACTTTTGGCTAGTTTGGCTAACGGCCGAAATCCTTTTTGTGCATAGCTGCGTAACATGCGATATTCGGGGCTTGATTAGATTTGACTTAGATATTAAAATAAACGATGATCGCATAGCATCGGGGACAGATCACTGTAACACAGTTCAGAAAGCTAGCAGATGTTGTGATCCGTTTAACCGGAAATGACATCGCCAGATTCATTGGTCAAAATCGGCATAATGGTGAAGTTACCGCCACCATCAGGACTCTGTGTCTAATACTATAGTCTTGCCCCGTGAAAATGAGATATAGTGTGTATATCACAGATTTTTCTATTGGCATTAAAATTATGAATTCAAAATATGAATAGTGCAGGTAGAAGGCACAATCCACTGTTAGTTAGGGTGGCCATAAGGGGTTAAAAAGGGTATCTTTGAAGAAGTGTCTGACAGTGTGCGGGACCTCTTCTTTGTTTTTCAAAGCTACCCTTTTTAATATCCTTATGAAAAATAAATGTAATAACACGCTGAATGAGTGTAAAGTTTCATTGTCCTCAATTGAAACAAATATGTACTAAAAAGAAAAATGCACTTTTTGAGAATCCTTTAAAACAAGGCATTTCACTTTAACCGTTTCCGTCCGTAGGACGGCTCCACACGTCCTAGGGAACCCAATCGACGCGTTCATAGGACGTGTGTACACGTCCTAGCGCATCCTCAATGATATCAGGCGATTCTGAATTTTTGACTGAGACTCTAAGGCACCCGTAGCTTCGCTCTGCCTTCATATTAGCTTACCGTTCGTTTAGCTGTTAGCGCGGCAGAAAGAATGCCTCGTCTCTCCTAATCCAGGGCGCTCTCCGTGGTTTTGATCTGATGGATATACTACGCGCTTCATTTCTGACTTCAACATGCCTCTCGTTCAAAATATGAATGCTTTGGAGCTTCTAGCGATATAATAGACTCGAGACGAAGGTAAGCTAACAAAATATTTCTCCGGTTTTCTTCCGGATTGTTTCTGGGGGGGGAAGGGGGGCTTCAGAGTAAAATCGGCCATGTCTTTCCGGCACCCCAGAGCTCCTATTTTGAATGTGTTAACCCATTTAGACCTGTTGTAACCTATCTCAGTGGTTCCCAAACTGTGGTGTGTGCACCCCTTGTGGTGCGCGAGCGCCTTCTAGGGGGTGCGCGACATGAAAGGTCTAATGGTGGTGCTATGGTTTAATTTTAAATATATTAACATATTATGCCAATTATGGCAAGCAATGCAGAATATAGCCTATGCTGCATATATTATGCCATATTCTAGTTTAGTTTAGTTTATTTGATCATCCTTCAGTTTCAGATACAATATTTAAAGGAGCATTCAGTGATTTGGGTGATTTGAAAACCACCCAGTCTGCCCCGGTAACAAAATGTGCACATGCACACGTACTACAGTGAGGGGAAGTGCAACAGGCCAACAGCATGTGCACCAAGGCCACCCCACTCGATCATGATTGGAGGAAGGCCCCTCTCATCCTGATTGGATGAAGGCTTTGCCACCCGCCACCAATACTGAAACTAGGGTTTTTTGACCCCAGGGGCTCACTGGGGACAGGGAGGAACTCCTCATATGGTCAGCACACTCTATAGTAGGGAGGATTATCAAAAAAAGTGATATTTGAATGAAGTGAAATCACTGAATATACCTTTAAAGACAATGAATGGAAGCTGTTACAAAAACAAAACATGAAGACATTCATGTTCATATATGTGGATAAAAAGGAAATATATGTCTATATAGCTTATGCAATTTATATTTCCATGTGGGGGGTGCATCAGCTAGGTCGGGAGGTAACATGGGGTGCATCAGCTAGGTCGGGAGGTAACAGGGGGTGCATCAGCTAGGTCGGGAGGTAACAGGGGGTGCATCAGCTAGGTCGGGAGGTAACGGGGTGGATCAGCTAGGTCGGGAGGTAACGGGGTGGATCAGCTAGGTCGGGAGGTAACGGGGTGCATCAGCTAGGTCGGGAGGTAACAGGGGGTGCATCAGCTAGGTCGGGAGGTAACGGGGTGCATCAGCTAGGTCGGGAGGTAACAGGGGGTGCATCAGCTAGGTCGGGAGGTAACGGGGTGGATCAGCTAGGTCGGGAGGTAACAGGGGGTGGATCAGCTAGGTCGGGAGGTAACAGGGGGTGCATCAGCTAGGTCGGGAGGTACCGGGGTGCATCAGCTAGGTCGGGAGGTAACAGGGGGTGCATCAGCTAGGTCGGGAGGTAACAGGGGGTGCATCAGCTAGGTCGGGAGGTAACGGGGTGGATCAGCTAGGTCGGGAGGTAACAGGGGGTGCATCAGCTAGGTCGGGAGGTAACAGGGGGTGCATCAGCTAGGTCGGGAGGTAACAGGGGGTGCTGCATGCATGGCCAAAAAGGTTTGGGAACCACTGCTATATGTTATACCTTTCAATCCTGGATCTGCATCATTAGTTGTTGCTATGTTAGTCCAGTAATAATGTAATTTGACCTCAATCTAATTGCAAAAAAAAAAAACTCAGCTGATTTTGCATCTTCAATATATCCTGAATAACAGAAAAAAGGTTGCCTGGAATTGTCTGAGGGGAAAGTGTTGAAAATGACCTGTACAGTATAGCCACCATTGACATCCTATAAGGCAATATTTTCAAAATGTCCTTTAAGTAGCATGTGACATGTCAAACTAGAGGGTTTTCATGATGCTGAATCCATTCCAAGCATTAGTTTTGCACAAAAACACTCATTGGGCTAGGTTTGGCCATAGCAACTTGCCCAAATGTGCTGACATCATCACATCCAACACTTTCCCCTCAGACAAGTCCAGGCAACTTGTTTTCTGTTATTCAGGATATATTGAAGATGCTAAATCAGCTGTTGGTTTTTTTTGCAATTTGTTTGAGGTTGATCCTGTATTTTCCATAGATTTCCTGTACTATGTAGCAACATATATCTTTTGTTGACTGAATCAACTGTAGAAGTAGTCCAGGGGTTCTCAACCCGGGGGTTGCGACCCCTCGGTGGTCCCCAGATATTTTTTTTAAAGTGACTGATTGGCCGGAAATGGAAATTAAGAGTTTACATGGCACATGCATAACCTTTCCTCAACGATGTATCTGATTTCAGTATTTATGATGTATTTTCTCTATTAAGGTTATTGTAGCCATCAATCTGTATTGGGGGTGGGGGTGTCGAGACATGGCTGAAGCATTTCTGGGGGTTCCCAGCCAAAAAGGTTGAGAACCCCTGATGTAGTCGACTACAATGTATGATATTTCTTTAGGCAGCTAAACTGAATTATATTAAAAAAGACTATGATGTAAAAACTAAACCAAAATGTGCTGTCAACAATGGACGCCGCCTCAGGTGTCACAGAAGTCTCCTAGTGAGCCCATGAGCAATCCGGCCATCGCCACGACCGTGGCTCGGTGTCTGAAGGTGATCGAGACGGTGAAGACTCTGGCCGAAGCGCCAGCCACTGCAACGCCCGCGGCAACACCCGCTGCAACGCCCAGATCATTTACCAAATCAGTTCGGTTCAGTGGGTGTCCACTGAACTGGACTGAACCGGCATCCCGTTCTGACGGGAAGGACGACCCTGACGACGTCCAGACCAAACAGAAAGAAAAGGTACTTGGGACTAGATTCAATTTATTTTCTTTTTTTAGTAGCTTCAGTGTAGGAATGTGTGTGACTGGGTGAATGTAATGCACTTGGATAAAAGGTGCTGTATAAATGCACCATTTTCCATTTATAGAAATTCAAACATACTCCAGTAAAGCAAAAGTACAGTACTTGAGTACTTTCCGCCAAGGTGTAGACTAATGTGTGTGTGTGTGTGTGTGTGTGTGTGCGCGTGTGTGCTTTGCAGTTGGACCAGTACAACCAGCGCCAACTGGAAAAGAAAGAGCAGCGCACCCAGAAAATGAATTTTCGCATAGAAAAATACAGACAAGGCAAGAAAATACCAGCAGAGGACAACGCTACCCAAACAGGTATCAAAACATACTGAAATACAGCAGTTTAAATCAGTGAACCGTCTAGCAAGAAAATGTCATTAAGAAATAGGAAAAGTTCATAGGAGGATTTGGGCGTCAAGGGTTCAGTCATAGCTGGGATTTAGGCCAGTGTTTGCCAAACAGTGGGTCGGGGCCCATTTGCGGGTTGAGTAAATACCTATTTTTCTGCTACCTACATTTTGCTTTTAATTATTATTGACAATCGAAAGATTTGAAAACACTTTTCAAAAATAATCTCATAAATGAATTGAAAACAGATCTAAGAAATTAAGTACAGTGAAAATGGCAGATCTACAACCACAGAATGTGAGTGAGGGGACCCAAACTACAACATTTACACTAGTTTGGTTCCCGGGAAGCCACAGCATTACTCTTTTGGGTCTCGAGCCAACAAGATTGGGAAGCACTGATTTAGGATGCCAATTAAATACAGTTAGAATTAAAGACAAGGTGTTGCGCAGCCATGTAGACCAGGGTTTCTAAAAGTGGGTGCCGAGACACAAGTCCAGGGGTGTCTCAGAATAGTTATATTTGGAATTTATCAATATCATTTCAGTTTAACCACTTAGACTCTATATACTGAGTAAAACCGACCACATGTGTTTTTCAAACTTTGTGACCACGTCACACAATGAATAGGCAAGTCAAAGCTTGCCTACCTTTTTTGCATAAAGCAAATAGCAGATCTACAAGCGCATGGTGTGTTGTGTGAGGTCACGAAATAGCAAGGCAAACCTGGACCATGTCTCACGGCAACGTTTGGGAACCACTAGTTTAAACATTACATTTCAACTGAAAAAAAATATATTGTAAAACATGAAAGAATTATCCTTTAGAATCTTACATCAGCTGCTGTGGCCTAACGGTAGTCATGTGAAGGAGTTTGCGTGGGTGGTATCATGACATAACTCATCAAACCGTTTGTTTTTGTTTTTTTTACTGAAGAGGCTGAGGATTTAAGGCTAATTATTAAGCCCAGTCCATTGATTGATTGATTGTTTTAAATAGCCAGGCGATTTAAAAGGCTATACAGGGAGTTAAAATCAGCCTAAATAAGTTGCATTAGCTAGGTTTCCACTGCAGGGTCAAATGGCGGTTCTTGGTTTAACTCTGTTATTGAACTGCAAAAAGGATGAATTGTTGGTGGAATTAATGATTAGAAAGCCACATTGGTCCCCACAGTGGAATCCAGGCTATTGACTTGGCCAGGCTAACAGCAGCTAGTGCTCAGTCATACAGAACAGCAGGAGGTGTGTGAAATGTGTGCTTCAGAATGTGCCTTAGCCCAAGCAATAGAGGTCCATCTCATCTAAGAAGACAAGAAGACTGCTGCCAGTGACTACACAGTGTAACTTAACTTCTTTTCTTGTTCATGCCAGGTAGTCTTTGAGTTTGATCAATTAATTGAATACTTGTATTAGACGGTATGCAAACAGTATGTGGTACAGTCAGATATTAAGACTAAAAGGATAACACAACAATGTCCCCATGTATTCATAAACTCGATAGCAGCACCTCTGGTTTGCTCCATGAGGATGCTATGCAATGTATTCACTTTTCCCCAAGTAGTCAGACCTGTATAATGACATTAATCTATTTAGCATTGTGTATGGTGTATTCGCAGCTTAGTTACTCTTATTGCTATTACAGCTAGCTTACAAATAACCGCTATTGCCATTGTATAGCTTTCAAATCAGAGCTGAGCCGTTAGATCTTTCCAACCATAGTTGAGTCAGAAGAATGCCTCCATGAAGAATGTGCTGCCGAGCATTGTTGTGCTAAATAAAGCTAGCAGTTTCCAGGAGCCCAGGCATTGAGAATGAAGGCCCGAGACGTTGCTCACAGTAACATCTAGATGCCTACAGTCATTTACGGTCACGTCAAGATCACCATTTACTAGGTGGAGCGCCTGTAGTAACCTAGTTTCGATGTTGGGACGATAACGGGGCTTGGTTTGGACGCCTCCCTCCACAGATCTACGGTTGACATTAGACCTACAACAACAGCTGATTCTGATGTCCCAGAACCTCTCCTCTTCCACGTCCGACATTCCATCACTGACCTGTTCCACACTCGTCTTACGTTGCTTAATGAACAGGTTAATTTCACATAAGTCATACGAGATCGGAAGAAATTGCTGTTTTATTTTTTAGCTATTGTGCAATAGTGTAGGCCGCAGCCAAAGGCTATGGCTATATGGGGTCCTTGGCAGCCCCTCGGTTATCGTTTCCATCGGTGTCAGTACCTGTAGTTAAGGCTGTCACGATTATGACATTATAATACTGTACTTATAATATAATAATTGTGATTAACGATTTAATCGTGTTTCTGTTGTAATAATGGCATTTCTGTTCGGCCTTGTTCGTAAACAAAAGTTGCACAGGGTGGATATGACAAATAACTGACATAATTTTATACTTGAAAATAGATTGTGGAAATAGCTGATCTACAAGCTCAAAACATGTCTCATCACAACACATTTTGACTTTTGAGCTTGTAGATCTTCTATTTCCACAGTGTTCGAAAATGTGTGAAAAGTGTTCCGTATGGAAATGATTGACAATCTAATGTCATATAAATCGATTAGACGATTATGTAACAATTGCGATGGGCCTACTTTATACTTGCTACAGCCTAGAGCTTTTTATTAAAGGGTAATTTCTCCCTAACCCTTTTTTTACAAAAGTAAGTTGATAATGATGTATATTGGAAAAAAAAATGAAAAAAAGATATACTGGAGCTGGAGCTGCTCCTGGAGGGGTCTAACATCAGCTCACGTAGACCAGCAAGAGTGCAGTGTCAACAATTCATGGAGTGTTGCTCTCACATCATCTAGAACAGATGTAAACAAAAAACAATTGCGCGATTGAATAGGAGTTCTAGCGTTAGACCCCTCCAGAAGCAGCTGAAGGACCAGCTCCAGCTTCAGCTCCCCTAAATCTTTATTTATTTTTTAATATTTATTTTTGTCAATATACATAATTATCAACTTACTTTTGTAAAAAAAGGGTTAGGGAGAAATTCCCCTTTAAGTATACAGCAGGGCGTTGCTGAAAATGAGCACTTGTGCTCAGCTACTACCCTGGGTAAATAAAGTATAAGGAAAAAAAACAAACAGTAAGTGTATTACATTGTTCACATCACGTAGGTTAGGACTGATTGCACCACAATGGATCCAGTGTCCAATAGTCCATGACTGCCATTTCAAGTAGGATAAACCATAGATATAAAAACCTAGATACCTCAATCACCGCTGCAGTTCATTGGAGTGACCTGTATCGCAGGGAAGGCGGAAGAGCGTCAGAAGTGTGGTAGGCACGCTGCCAAATGACTTCTGGCCAATCACAACGCGGCTTTTCCGGGACTTATCACATTCAATTCAAAGGAGATGTATTGGCATGTGAAAACAAACGCTTACATTGCCAAAGCAAGTGTCTCTGATTGGCCTACCGAACGCCCCCTTCTGTGACGCACGCAGAAGGTGTCTACCTTTCTGTCTATGGGAGAAACTCCTATATAGCTTGAGGAACCGTTCAATAGAGTTCAATGGACAGGTGGCGCCATCTTGAGAGATTTTCAGCTATTACTTTGAATCGGGTGACGTCACGTTCTCTTTCTAAATTGGCTTTCACAGACATGGCTTACGATAGAAAATATTTATTGTAGTTAACATTGTTCCTTAGACGTTGAATAGGAATTAGTCTAGACAAAAGTTGGCATTAGTTTATTTTACAAAGAGTTTAAAGTTAATCCGTTTTAGAAATACTTAAAGCTGCAATCAGTAAGTTTCATCTACTAACTGGGATTTGAATGTGTTCCCTGTGCAAACTGCAACGTTTTTACTGTTTTGGCGTTAAGCATCCTTGGGTTTCTTGAAACGTGCTATACAAATCTAAGATTGTTATCATCATTGCTATTGTTACTGTTGAGCTATAATAGCAAGCATGTTGTTTTGATTTGAGCTCCATGCAGTTGTTAGCCAGTAGATGTCCTACCCAACCGCGGGACCCTCCAACCCCCTCAGATATGTGATATTGTATTAACATTCTCTACCATATTTTATTCACACAAAAAAAGGTTATGGATTGCAGCTTTAAATTGCCAACTAAAATAAATGTAACGTCATTTTTTTTGTGATAGTGATGTAATGCTCACTGCCACTATCATTCTGATATGTTTTTGTTAGAAACATCAAGCCTAGATTCAGTTATCTTTAGTAATGTATTTCATATTCCCTTAGCAAGATGACAAAATCTAAGCCATGTTCAAGAAAGCCATGTTAAGGCCTATTCCTGACTTGAATTCCCTGTTTTGTTCCCTGTTTGGCGAGGGAGAATGTACTCGATTGATTCATTTAATTGTGGGTAAGTCATTTTCTTTTAATGAGTATCTGCTGGAGGGACTGTCAGGCAGTGTTGCCAGATGTACGATAATTATCTTATTTGTACCCTTATTTGTTACCCTCTGTATGACGTGCGATCAATAAAAGTGCCCAAATGTACGACAATTTAGCCATATCACAAAAAGTCCTGGATGCTGATTCGAGATCCGGTTTGGCTTTTCAAAATCTGTAGATCTGTAGATCTGTAGATCTGTACTTGAAGGCATAGAAAACACCGGCCACGTCTTTACAGTCCAGATTCAGCCTTTTGTGTAAGATCCATGAAGTAGCCTACTTCCACGCAGCGTATGTGATGCATTTTTGTATCATAGCCAGGAGTCTCAAACAAGGTTGTTTCTTACACTAAATATGTATTGTTTTGCTAAAATTACTTATTTACATGTGACTTTTCTTTTTTGGCCGATAGTTTTCTTTCAAATACGATAATTGTAAGCCTCCGGTATGATAATTCAACATTTCCCATCTGGCAACACTGCCTTTATATCACACTGTCAGAGCTGCTATGTGGACTTCACGTCTGCTATACAATTGCAATATCGGTGGTTTGCAAACCTTTAATTTCAAGGACCACCATAACTCAGAGTTACACACCTGTAAGGGTCCATTTGGAACCCCCTATAGGAATCGTTAAATGGAACCGCTAAGGAATCGGATCGTTAAGAGGGGTTATAAGGAGTCCTACAGTAAAGGATCCCAACCCTAGACACCAAGTGATATTATGAATAACTAATGATGCAGTTGTCTGGTTTTCAAGGGCTTGGAGTTAAGAACCACTGCATCTGAATTATACTGTAAGCCTTTGAGCTTAGAAAATGATGTGGTTCGGCAGCCATTTTGATCTGCACTTATTGTGTAAGAGTAGCCGTTCATATCCCTGTTTCCATGAAAAGAGACCATTTATTGGAAGACCAAGAAGAGTAAAATAAAGCCTACTTTGGTGCTAGTTTGCATTGATAGACGGTATTTTGATTATTTGAATAATTCACAAGAAATCCTCGAATCCCAACAAATACTTTCCCTGTGCAATACACCTCTACAGTCAGGGTGATATCTGACTTAAGTTTATAATGTATTGAATGTTTTATTTTTAAACATCACATTAGCTAGGGATTATTCTACATTGCTGTATTCTCCTCAAAATGAAGTGAATTATATTTCATTCCAAAATTTGTTGTGTTCATAGAGTTTAAATATTGGACAATGTAAATTACCATGACTTGTAAAACGCTTATATTTAGTATAGTATATATTGTATGTATAGGTAGGTACGTACCAGCGTGGAAGATTGTTATATGTAGCTAGTTTATAATGGAAATCATTGCTTTTGGTCCAAAAAGGATTTGTAAAGGTCTGTATTAAAGTTACATTTTTACTCTTTTAAATTTGTATTTAGGCATTTAGCAGCATTTATCTAGAGCAACGTAATACCATTTCATAGCATTTTCTAGATTGAGAACAGACGTGTTTCTGCATGCTAAGATAAATAAGTAAATGTTAGCTAATAAGTCCTGATGTTGCTCTGCATACTGCACTCATGCAGTAGATTTCCTGTTGAACAGGGGTTCCCATTTGACTACTAGGGTTCCCATTTGACTACTTTCACTCAGCGAGCCTCATCTGTACACAGTTCTCTGGTTCAGGTAACCCACGTTAACATTGGCTAGTTACTATAATATTACTGGATGGATAAGCAGCCTAGACGAGCTCCACTCTGTAGTCGGAAAATAAATGGAAAAGAATGCATAAATAATCTGTTATTAATAATTGTGGGCCATGGATTGCCCTGCTTGCTGGTGGTAATTTACCAAATGATTAAATAGTGATGTTGTATAATTACAACATAACAAGTTAACGTTGGCTTACAATTTTATTTTCGGGTATGAACTTTGAATTCCATTTTATTTCTCCACACTACATGTTGGACTCTGAATGTATTTCAGTTTAGTCAAAGTATAAAGGAGCGCACAGCCGTACACGACCAGTTGAGAATATAATCATGTTTTTTTTTTAATTATTGAAATGAAATATTTGGATTTGAAATGTTGTATTCATTGCATCATGTTTAAACTGTGTAGTTAATGCTATGGTTGACACATGACATGGCATACTGTTAACAGCTAGGGATGTTTAAATGCATAACTTCAAATGTATAGCCCTATTTATCTGAGGAAGAAAAGCTTACAGCGATCAAATTCTAACCTTAATTTGGAAATATGTCATCAGTAGTTAAAAGTTTTGTTGTCAGTGTTGGTGGGCAGATTGAAGAATTGATAATTGCATTTATATGGCCATACTGATTTGAAGTAAATGGCGATATTAGGCCTTGAAGATAAAGGTAGGTCATTTTGATATTCCCACTGTTATATTGAGTACACAAACGTATAATTTGGGGAATGGTGTCAACGCGACGGGTAGACCCAGTTAAACCCAACTACATTTGAAATAAATATGCAATAATGTATAATAATGTATCGGCAGGACATTAGAATTGCTTATTAACCAGTAGTTCATATTGAAACAACACATGTACAACATATTTTACTTGCATTTAGTTACAACCAAGGTTCAGTAGATTGTAGAAAGAAACCTTTTCTGTCCTCTCCCCAAGCTGATCTCTTTAGCTTTAACTAAAGTTCTCTACCAAACCATTGTTTTGTGTGTTCGTTGGTGTATTCATGCAATGGGTCCTGATCGCAAGGACACACAAGCGTCGGTTTTGCAGGTTGAAACAGGTTAAGAGCCACTGTTGTGGACCAAAAATGAGGAGCATTGTAACTCAGACGTTGTCCTCTCAACTTCTCCTCCAGGGCCCAAGAACGTGTGGATCTGCGGCCACTCGCTCGTGTACTGGGCAGAGTCCAGGGCCAAGTCCCCCGAGGTAGGTATGCAGCTGGGCATGAACCCCAACAACGTGTTGATCTCGTGGAAGGGCACGCAGGGCATGACTTGGCCCCAGCTCCTGCCCCTGCTCCACCAGCAAAAAGTGAAGTGGCCCAACCCTGACGTGCTGATCATCCACCTGGGGGGCAACGACATGAGCACTGACAGCCCCACGGACCTCCTGGCCTCGGTCAAGAAGGACCTGACCTCCATGAGGAGCATCTTCCCGCAGTGTCTGCTGGTGTGGTCCAACATCCTGCCCCGCAGGGTGTGGCGCCACTCGCCTGACGCCCACGACGTGGACCTGGTCAGGACCACGGTGAACCGCCGCATCCACAGCATCATCACCGAGCTGGGCGGCACCTCCCTGACGCACGACAACATCCGCTGCGGCACCAACACGGGACTGTACCGCGCGGACGGAGTGCACTTGTCGTCGAAGGGGATCGACACGTTCAACTTGAACCTGCAGGATTTCCTGGAGAAGTGGGAGATGGAGGTTAACAAGGGGTAGAGTTAAAGGTCTGTCTTAGACTTCACAATTAAGTGTCCTTTTTTATTTTAAAATGCTGTCAGATAGTCTACTCTCCGCTGTACTTTTCTTTACTTAATTTTAGACGTGAAAGGTTTAACAGACAAAGATGGAATGAGCAAGGTAAGGAGGATGTGTAGGTCTAATCCAGTTGGCTGGTGAGGTGTAGAAAATGGATCTTAAACTTGTAGCGAGAATTCTTCTTTTATGTGTGCATATATCTCATTTAGTTATTTTTGTTGTTGTGATCGGTAGACTGCAATGAGCTGGTTTAATTTGTTGATGAGTAATGCCCCATAAATACAACATCAGTTCTATTAAAGTATTCCTGAATTGTCGGTCTTAGCTCATCATTCAGAGACATATGTAGTTCTGCAGTGAATCATGTCGCCATGATTTACTGTACTTAAATGTACTTAGTAAAAGTATGTGCTTCAATTTTGTCTCAATAAACTACATATAAATACTGTATTTGTTTTACTATAACAGCCTACAATTGATTTTGAAATGATGTACAAAGATGATGCCATGACTAACATACATGCATGTAACGTATTTATTCACTTTCGATTTTCATGTGATGTTTTATGAGAGAGTAAATAATCTAACATTATTTTTTTTCATGAAAAGATATACAGATGAATATTAATATTATAATTATTTGATAATGATTGTATATAATTGTACTTATAATGCATGCACTGGGCTGAAGGCAATTTGAAGTAGCAGTTCTAAACTCTGGTCCTGGGGAGTCTTAAACCTAACGCTAGATCTGTTATATTCTAACAGGCAGCAACATCAAAATAGTGGTTCTACAAGCTCACTGCAATGTGACACCTTGCGGGGGGTTCCTGGCACGAACTCTTTTCAGACAGAGGTCTGTGGCCGAATGCTGGTCCATTTTGCTTCCTTGACATGAAGATGTTTGAGAACCACTGGCGCCCCAGGACGAGAATTAACCCATTTAGACCTGGTGTTACCATATACGTCGTTTTACCTTAAACTTAAATGTAGGCTGCACCCTCTGTGTCACATACACCTCTGTCTCATATAGCAACATATTTTATTTTTTTAGTAAGAATTTGAAGGTTTTCAGAAAACCTTAGGTTAGGTTTTAGGAGGCGTTTTTAGAATTGGCCTCAGGTCGATTTTTTGTATCATGGGTACTGGTTTAGATAGACATTTTATACAGTACAAAGCACATTTTTTAGTGTCCGTTTTCATTAGATGACATTCTGTTGAAATGTTCTCCACTTGGATGTTTGGCCATGTTGTAGCCATCAGGTGGAAACAACGGGCTGAATGAAATGAACACAGGTGAGCAGTTTCTCTTGCAGGTTGGTGATCCTCCAGGATGAGTCCATGACTTCACAGGTATTGACGTCATTAAAAAAGTAATGTTATTAATTTAACAAACAAAACAAAAAAAATCTAGGTATGAAAACATTTTGGTTAACTCAAATGAAAATGCATCTACATGTAAAGGAAGAAACGCACAACTTGTATACAAAGAATGTTTTTGTCGTTATGGCGTAGTCTACAACATGACAGTCACCTGCCTTCACAAAGTGATTTATTGAAATTAGTATTGTATTACATATCGATATCGTCTGTCGCGTGGAAACCTTATATGTCAAACAAGCTCTCGACCTTGCAGATCTGTTACTTTTGATGCGTTTGTGTGAAGAAAAACGCAAAACTTTTGATGCGTTTGTGTGAAGAAAAACAGAAAACGTTTGAATATGGAGATAAGAGGTTTCTGCCTGACAACGATCAGCTGAACTGCTTGAATCTTGCCCCTGGCAAATAACCCTAAAACTAACCCTAATACTGGAATTAAAATAGGACTGCTTTTGATATAGCCCATTTGGTCATTCTATGTGCTCAGACTAAATTAAATTCATGCATTTTCATTTGGGAAATGTAGACAGATCTGACTATGTTTGGTATTTATACAGATAAATTACAATTTAATACTTGGAGTGGTTTCTAGCCAGTAGCCACTATCAATCGATGTGATGGAAGAACCATATGTTCATATTAAGCAAGACTGAAGAGGACTGGACTGGTTTGACTGTGTGTGTGTGTGTGTGTGTGTGTGCGTGTGCGTGTGCGCGCGTGCGCGCGCGCGCAGATCAAAAGATTAACTGTCTTGTCTATTTGTGTAACTTACATTTTTGTCCTGTGTTGTAACAGTTGTTTGGAGTCTTAAAACAGCATTGTTTAATTTGTTTATATACGCCTACAGTAGTTGAATCCCCTGCATTCAGGTGTGGTGTACAGTAGCCTATCTACGTGAGGCCCATAGGCTGATGGAGCTGTGACTGAGGCTGGATAATGCTGACTCAGGTTGATCATTTTGTTTACACACATGCATAAGCTTATTTATTAACAAAGTGAAGAGAATGGATAAAATCTCATTGCTGAATAAATAATGAACATTGCCACCCACTGTGATGTCCCACAGTATGTAGCCGCTGTTGGTAAAATATGACAGGTGTTGCTCACGTCTGGCCATGGACATTTTAATTTGCCTCCCCTTTTGAAAGAAACCAACACATCCTTTATGGATGATGATGTAGTAGGGCATTCACATTTTAGTGGCAGAGAGAGCAGTAGAATGAGAACTTTCCCATGTATGTTCCGTAATAATATATACCATAGCATTTATTTATATATTATAGATTGTCCATCAAACCTGATTTGGAGATCTTTAAGTGCATTTTCATACTACATGCAATAAGCCTATCTCACAATCTCCCCGCCCCCCTTAATACGCCCCCTTTTGGGGTTAGTGGTGATAGCGTGACGTCACTCCATAGACGCTACATGTTAACAGAGGTAATTTAAGAAGTCTACAACTTTTGTTTTCTCAAGGTAAGGTTTGTTCTATCTGTTCGAGCTGATTTACCATCTTGTTTGCTTCATAATAATATTGGTCTGTCACATTTTTACATTAGAAAATGTACTTAGATTCTCCAGAGAAAAAAACGTGTAAATGCTAATGTTAAAGACACCACTATTTACCGGAAGTGGGCGTGAAAAGCGGGCTGTGAGATAGGCCTATTGGGACTAGAACATTCGACATTTTGTGTGTGGTTGCACACATGAAGTAGCTCGCCAAGTACAGTATGATAATGTATTGACCCACATGAGGTCACGGGGTGGACTAAGGGCCAGGGGCAACCACACTAATTACTTTTAATGGTGTTTGTATGTTGTAGTTGGGCTACTATCCACTGTCATGTGAAGACCAACATGAAAATAATAAACATTAAAACATGATCATCTTCATCTAGTCATTTTTTTTCCTGGTCATGTTCATGTAGGCTTATATAAGCTATAGTACAGAGGTTCTCAAACTAGAGTCCGGGAGACCCCCGGGTGTCCTTGAGTGGGTTACAGGAGGTCCCCAGCAAAATCGTACAAATGTACCTGTAACTACCATGTATGTAAATATAAACTAACTAAAAAACTAAAATGTTCTTTCACTCAAAAATGTAAAATTTGTAATACAATAAATCATTGTCTTCGTGTAAGTACTCAATTGGGGAAGTTTAATGGTGATAACAATCTAATATAGGTATGGTTTTGCCCACTCTATTCATAATTAACGTTTCAATTTTGGAGCTCTGGCTCATGGACTAAAAACCAAAAAGAACTGAACCGGTTCCCATTGGGAACCAACCGGTGGAAAAGGGGCCTCAGTGATTTTCCTCGGAAGAGTCCAAGAGACTTTTTCTTGTATAGTAGGCCTACGTAGGAAAGAAGAAAGAAAAGACGAATAAATAATATTTAGAGCTAGCGTGGGGTACAAACTGGAGTTTGTTTAAATTAAAGGACCACTTCACCACTTTTCTACTTATTTTGATATAATTGGTCCTCACTAATGATCATGATAAAATACCGCAAAACAATTTCTACTCGGTCTGTGTCTCAAAGGAGGGCTGTGGGCAGTTCAAAAACATCATCGTTAGGCAGATTTTTGAGTGGTGTAAACCACTCCTACAACTGGCTTTTGTGTGCAGAAAAAAATGAGCATGGTTGCTATGTTCAAAATAATTTCTGACGTAATTAAATCACACCCGGGTGAACTGGATGACCGTAGCAACCATGCTCATTTTTTCTGCACAAAAAAAGCCAGTTGTGAAATCACATCCGGGTGTGATTTCATTACGTCAGACATTACGTCAGACCACAGCTGATCATGCTATATAAAACCTTACACCACTCAGTTCACACGGGTGTGATTATTTTTTAAACATAGGCCTATTTAGATTAGTATTATCATGAGAACGATGGCTTCCATTATCACATTGTGACTTCACGAATAGTAAGCCTGCAGTTTCTATTAGCTTGAATTCACCATCGATGTCACTGGTGGACAGGTTTCTGAACTGCCCACAGCCCTCCTATGAGACACAGACCAGAGTAGAAAAAAATTGTAGTATTTTATCATGAACATTAGTGAGGAAATTGGTCCTCACTGAGGACCAATTATATGAAAGCAGGTTGAAAAGTGGTGAAGTGGTCCTTTAAGAGTCACCTTAGAAGTCTATTTCTAACTGTTATGTTTCTCAGGCCTCTCATACTCATGTTCCTATTTCTTTATTTCTTTATATATTATATGATTGATTGATTGAAAATGTTATTCACAATATGTAGAATGGGGTTGGGTAGCCTACAACGAAAGCACAAGTCAATACAAAAATTGTTGAGGATGCATGAAACCAGAAAAGTACGAAGACTTGTTTACATCAGGGTCCTCTCCAAGAACTTAAACAGCGACCAAAAATGAACAGATCTACAAGTCAGCGCGTCGCATCACTAGACGCCTTGGCCTTGCTACTTTGCTAGTTTGTATGTCTGTTCCTTTTGCCTAACGCCACATCAGACCACGCCCCGTTCTTCTCTCTACCCCTTCGCTGTCAAAATAAGAGGCGTTGTCTCTCCAGTCTAGTCAGTGTTGCCATCTTCGCTTATTATAAGCGACTTCGTTTTTTTTGAGGGGGCTTGTTTCTAATCTAAAGTGTAGCGGCAGCCTAGTTTCTTAGGCTTTTCTCTCACAAAACACAATAAAGCCTATGGCTTTCTGGGTCCTTTGTACTATATATATCTGCTATTTTCAAATAGCCGGTTACCGGTTTAAATAATAGGTTTTAAAGTTTTGGCTTGTTTTCATAGACCTGATTGCTTGTTTCTCTCAAATCCTGGCAACTCTGGTCTGTCCACAACAGTTCCACCTCCAACAACACAAACACAATACTGTAGTGCACTGCACGCACACATACATTCAACAACAAACAAACAACACCCAAAGCTCATAACAACAACAAAACAGCTTTATTATTATTATTATCATCATAAGGTTTGTTGTTGCTGTGGGGGGGATCTATCAAAGATCATGGCGACGCCGCCTCTGAGCGACCAGGACAAGAGGAAGCAGATCAGCGTGCGGGGCATCGCCGGGCTGGGCGACGTGGGCGAGATCAAGAAGAGCTTCAACAGACACCTCCACTTCACCCTGGTGAAGGACAGGAACGTCGCGACCCCCAGGGACTACTACTTCGCCCTGGCGCACACCGTTAGGGACCACCTGGTGGGGCGCTGGATCCGCACGCAGCAGTACTACTACGAGAAGGACCCCAAGGTAACTGGGAGTCGACGACATCAAGGCAATAACCTGGCTTAAAGAAAGGCATTCACTTTCTTTTAAAGTCATTTTATCGTCTACTCGGGCTTTTGTCAACACCCCAGACCCCCTAAAAAAATAGAATATTGTGTAAAAGTTCATTTTCTTACGTTAAAAAAGTGAAACTTTCATATATTCTCAATTCATTGCGCATAACGTGAAGTATGTAAAACAATTTAATCGTGATGATAATGATAATGGCATACAGCTCATGAAAATCTAAAAATCCTATATCAATCCAATCCTATCAATATTTTTAATCGGGAAATGTCGACCATCTGAATCCTTGGCCTGGGCTACTTTTGAACAAATTATTTCATCAATGGGGCGTGTCATGGAGGTGATCAGCCTGTCACCTATGGCACTGTTGAGGTGTTATGGAAGCCCACGTTTTCTTTTAGGCTCATTTGTATTGTTGAATCTAGTGTCTCATCTCACTGACTCTCAGTCACACCTTCCTCTTGACAATAGCCTACAACCTAGATTATCTGTGGGGTCCAGGCCAGTTGGCAGTTAAGCACAGCAATACCATGGTCAGTACACCAATTACTAGTCGTTTTGGCACTGTGGTCACTGCAGTGCCAAATTGAGCTGGAAAGGAAAATCAGCATCTCTATAAAGCTTGTCGACATACTGAAGCACAAAGTAGTGCGATCAGTTGAAGCCAGTGTTAAGTTTTCACTGTCAGTGGACCAACACCAGCCGATAACATGGGCTAAATCATCACTGTTTTATCAAAGTCCAGACTGTCCAGAGTGTCAACACAACCGTCTATGATGATGATATTTTACAGCACTGTGTGCTTCCGTATGTTGACAAGCTTTATGTTGATGCTGATTTAAACTCCATTTGATTTCAACTCAATTTTAACCATCATATAATACATTAATTGACAACTGGTGACTGATTAGCCCCTTTTGGGACCCTTCTATCACACCCGTGTGAAGTGAGGGGCACTCTTATCATTATACATCATCATCTCATGAACAACTGAATGTATGTGATTGGTTGGTTAAATTTACGTCATATTTGGCGGACATTTTACCTAATTTCTCCTTTCATTGTCAATGGCAAATATTGAGACGTGTGGGGACAAAAGCTGTATATAGGAGGGGCTAGCGTCCCTCAAAAACTAGATTGTAAACACAAATGTCGTTTGGCTACCACCACGGCACCTATGACTAGTTTTGAGTGTTTGTGTAAAAAAACTAGAGAATAAACATTGAAGACGCAAATTGTGATTGGCCAAAATGAGATGATGTATTATGATGATAAGAGCACCCCTCACTTCATATGGGAATGTGAATTTGTTCATTCAAGTGGAATATCCCTTTAACCCAGTAACCTACCCTACTGCTGCTGGATGCCAAGAGACTCTATAACAAGAGAGAAACTCAAACATCAACTTATATTTTTGGAATCACCACTAGATGGTGCATCACTCCAAGATGGCAGCATGTGCACATACAGATATGCAGAAGTATTGTGTTAATGTAACATGATGTAACACCTCAAACATGCACATGAACATGCATGGTCGCCCGAGTGCATGTGCATACATGCACCCTGAAATTCTGAAAGAATAAGTTGCTCATTTCTACTTTGATCCATTCATAATAAATAAATGAGTAAATAGTTATAGTAGTATGCATATTTTTCTCTGTTCAACACAGAACAATTCTGTAGAAGCATTAAATATATGATAGTAGAATAAAACACGTTGTACAGCATGACTTTTTAATATTTTTAAAGCAACCAGAAGTTGTGTCATAACCCCAAAATGTCGGATGGACTGGGTGCTGGTTGTTACTATGGGAGTGTCGTCTCTTGTTATAGAATCTCTTTGGCCAAGAGTAAGCATTCAGAAAGTGCAGTGGTGCATGGATGAATTCTATTCATGTTATACCCTATACCGTAATAGCACAATTAATGGAAATGCTATATGTTACAAGTTAACCCTAGCTCTGCTCCATAGCCTTAAAGGACAACTTTTGTTTTTTTCAACCATGGTTGTTATTAGAGAAATTAAAAGATGAGTGTTAATTTTGTTTCAGAGAGTTCACTACCTGTCCCTGGAGTTCTACATGGGCAGAACTCTCCAGAACACCATGATAAATCTGGGTTTGCAGAACGCCTGTGATGAGGCCATTTATCAGGTGTGTGTGTGTGTGTGTGTGTGTGTGTGTGTGTGTGTGTGTGTGTGTGTGTGTGTGTGTGTGTGTGTGTGTGTGTGTGTGTGTGTGTGTGTGTGTGTGTGTGTGTGTGTGTGTGTGTGTGTGTGTGTGTGTGTGTGTGTGTGTGTGTGTGTGTGTGTGTGTGTGTGTGTGTTTGCAATTTGTAATAATGAAGCCTAAAAAAGCAAACAAAAATACAAATTGTAATGTTCCAATGTTCAATGCAAAAAAATATACAATTAAGTTGTTAACTGCAATTATTTGTGTGACAATCATCAACTTAAATGTGTAATCGTAACAGCCCTATTAGACATGAGGTTTCCACCTGACAGAGACGATTATGCAAATATTGATGGATTGTGACTTGTATTGTTTCAACAGTGTCGAATCATTTGCTCTGTGTCCTTAAGCTGTTATTCACAAGTCTTACTCCATTTAATAAACACCTGGAGCAATATTGTTGAATTATGCCATTAAGAAACTTTAATGAAAACGATACATACAATTGAATATTGATGTTTGCTCCATAAATATCATCATCAACAACTTGTTTATCTGTGACGTACCTGCTGTATGCTTGTGTGTGCGTGCATGTGTGTGTAGTTGGGGTTAGACATTGAGGAGCTGGAAGAGATCGAGGAGGATGCTGGATTGGGAAACGGAGGACTCGGTCGACTCGCAGGTACATGTTCACACAATACAGACATTGCATTCACTTACGACAGCTCAGTGGCATTGTGGTTAAGCAAGACGATCACGCAAAAAACTAATAAGAAAGAAAGACAATATGAAAATAATTTCAGAGACAGTCGCACTGAGGAAAAGACAAGAAGCAGAGACTAAAATGTTGAGGTTCTCTATGGGAATAACAAGGATGGATAGGATCTGGAACGAGTACATCAGAGGGACAGTCCATGTCAGATGTTGGCCCATGGCTACACTGATTAAAAGCACCAATAGAAGGAGTCTTTCTGTCTGTCTGCCCCCCCCCTACGCAGCTTGTTTCCTGGACTCCATGGCCACGCTGGGCCTGGCAGCCTACGGCTACGGGATCCGATACGAGTTTGGGATCTTCAACCAGAGAATCACCAATGGATGGCAGGTACAATACACATGAATAAAAGCCTGCACGGCCCCCAGACTAGAACATGGCTTCCCAAACTTTTCAGCCCGACCCCAAAATAATGCTGTCATTGACTCACGCGACACCACTGTCAGTGCCCCGTGACCCTAACTTTGGGAACCCCTGGCCTAGATGGTCTTCCTCAGGGACTACATACGTACACGCTCACACTCACACAAACTTAAGTTTAGGACATGAACAATAGAAAGAAGAATGGAGAAATCACCTGTCAAGGGCTTCTGCCAGAAATATGGGATGGGAAGCCTCGACTCTAAGGGGTGGGGCTTCTGGCCGGGTTTCTTTCTTTTTACAGAAGTTTGGTGTTGTCATATTCTAATACAGACCGAATGCCCCATCTCGGCACTCTCAGTGGCTTTTTTTTCTTCTTTTTTTCTTCCGATAAAGTAAAGTTTCAGACCGGCACGGAGGGGCGCCGTCTCAAGTGAACTTGAGCAACAAGAGCCACCACCAAGCGAGCTAAAGTGAGCACGTTGCGAAGTTCGCTTGAGCCGACTCCGAGTTGCAACCCGATCGGCACAGAATAGTAAACTAGAAAAAGTGCCCTTCTGGGCACAGGTCTCCACCAGGAGGATAGGAGTGTGTGTGTGATGTTTGGCAAAATGTTTAGGAGCAATATAAACGTGTGTGTGTGTGACGCGGCTTGGCCTGTTGTAGCGCCACCATGAGGCTGATTTGAAAACTGTCAAGTGACATTTCTTCCAAAGCCTAGTGGGAATATGCATGGACAGTTTCACCACAATCGGACGCTGCGTTGAGTAGTTGTGGCGATTTGTACAAAACGGGTACAAAGCGGGCTACTCCTGAAAGGTTTAGAAGCCAATCGTAGCCAATGAGGGTGGATTATGAGAAAGCAAACAAACCCGTGTTGATCACATGACTATGAAGAGCATGTGTACCGATTTGCGTGAAATGTGGATACAATCTGAAGGAGTAATATTAGAAAATGTGTTTTACATAGGTCGGCCTCCTGGTGGCGCTATAAAGAGCAGATGTGAAAAATTCCAGGCAAAGGTTTTTCCTTGGCCTCTAGGGAGTTGGCATACAAAGTTATCCACAGATCCGTGCAGTTAGATGTAAAAACACTTTTCGGCCAGTTATAGCGCCACCATGAGGCTGAGTTGAAAATGTTCATGTGGCATTTCTTCCTCGGCCTAGTGGGAATGTGCGTGCACAATTTCACGGAAATCACACAATGTGTTCATGATTTGCAGCATTTAGTTAGAATCTGAGCACTCCTGCGAACTTTGGAAGCCAATCTTAGCCAATCAGGATGGAGTCTGAGAAATCTGAAAGACCCGTTTCGTTGAATGGCTCTAGAGAGACTGTGTACCAATTTGCGTGATGTTTGGACAAAATCTGTAGGTGTACTGTCCAAAAACTTGTTTTGCACAAAGCGGCCTCCTGGTGGCGCTATAACAGGCCGTTCTGGAAAGTTTGGGGCAGAGGTTCATCGTTGGCATCCAGGGAGTGTGTGTGCAGAATGTGGCATCGACCGGGTTAACGGTGCCGGAGATTAGCTGTTCACAGACGGAAGGACGGACGGACGGACACACACACACACACACACACGGACGGACGGACGGAGTGCAAAACATACTCTCTCCCCATGCCTTCGGCCTGGTGGAGACAATAATGTTGTGGGAACTGCTGTGACTACTGGGTCGGGCTGCTGGATGCAAGGTGTTGGGCTACTATGTCTGGCAGATATAGTTGAAGGGTGATTTCTCCCGCGTGCCGATTTAAAACAGTTCAGTTCCTCTAGAAGTTTTTCTCAAATGGGTGGTACGTGTACCCCTAGCTGTATGCAGAGGTAAGTGTAAAATGGAAACATGCCCTATTTACACATACTGTACATGCATGCAGTCATACAGTACATGCATACAAACACAAAGTCAGATGTAGAAGCGGCTAGCACCGCTTAAAATGGTAAAACTCTACTTTTCCTCTCCCAGGTGGAGGAGGCCGATGATTGGCTGCGCTATGGCAACCCCTGGGAGAAGGCGCGGCCTGAATACATGCTGCCCGTGCACTTCTATGGCCACGTGCAACACACAGAGCATGGAGTCAAATGGATGGACACACAGGTGTGTGACACAAATACACTCACACACCCACCCATCACGTTATTTTGAATACGACCAACTAATTTACTTAGAGTGTGCGTGTGTGCGTGCGTGCGTGCGTGCCAGGTGGTCTTAGCGATGCCGTACGACACTCCGGTCCCCGGATACAAGAACAACACTGTGAACACCATGAGACTGTGGTCTGCTAAAGCTCCCAACGACTTCAACCTCCAGAACTGTACGTTCGTTCAATTTGTTTCATCTATGTGTTGTCTATTTCAGTGGTTCTCAACCTTTTCACAAGGATGGGGGGGCACCCAGTGCCCGCACTCAGTACAAAACGTCAGTGGTGTAAAGTAACTATGTATATGTACACAATCATTTTTACTTTACTGGAATATTTCCAACTATTTTTCTTCTACTCCACTAGCTGTCAGAGCCATTTTCAAAATGTATGAAATTGAAAACTTGAAACGGAGTACTTTTACTTTTGATACTTAACGCATTTTGGGCGGGAACCCCTTTTGGTGTTAGCATTATGTTATGCTTTAGCTATTGAAAAATAGCAGATCTACAAGCTCATAGCGCGCCACCGAGTGGTGCGCTACGAGCTTGTAGGTCTGCTATTTTTGAACGACTGACATAGAAACATAGCTTTTTCAGAATACTGTCAGGATGTAGAAGACATTTAAGTATGTTTTGATGCCAATAATCTTGTAATTTTACTCAAGTAAATTTTGATTACAGGACTTTTACTTTACGTATTTCTGCATGGCAGTATTGATACTTTTGTCAGTTATTTTTATACCACTTCCCCCTTTTCCGTTCTCTTGCCCGCACCCTGACCCAGTACAAAACGTGGTTGGTGTATAAGACAACTGAAGGCATAGCACTTAATTCAAGACACGATACAACCCTAAAACCCTTCCCACGCTCACTCAGTAGGAGTGCTGTCCGAGCCTTGCCTATAACACCCCGGAAAACGCTCTCTGACCTGGCTCTCAAACTCCCACCCCGGAAAACGCTCCACACGTCCTAGACTTTTCTCTGACCTGGCTCTCAAACTCCCCATTGCATTTGCAGTCATACATCGTCCTTGGCGGGACGAAACCTCCTATCTCCATATTGTTTTATTTGTTTTTTTCATAAATGAACTCCCTACTTCATCATACTACAGAGTCACACAAAAGCATCAAAAGCAGCAGATCCACTTTGTGCCACGTCTTGAGCTGGTAGATCTGCTACTTTTGCTATTTTTTAATTTGAATCCTGAAAAGTAACCGTTTTGGACAGGTTTCTTCGACGAAATTCCCTTCACTCCCAATTAACACTCATGCCTTCAAGTTCAGACTCCACCTCAACCCCTAGCACTTTACTCTCCTTGTATCTTCTTTATGCCACTTTGCTATGCAGACTGGCTATTGTTACTCATATGTTTCTCCACCACAAATGTTAAGAATGTTATCTATTTAGATTTAGAGCATGTTGATTTAAAACAGATGCTAGGTTCATTGTTTACCTGGTATCCAGGCTTCTTTGAGGGACTACATTGTTCTCTCTGCACTTTTATTGTGTGACTATATACCTTGTTTGTTGACTAGATCTCATGCTTACTCTGCTATTTATGATTTTGCACAGGCGTGTCGCTATTTGGTGTCTAGTTAACATTAGAATGTCATGTCGTTACTGTGTGTGTGTGTGCGTGCGTGTGTGTGTGTGTGTGTGTGTCTAGTTAACGTTGGAGATTACATTGAAGCTGTTTTAGATCGCAACTTGGCAGAGAACATCTCTAGAGTCCTCTACCCCAACGACAATGTGAGTCAAATCTATGTGTGTTTTTGTGTGTGTGATATATACAGATATTCATTCTTTGCAGGCCCATGTGGTGAAGACCAAATTGAGAGTATGCACATTTCCACCAGGACACGCCCCCAGTGGCAAAACATTAACCAGCATGGAGCAGTGGAGTTTGGATGTGCTTGTTGAAAATCACTGTCCTGCATACCACCTGTTTCTAAATGTCACATAATGCAGTAGGCAGTAAGACGTTGCGTCATTGAAAAGGAGCACTTCCAAACTCTGACACAAAAATAAGCAACTACTCAGATAAAGTGGCTCACAACATGTCTACAGTGGATTTTTATGGAACAAAAACTTTGTAGATAGAAAGAGGATAATTCAAGCTTTCCGTATAGCTGCAATGTTGGTGAGTTTAACATTGTTTAATGTTATGGTAACAGGCTATACCACACTATGCCAGGCTAGTACTCGTGCCCTTCTTTTTTCTCCTTTACACCAAACCTCATTGCTTGCCAATTTGTTTTTTTACAAACTCTTTATCCCGTGTGTGTGTGTGTGTGTGTGTGTGTGTGTGTGTGTGTGTGTGTGTGTGTGTGTGTGTGTGTGTGTGTGTGTGTGTGTGTGTGTGTGTGTGTGTGTGTGTGTGTGTGTGTGTGTGTGTGTGTGTGTGTGTGTGTGTGTGTGTGTGTGTGTGTGTGTGTGTGTGTGTGTGTGTGTGTGTGTGTGTGTGTGTGTGTGTGTGTGTGTGTGTGTGTGTGTGTGTGTATCCAGTTCTTCGAGGGCAAGGAGCTGCGCTTGAAGCAGGAGTACTTTGTGGTGGCTGCCACCCTGCAGGACATCATCCGCAGGTTCAAATCCTCCAAGTTCGGCTGCAGAGACCCCGTCAGGACGTCCTTCGACACCTTCCCTGACAAGGTCACACCGAGGGGGGGAAACTAATGAATACATCCCCTTTTTTAAGATATTTTTTAATTGTTAGGATGAAAGTAGACTGACAGGAAATGGGGAGAGAGATGGGGGAAGACACGCGGCAAAGGCCGTCAGGATCGTGAGTCGAACCCGCGGCACGCCGTCAGGCTGGCTCAGCAGCATCGGTGCCTGGACGGTTGTGTTAACTGTCCGGGCCTAATGAATACATCCTTACTAGGGATGTGTGACATGACTTCAAATCACAATTTTTTCCAACTTTTGCCACAAGCCACACAATCCTCCCAACATTTTGACACTAAATTAGCTTTTTTCATAGAGACAAATGAGGAGAAAATCAACGTTGTTTTAGTTATTTCTCTGTCCCAGTAACACACTCTCGCGAGATCTAGCAGCATTATACCTTTTTGCCATTTGCCGTCAGACGGCGCTCACTTACTGGACCATTTTGTATGCCATTTGTGCTCCATTTCGCCTCTAGTGGCTACAATAGGGATGGTGGATCTTCCTAAATATCCACCATCTTTGCAGATACAGCTGGCCCAGGGTTTCCTCTTCTTCTTCTGTGGTGGTTATAATGTGTGTACTTCCTGCGCTGTGCTAGGTGGCTATCCAGCTGAACGACACACATCCAGCGCTGGCCATCCCTGAGCTGATGAGAATACTACTGGACGTGGAGAAGCTGGACTGGGACAAGGTGCGCGCGACTGTGCAATGCATGGAATATACACATACGTAATAATAATAAACAACCTTTGTGCTTTACAGAGCAATACTTTACAGAGCAATACAGAAAACCTAAAACATTTAAATAATAGCAAAAAAGGCAGTGAATCAGGCAGAACAGTGAGGACATGAATAACAACACAATAAAGCTATATACAGAAGCTGCCAGTTTTCGGTGTAATGGGAGTTTGTTCCAGGCCGTGGAAGCAGAATGCTGCCTCACCGTGTTTTTTTTTATGGATGCTCCCGACCCATTGTGTATTTTTTATTAGGAAGTACATACAATTAACATTGTACTTGCACAGTGGGAACATTGTGTTTGTTATCCTGCAACCGTGTGTGTGTGTGTGTGTGTGTGTGTGTGTGTGTGTGTGTGTGTGTGTGTGTGTGTGTGTGCGCGCCTGCCTGCGTGTGCGTGTGTGTGTGCCTGTGCGCGTGCAGGCATGGGACATTACAGTGAAAACGTGTGCATACACCAACCACACAGTCCTGCCAGAGGCCTTGGAGAGATGGCCCGTCTGTTTGTTTGAGAAACTGCTCCCCCGACACCTCCACATCATTTATGAGATCAACCAGAGACACCTGGATGTAAGACACACACACACACACACACATATGTCTTAAAAATATATTGTGATCACTGTTTCCCAAACTGGGACCCGTTTATGGGTCTCAAGTAAACATCTAAAAAATATATATTTCAAAACATTGTTTTGTTATTTATTTTTTAAATATATATAGTTGTATTCATTGTAAAACAAATGGAAACAAGGACATTTCATTGAAATTCCATGAATTAAAAATAATGTAGTGAAAATAGCCGATCTACAGTACAAGTTCTGCGCTAGTTTGAGTCCCGGGCAAACGTAATCTCTCTTTTGGATCTCGACCTGAAAGGTTTGGGAACCACTGATCTACTGTATATTGTCTAAAGCAGGTGTCTGTGTCACACAAATGTGATCTATATTTCTGAAGTGTGTGTGTGTGTGTGTGTGTGTGTGTGTGTGTGTGTGTGTGTGTGTGTGTGTGTGTGTGTGTGTGTGTGTGTGTGTGTGTGTGTGTGTGTGTGTGTGTGTGTGTGTGTGTGTGTGTGTGTGTGTGTGTGTGTGTGTGTGTGTGTGTGTGTGTGTGTGTGTGTGTGTGTCTGTGTCACACAAATGTGATCTATATTTCTGAAGTGTGTGTGTGTGTGTGTGTGTGTGTGTGTGTGTGTGTGTGTGTGTGTGTGTGTGTGTGTGTGTGTGTGTGTGTGTGTGTGTGTGTGTGTGTGTGTGTGTGTGTGTGTGTGTGTGTGTGTGTGTGTGTGTGTGTGTGTGTGTGTGTGTGTGTGTGTGTGTGTGTGTGTGTGTGTGTGTGTGTGTGTGTGTGTGCGCGCGTGCGCGTGCAGAGGATCAGTTCCATGTTCCCAGGAGACGTGGAGCGTGTGAGGAGGATGTCCCTGATAGAGGAGGGCGATCCTAAACGCATCAACATGGCTCACCTGTGTGTGGTCGGCTCGCACACCGTCAACGGAGTGGCCCAGATCCACTCTGACATCGTCAAGAGCACCATGTGAGAACATAGAGTGTGTGGTTGTGTGTGTTTGGTGGGCTCCCACGCTGTCAACAGAGTGGCCCAGAGCCACACTGACATCATCAAGAAGCCCTCTATTCTTAACACCAAATGCTACCTCACCTACCCTTATGCATTTGTACACATTTGTCATTGCTACAACGTGCACGCGCCTTCGTTTTTTTAACATTGTAAGAGAGCTGTATGGCGCTTATAGACAGCTGTCTTGTTAAGTAGTGCATCTGACGTGCCTGCTTAGTAGGCCAGGCATAACATAGAACCAACCAGTATACCTAATTTTCGTTGCAGGCCAGCAACGATATACAGTATGTTTTGTACTGCATGTGATATTTACACGTTTGTGTTTGTTTTGCAGTTTTAAGGACTTCTTTGAGGTAGAGCCAGAGAAGTTTCAGAATAAAACCAACGGTATCACGCCTCGACGATGGTTACTGCTGTGTAACCCTGGACTGGCTGATGTTATAGTTGAGGTTGGTAAGACTTAGTAATACTAGCACTAGTACCAATACTAGGACTACTACCAGTACTCTTCTTACTACCGAAAATTAAGTTTGATTTGATCTCCTCTACCCAGGGGCATCATTTGGGGCATCAGGGGCTGGCAATTGCCACCTAAATGGTGAAAATAGTGGATCTCCAAGCTCTCAACGTGTGGTCAAGTGACACGTTGAGAGCTTGTGTAGATCCACTATTTTAGAAATGGGGCTGTATTATGGTAACTTTCCACCCCCTATTTCTTTTTTAAATGACGTCTGTAGCAGTACTAGTAGTAATGCTACTAAAGTGGTACAGTATTGGTGTGTTTGTGCTGCAGAGAATCGGAGAGGACTTCCTGACAGACATGTACCAGCTGAAGAAGCTTCTGGACTTCATCGATGACGAGGCTTTCATCAGAGACGTGGCCAAAGTTAAACAGGTGCACACCTTGTCTGTCTGTCTGTCTGTCTGTCTGTCTGTCTGTCTGTCTGTCTGTCTGTCTGTCTGTCTGTCTGTCTGTCTGTCTGTCTGTCTGTCTATACGTACACTATGCATGCCTACTCTACATGCCTGCCTGCCTATTTGTCTGTATGTCTGTCAGTGTGTGCCACAGCAGTTGTGATTGATTGAATACTGTATTAGCAGAATTGTTAATGTAGGTTATGCTGAAAGGATAACACTAAAAGCCACAGTGGGCTTGTTTTGTATCCATGATCCCAATGGTACCTGCTTGTACCATTGTGATCACACTGACTGCACTCCTCCAGTGTCACCTAGATACAACTAGTTCATCCTCTAGTCTAGTGTGTGCACAAGACGAGCACGAACGCAGGCGTTTTGCAGGAGTGTGCCCACTTGTGGCTCCGCCTGTCAGATTGGGCTGCACCTCCAAACCATCCCACTATTAAACCATCCTCGCATCTCATTGAAAATGGCTCCTTTCCCCATGCTGTTTCACAAATGTATTTTAATCCCTGTGCTCCTTCGTGATAACCAGGAGAACAAGCAGAAGTTTGCTGCCTACCTGGAGAAGGAGTACCAGGTGAAGATCAACCCAGAGTCCATCTTTGACGTTCAGGTGAAGAGGATCCACGAGTACAAGAGACAGCTGCTCAACTGCCTGCACATCATCACCCTGTACAACCGTAAGTACACGTCGGTTACATCATCACCCTGTACAACCGTAAGTACACGTCTGTTACATCATCACCCTGTACAACCGTAAGTACACGTCTGTTACATCATCAACCTGTACAACCGTAAGTACACGTCTGTTACATCATCACCCTGTACAACCGTAAGTACACGTCTGTTACATCATCACCCTGTACAACCGTAAGTACACGTCTGTTACATCATCACCCTGTACAACCTTAAGTACACGTCTGTTACATCATCACCCTGCACAACCGTAAGTACAGGTCTGTTACATCATCACCCTGTACAACCGTAAGTACACCTCGGTTACATCATCACCCTGTACAACCGTAAGTACACGTCTGTTACATCATCACCCTGTAAAACCGTAAGTACACGTCTGTTACATCATCACCCTGTACAACCGTAAGTACACGTCTGTTACATCATCACCCTGTACAACCGTAAGTACACGTCTGTTACATCATCACCCTGTACAACCTTAAGTACACGTCTGTTACATCATCACCCTGTACAACCGTAAGTACACGTCTGTTACATCATCACCCTGTACAACCGTAAGTACACGTCTGTTACATCATCACCCTGTACAACCTTAAGTACACGTCTGTTACATCATCACCCTGTACAACCGTAAGTACAGGTCTGTTACATCATCACCCTGTACAACCGTAAGTACACGTCTGTTACATCATCACCCTGTACAACCTTAAGTACACGTCTGTTACATCATCACCCTGTACAACCGTAAGTACACGTCTGTTACGCTCTCCAAACAAATAATCAAAATAACCAGTCTGTGCAGCACAGAACTACAGGTGATTTGCACAAAGCGAAACATTTTTTCTTGTTGTGGTTTAGGCATCAAGAAAGATCCCAGCAAGCACTTTGTTCCCAGGACAGTGATGATCGGAGGAAAGGTACAGTTATGTTGCGGGAGGAGATAGATTTGAACTGTTTTTCATATCATTCAAAATGGCCGGTGATCTAAAGGTCAGAGGTCAAAAGTTAGAGCACGAAAGTTGTAGTCTCATACGTGTATCAAAGTTTTATTTTATTTATTCTGTAAAACAGTTCATGAGCTATGCGTGGTCAAAGATTGCATTTTCAATTGAGTACTATAGCGCCACCCTTTGGCCAATGGCCGTGGGCTTTGCATAGTCACCGTTTGGCATGGCCCTCTACCATATTGCCACGTTTCGCGAAAACCGACTGCACAGTTCAGCCAGAACTGCTATTTTTGGCGGAAGAAGGAGAAGAAAAAAAAGACAAAAACAATAAGGGACCAACGTCCTTACTTGGTCCCTTAAAAAAAGCTATATTTTCAATAAAAATGGTATTATTTGGAGACCCATTAATTACAATATGTCATGGCCACACTGGTGGGTATGAGAACCACTGATGAATGACTTGTAATGAGACGTGTGCTCCACTAGGCGGCGCCAGGCTACCACATGGCCAAGATGATCATCAAGTTGATCACCTCTGTGGGTCAGGTGGTCAACAATGACCCCACCGTGGGTGACAGGCTGAAGGTCATCTACCTAGAGAACTACAGGGTGTCTCTGGCTGAGAAAGGTAGTGTGCGTGTGTGTGTGTGCGTGCGTGTGTGTTACCATACTTGTGAGGACCGCATTATAGTAGAAGTTGAGAAATGGACATTGTCAGGACAATTTTCTTTGTCCTTTAGCGATTACAAATAGAAAAAGATTCAGGTTTGGATTTGACATTTAGAAGTTAGGTTTAAGGATTTGATTTTCTCCCTGAAAATAAAATCGTCTGGGTTTCCGAGGCTAAGGTATTTGTGATTAACTAATTAAGTCTAAACAATAAAGATGCCAACAACTGGACTAAAACTAAATGGTGTGTTTTTCAAAAGACTGCGAACTAAATCAGAGCTTGCTGTCAAAATGAAATGAACACTGCGTGCGTGCGGCCCACAGTGATCCCGGCATCAGACCTGTCGGAGCAGATCTCCGTGGCGGGTACAGAGGCCTCGGGGACAGGCAACATGAAGTTCATGCTGAACGGAGCGCTGACCATCGGCACCATGGACGGAGCCACGGTGGAGATGGCCCAGGAGGCCGGGGAGGACAACCTGTTCATCTTCGGCATGAGGGTGGAGGACGTGGAGCGCATGGACCAGCAGCAGCACGGGTGAGTGAGAGGACTCATTCATCCATCATCTGCTTTTCATCAGCTTGCAGAGCTGATCATGTATCAAGCAGCTCATACTTCAACACTTCTTATTCAACTCAACTCTTCTTTTCACTTCTACGCTTTTTGACCATTGGCTATTTGGCTATCCGTCAAGCCAATGGGGAGACGTTCCCCCCACACACACTCTCTCCCCTAGCCTAGAATTAAGGACCACAAAAGAAGAATGATTGGAATGTTAATCTCTCTCTCACTCACAGCACACACACAGCTGCAAGCTGGTATAATATGACATTTCTTGTTTTATTTTATTTTTGTAACTAATTTTTCACCCGGTGCCAATTGCCTAAGTTGAAATCCTGTGCGCTACTCACCCTCTGCCAACCTGGGGAGAGCCCCGAACTGAACTCATGCTTCCTTCAATGCATGAGGAGTCCAAGCCGCTTCGCATCACCTGACAGGGGGAAGTTTCCCTGGTAGGACGTAGCACGTGGAAAGAACACATTTTTCCAACCAGGTCCTTTCCCCTCCATCAGGTGCCCCAGCTGACCAGGGGCAGGCAGTATAGAGACGAGGATTACTACATGTTTTTTTTGTGAGGGTACTTACTCTAGGGGACACGGAGAGAACATGCAAACTCCACACCGAAAGGCCCTTTCGCCAACCCCACCTAGTGTATATGGGCGCTGATGACGCGGAGGAGAGAACACGCCCCAGGTGCCCACAGTGTCCCTGGCGGGATTCGAACCCGTAACCTTCTAGCTGTGAGGCGACAACGTTACCGCCCGTGCCACCATCATCTGCTATGCAGAAGATGGTGTTTTACACCCTTGGGTTCTCAAACCTTTTCATGCCAAGGACCCCAAAATTGATATGTATTCGACCGCGGACTCAATGTCCTCACAAGTAAAGTAATACAACGTGTGTGTGTGTGTGTGTGTGTGTGTGTGTGTGTGTGTGTGTGTGTGTGTGTGTGTGTGTGTGTGTGTGTGTGTGTGTGTGTGTGTGTGTGTGTGTGTGTGTGTGTGTGTGTGTGTGTGTGTGTGTGTGTGTGTGTGTGTGTGTGTGTGTGTGTGTGTGTGTGTGTGTGTGTGTGTGTGTGTGTGTCTCTGTCTCTGTCTCTGTCTCTGTCTCTGTCTCTCTCTCTCCAGGTACAATGCCAGAGAGTACTATGACCGTCTACCAGAGCTGAGGCAGGTGATGGATCAGATGGAGAGCGGATGCTTTAGTCCTTCACAGCCGGACCTTTTTAAAGATGTGGTCCACATGCTCATGAACAACGACAGGTAAGAACAGCAGGGGCGGGGCCGCAGCAAGGTATTCTGGGACCGTAGGATGTGAAACCCTGGGTGGGAAATTAAATGGTCTTCATTTATCCCTTCAGGGACATTTTGATGGATGGATGGATGGATGGATGGATGGATGGATGGATGGATGAATGGATGGATGGATAGATAGATAGATATGGTGGCGTTGAAATGCGTGATTTATACTCAGCTGTGTGCCGAAAATTGTGAGCTTGTAGATATGCTATTTTCAGAGTGCAATACCCGAGCGCAGCTAGAGGGATAGAGTGGCCGGTATAGTGGCTGATGGGAACCGTGAGGTTCCCAGTTCGATCCCGGGCTCCCCCAGAGTTAGTGTTGAAGTGTCCTTGAGCAAGACTCTGAACCCCTAATTGGGCCTGATGAGCAGGTTGGCACCTTGCATGGTTTCCTCCGTCATCAGTGTATGAATGTGTGTGTGTGAATGTAATGCACAATCTATGTAAAGTGCTTTGGATAAAAGTGCTAGATAAATGCACCATTTACCATGTAGTCATCATACAGTAGTTTTTATTTCGTTTATTTTGTTTTCGTCCGTGAAAGAAGGTAGTTGAATAACTTTTGTCAACAGTGGATTGTTGTGTGTGTGTGTGTGTGTCTCCAAGTTCAAAGTGTTTGCTGACTATGATGCCCATATCGTGTGTGTGTGTGTGAGCTAACTCTCTGAAGTGGTGGGTCTTCTACATTCCAGTAAGGCCATAAAGGGGGGTTTTGGTGATAAGCCACCTTCCTGGAGTGTGAGGGGTCTACCAGACACCTCACAGAGGTGGGGGTGATGACTCACTGAATGGGCACATATAATGGCAGGGGAACAATGTGTAAACAAGTACCACTTTAATCCTGTCATAGGTGATCAATATGTGTTCTAGAGTCCATATTTAGATATTGGGTTACCAAACACCTTTATAATAATATCTAAGAGTCTACCGGTTAAGCTGGTCATAGAGAGTGCCAGGCTTGCAGCACAAGGAGTGTGATGCAAGCTAGCTGACAGGCAAGGGCTTAGAACAGCCTCTCTCAGGCGGAGAAGGGGCCATTGGGCTTTTGATTGGCCGGGGAGGAGTGACCCATCCAGGGCCTGCAGCTGTATCATGTGTGTAAGCTAGCAGGGGGGTAGATTCAAGGGTCCTCATTCACAACGGCGTTTACGCTCATAAAGTGACGTTACGTGAGCGGAGCGTGAGCGGACAGGCATTTACGTGGATTCCCACATTACGTGGGAATTCATGAACTTGAACGTGAACTTGACGGTGACGTGGGTTGGTCGGAAATTCCGCTGAAAGCTGCGCCACCTCTCATGGTCGTGTACGGCTTGCGTAGATTTATTAAGAAGGCTTTAGTCTTCATGCTGAATCAATTAAAAGTCCCCAAATCTCAGATAAAATATGTAGGCATGTGTCCCCAACATTGGTCGCACATAAAAAAATGATAGCCTATATAAAAGCCAAGTATCACTTGTATGCCTAAATGCATGCATTCTAGAGGCAGGTTAGCCTAGAGTGCCATACAGAAACTGCCCCTGCAAGCCCGACACCTTTTTTATTTATTTATTAGGATATTTCTAGCATTCGCGATTGCGCTGCTCACTTGACAGCTTTCTACTCGCAGTGCAACGCGCTGTGAGCTTGTAGATCGGCTCTCGCAGTCTCGCGGACTCGCGCTGCATGTTAAAAAACAAATTCACAATTATAATAAGAACATACACTTATCTGCATTCTGCACTGTACGAATCCAACATTGTTTAGTGTAGTAATGTCTGCAGTGGGGGGGGGGGGGGGGGGGGGGGATTAGCCCTATATAAAAAATAGAAGACCACATTAGCCTATTTGAATGAATGGCATCAGCGTGTTTGAAAGTCGGCCAGTCATATCATAGTTTTAAGCCAGCTCACCTCCACTCGCGCTTGTTCACAAACATGACGGACAGACATGAAGAAAGGCTGTTGATGATGATTATTATTACCACTGTAACTCGCTGATCAGCATGTTGACAGAGACTCAGCCAATTAAAGTTTCACGTAGGCCTAAATGCATTTGCTGCAAGCACCTATCTGCCTCCATTTGCGTCGTGGTATTAATTTATAATATGTATATTGATCACATGCGGACGCCACACAGAATAGCCAACTCTTACCTGCAGCTGAGGAAACATACAACGTAGTTGGATCGGATGAAATATAGCCTTAAGTCCAAATCCCACAAGAAAAAAAAGAAAGAAAATATGTCGTATGTCCATATATTTGCTTTCCAAATCCGACAGTGCAGGGCAGGGAATCAATCACCGCAGTAGACTAATCAATAGGGCCTTTTATCATTGCCGAGTTTTAATATAGCATTTGGTTGTGTGGTGAACAGTACAAATTAACTTCTTTCTCATTATGTGAAAGTAACTGTAACATCAGTTAACTTATTAACGTTCTGACATTTAACAAGGAGTGAAGCAATGCGTGCCAAGTTGGCAAGTTTCGTTTATAATTATATACAAAACTCGTGCTGTTTGCTTGAAGATCTGTCAGTGCAGAGACAGAGACCCGCCTGTCAAAATTAACTGCTCTACAAGCTCATCGCGGCTGTTGTATATAATTTAAAGCCCGGTGCAGGCTATGATGACGTATTTCGATATTTCCTGTTGCCTTATATGGTGTGGGATGGGCGTTCTAACCAGGCGACACCAGGCGAATCGCTTGGGAAAAATGCGGAAAGGCTACACTCTGCGATCCGCACAAATGAAGTGATTACACCAGCTTCCCTGAATAAGACGGGAGCAAATCGCAGCGTGATCGGACAGAGAAATACGATGATATTTAGTATCTGTATACGCTTCCGTTACACTCTGGCGTAAACGCCGTTGTGAATGAGGACCAAGGAGACCATCAGGGAGAGCAGGAAGGTGGGAGGCCAGTGGTAAATATAGATACAAGTGTGCTTAATTAATATCATGTGTTGTGTTGTGTGATGTTTAGATTATAACAATGTATGTATCTGTGCCTGTTGTTTGTCTCCCACGCAATCAGATTTAAAACCATAGGTATAACATCGGTGAACATAGGTTGTAGACTACCATGGGTGAACATAGTTGGTAGTGTTGAGCTAAATAGTACCAAGATCAACAGGGGCTAAACTCCTCATAGACAGCTAGGAGAGGAACAGGCTATTAGGCAAAGATCCGGAGTACTGTATCCACCTGTGTCAGGGGGAGGGAGAAACAAACCAGTGTGTATGTTGTATGTGTTTATATTGTATAATGAGCTAATAAAACCTTGTAAAAGCATGTTGAGTTTGTAAGGAGAAGCGATTATTGGAACATTTAGTTTAGCCTATGCGTGTTAATTCTTTAGTAAATCCCGCCTGTTGCTAGAGTTTGTCGGATACTCGGCTAATCTCCCGAAATCCGAACAGTGTGTGTACTATGAGGCCCACATCCACAGTGTGTGTGTGTTGTGTCTCCAGGTTCAAAGTGTTAACTATGAGGTTGTTGTGTGTCTCCAGGTTCAAAGTGTTTGCTGACTATGAGGCTTACATCCACAGCCAGGAGGCCGTCAGTGAGCTATACAAGGTAACACTTCTAGTTTCATCTCAATGTCAGCTTGTTCCCATAGTGGAAGAAGTACTTTACTTAATAACGATCTTTAAAGAACACGTCACCCATTTTCATCCTATCTTACAATAAATGCACCGCACTGAGTCTCTGTATGTGTGTGTAATACGTACTTCTGTAATCCACGTAACTTGAGATCTGTTCGCCCCACCGACTTTAAATTCGACACACGCGTTCCACACCACCACAGGGAGTGCAGTGCACCGCCTTGACTCGGTCGGATGCACGGTTGTCCAGAACGGCCAGAAAGGGCTCTGGTCAGGCTCTACCAGTGGACCAATGAGCCTAAGTCCCCACACTTGTCCAATTTTCAGGCTCTACCTGAGCCAATTGATTGCCATGGCAACCACAGCCTACAGCTGCCGAATTCCCCTCACCTGCCATTTGATTACTTAGTCAGTCCACTTTTCATATTTGTTTATATTATTTCAAAAGATTATTGTTTTTAATTAAAAAACAATTATATACATTTTAAAGCAAATAATTAAATTAATAAAAACAAAATAATTAAGAAGTACTGAAAATAGACTATCTTCATGCTTGCAATGCGGTGCAAAGTGATGTGTTGTGCACTTGTAGATCTGCTATTTTCACTGGTTTGGGTACCGGGCAAACGTCTAATCTCTCTTTTGTTTGTCGAAATGAAAAGTTTGGGAACCACTGGCTTACTGAGCGTCTGTCCTCACCAGAACCCCAAGGAATGGACCCGCATGGTGATCAGGAACATCGCGGGCTCGGGCAAGTTCTCCAGCGACCGGACCATCTCCCAGTACGCCACCGAGATCTGGGGGGTGGAGCCTTCCGACATCAAGATCCCGCCCCCTAACGAGCCGCTCTTCGAGTCCCGTGAGGCGTGAGGTGTTCGTTTACGCGGTGAGGCGACTCAACGTCGTCCTCGCTCATCGTTTTGTATGCAAGTCATCTGAAGATGATGATGCTGGCGGTAATATGATGTTTATGGACCAGAGGTCAATACTACAGCAACGTAAAGCTCAGATTTATACGTTGTCGCGTAACGGTGCAGAATAGCAGACTTTACAAGCTCGTTCACGTCGCATTTAGCCTGTAGGTCTGCTTGACGGATCATAAATTTAGCTTCAACGGTCATTGTTTCTCTAAACTTCCTCAAGTACGCAATTACTGGGATCACACAGAGGACGGTTGATTCTGGGGAATGTATGGGATGTGTCGAGGTTGAATGTTTAATATTCATCCGTTCATTAAAATCTGTCGTATTCTAGAATTCTGTATATATTATGTGACCCTGTTGCTGTGACTGCCTGATATAGATGTACAGTTATACGCACACGTTTATATTAGGGATGGGATGATACAAAAATCACAATTATTGTGGCTAACACAATCAGTGCCGGAAGTCCTTCAAAATAGGAGCTCTGGGGTGCCGGAACAACATGGCCGCTTTTACTCGGAAAGCCATGACCCGGAAACAATCTACTAAAAAAAGTTCACTTTACATAGCTGGCTTACATTGCAATCGTTTTAGTTTATACGATATATGATCCAAAAAGCGTTCATATTTTGCGGGAGAGACGGATGAGGAGCAGAGCGCCAGTATATCGATCCGTTCAACACCACGGAAAGCGCCCTGGATTAGGAGAGACGAGTCATTCTTTCCGCCGCGCTAATGGCTAACTCAATGATAAGCTAACATGGGGACAGAGCGGAGCATACGGTAGCCGAGAGGTGAACTGACAAATAGAAAATCACACCCGTGTGAACTGAGTGGTGTAAGGTCTTATATAGACTGATCAACTGTGGTCTGACATAATGTCTGACGTAATGAAATCACACCCGTGTGAACTGGGTGACCATAGCAACCATGCTCATTTTTTGGTACGAACAGACAGACAGACACGTAAACTAACAAAGTCGTAGGAGTGGTTTACACCACTCAAAAAAAGGGAAAAATTCAGAATATTCTTATCTATGATATTTTTTTATCACGATAACACCTATCATCGTCCCATCCCTAGTTTATGAACTATGAACTCCGAGGTATGATAAAGGTAAATTATTACTTTACAGATGACAAGCATTAAGTCACTGCTAGTGAAACGTTACGCCTGCATGTAAAAGGCACAGCTAAAATTGGCAACACAAAACCCCACAAAAGACACTCCTCTAGGGCTGGGCAATACTAGTGTTGATTTCGTCAACTAAAACTGGGATGAAAAATGTTTGTCGACTACCTTTTTTCACTGAGCAAAATTAAATAAAAACTAAGCTATGATGACTAAGACTAAATAAAAACTAGACCAAAATGTTAGGGAAAAACTAACTAGAGATCCAGAAGAACTAAAAGAGAAATCATTGTATGTTTGGTTGCATTCTGAAAATCGCAACAAAATCAGGCATTAAGACACCATCAAGGCCTGCCAAAATACATATTTTATTCAAATGACTGACTTAAACTAAATCAAAATTTGCTGTCAAAATCAACACTGGGCGATACAGACAAGATATGCCGAATGAGCAAAAAAACCTCTATCGATATTGTGATGGTAATCACAATATGTAATAGAGCCAATAGGACATCAATGGTCCAGGCACCTTGGCTGGTAATCCAGTCTGGCAATGTGCCACGGGTTCGACTCCCGATCCCGACGGCCTTTACTGCATGTCTTCCCCCCATCTCTCTCCCCATTTCCTGTCAGCCTACTGTTTGTCCCTCCATAAAGAAAATATAATATAAAGGCGAAAGCCACAAAAAAAAGATAAAAAAAAGAAAATAAATAGTTATGGGGGTTCGTGGCCTAATGCATGGCATACCAAACTGAACCACTGTTCCTGCCAAACAGTGTTTTGGAACAGGAATTGTGTTTTGTTTTTGTTGTTTTCCAATGTGCAAAAATAGGCTATGAACATGTCTGTAATGACTGTATAATATACAAATAACGTGCTTGAAGAACAAAATGTGTCCCATACAACACAAAAAGGCCTTCCGACCTTGGCATATGTACTCCTTCCACTTATGAATGCCAAGTTCTCAATTAGTCTAACGTTTTCATGTCAAGGACCCCCAAATTATTATGTATTTGGACGTCGACACCCATCTCTTTGTGCCAAAGATCTCCATACAAAATACAATTCAAAATTTGTGTTGCTAAAATGTTTCAAAAAAGATTAAAAAGTTTAAAATTGTATTTTTATTTTTTATACATGTATAGGGATGTTAGTAGTAGTTAAAAAAGAAAAAATCTTATGTTTATTTTTATTATTTTTGTAAGAGTAGCCAATAATTTTACCCCCTTCTCCCCAATGTATTCCTCCCCACACACATTTGTGTTGTCACTACTGTTGTATCCTACTGACTCAACACTCGCCAGGTGTGGTCCCTTTATATATATTGCCCTGCCCTACACTCCTCGCTTGCGTCGAAAACTAGTTTGGAATAGCAACGTGTCAAACTAGTGTCCCAGTATATACAGTATGAATGTAATATGGGATCCAGCACTACTATTTATCATGAAAGCCTTAAATGTTTGCTGTTGTTTACTACTGAGACATTTGGTTGTGCAAGTGTCTGTGCGTCGACACAGATAAATCCTCAGTCTTCATTTTACTATGGCATGTAAAAATTTACAAATTCGTCCTATGCAATATAAATGTTATTTTTTTATTTTCTTTCTAACAGGTTAAACAGAGGTGTTCTAAATACAAATTGTTCTAAATACAGAACTTCTGAATCTGATGGGAGGTCTCAGAACTTTCTCTCAGAACTCGTTGCACCCCAAGATGTCCTGACTCCGTCCGAAGCGGCAGTTGGAAATTGGAAATGCTCAAGTAAAGTACAAATACCTCAAAAAAAAGTACAGTACTTATGTAAATGTACTTAGTTACTTTCCACCACTGCAAATTATCTCTACTGTAGTCTGAACCCGAGCTTGCAACTGCAGTACAGTGTACCGTGATCCTGATGGTCAAAGGCGGTATTGAATGTATAATATCAAATATGCACATGTTGTGTAACATGCCTATAAAGTTTGACTGTTGAGTTAAATTAACACTGAGGATTTTACTGATATTATTTTTCCAGGCAGCTGGTTGTCCTGCATGTTGAACCATTTAGGGTTACATTTCACTTGTTCTACAACAGTGTTGTGTTGGCTCTATTCAAGTGCCTTGTTTGTTTTTGGACCATTAACGTCCTTAAATTAATAAAATAAATGTCCACTGTTGCCTTCAATTCACATGTGACATTTTTGAGGCCCATAGTTGGGCCTCTTATAGCGCCACAAGGAGGTACATTTACAGATTTTATCCAAACATCACGCAAGTGGCCTAAGATTGGCTTCCAAATTTTGCAGGAGTGCTCCGTTTTGAACAAAATGCCTCAAATCATCCGAGGTGGAAAGCCTGGTGACGCGAGGTTACTCAAATCATGACCACAGCGTGTGATATTTTGCACGCACATTCCCATTATAGTCAGGTTCACTATGTATTTTTGTTCAAAATATTTGGAGATCAGTAAAACTATACATTTTTGGAATCTTCAGAGCATGGGGAATCCAAAAATCTATGTTGCCATTTGCACAGACAATTGCATGGCTGCCATGTTGGACTTTCAAAATGGCCAACATAAATAAAATACATAATTGGTGCTTGGCTTCTAGACAACCTAGAAACTTAATTAAACATGACAATCCTATGTCTTCTGGGCCAAGGAATCAAATGTATACCAAGTAAATTGTGCTCCGGATCTTAGTGACGCCCCAAAGGGGTGGCATGGGAAATATTTATAATCATAAAATTGAGTGACAGAATCTGTCTGTGTCTATACTTACCAGTAAGACGCCCTGAGGGCGAGAAGCAACCTCGCCCCGTAAAGGGCGAAGCTAGGTAGCGTGCACGCATCCGCCTGGGTGATGGCAGACTGCTGTTTGGGCTTTTGAAATGTCTGCCTCTGTGTAGTACACAGTACAAAAAACATGTTTTTTGTATCATTAACAGCAAGTCCACAGCAAGCACTACGTCTATTGTATAATATATTTATAGTTGCTCTGTTGGAGTGCTTGTTGTGGAATGGCCCTTCATGGTACTTCACATGGGTATCCGGTACGGTCGCCCCTAAACCATCTCACCCCTCAATTTTTTCGCCGACCTTACGCCGACCGTTCAGTCCGACGGTTCTTTTAGTCTTTATTTTGTTTTACTGAGAATAAGGTTAGAAATAAGTTTAGGGTTAGGCATAGTTTTACTGGGGTTAAGTTTAGGAATAGGGTTCGGTTTGGGCATAGTTTAATGAGGTTAAGGTTAGGAATAAGGTTAAGTTTAACCGTTTAAGCATAATTTACTTAGGTTACTTTAGGAATACCAGGCCGCACAGCCTTTTCTTTAAGATCATCACTAAATAGGGTTATAGAACAGGTCCTTTCAAGGAAGCAATCTGATTGGTTGAAGTGAACACCTAATAAATTAATTCATGACTGACATTCACCTGACAATGTGAAAAATATTTGTACAAAAATAACATTACAGGCAGGCAGACGGACAGACAGCTCTGACAGTGCTGTAGATAAAACCCGGTTAAGGAATCGGTTCCATTAAATGGTTCGTCTGATTCCTCCGGTTCCGGATCTCGGCCATAGTTTATATCTGTCAACCTGAAGTTAAATAAATATGAAATATTAAAATCCACACAGAGAGACAACAGCTGCTTGTAGTTTAGTTTATGTTTCATATTTCATACACATTGTGTCAAAGAATATGAAACTCATTGTTGCATGTTGTTGTTTTACAGTAAATGTATTACACTTTATTACATCTTCAACAGGTACTTTCTACATTTTGATACAATTTTTTTTTTTTTACTTTTACTCAAGTACATTTTTTATTCTGGGCTAGCACTTTTTCCACCACTGCATGTTTATGAGACAGCTGGCTGTGGGACTTATTTCAGCGCTGGCCTACTCCATGCTTGTCATTTGGCGCCCTCTGTTGCTGAAAAAGTGAAAGTGCAACATGACGTTGACGCTACCATAATTTGGAATAAAAACATAAAAAGATGACATCCATAAGCTGAAGTCTGGTGATATACAGGTAGGCCTAATATATTACAAACATACAGCCACGTCATAAAATGTCATGTCATTATTTAGTTCCGAAGGTCACATGACTAAAGAATACTCCTGTTTCGTCCGTTGTCACCACGGTCTCTGTGGCGCAACCGGTTAGCGCGTTCGGCTGTTAACCGAAAGGTTGGTGGTTCGAGTCCACCCAGGGACGATCATGTTTTTCACAAAAATCAAAACAATACCGTTTCAACTTTCAACAACCTAATATTATAATGGAATAGAGTTGTATTAGCCTTCAGATGGCTTACTATGCAGGAATGAGATGGATTCTATGAATGACTGTATCCTACTTTGGCATCAAAAAATCACACCCATGTGAAGTGAGGGGCGCTCTAATCATAGTACATCAGAATGGAGTTCCTTATTGGCCAAGGGTTCCCACTTACCACCGACATACATATACGTATGTCGATTTGCTCAGACATGACTCAGAAATTCTCCATTCATTGTCAATGGCATTTATGTTTGTGTTAAGACAGAATCTAGGCTACACTTGCTGTTTATAGAAGGGGCTAGTGAGTAGCGCCCTTAAAAAACCTCAAAAGAGGTTCCCATCCTTAATGGGTTAAGGCTAATAGGATAACACTTGTTATGACTTGTTTCCATTGTGGTCCTATGTAGGCTATTCAATTCACCCTTTGTCAGCCTTCTGATTGGTCCCTGACTGACTAACCAGCAGGCTCTTCTGCCTTGTTCCGCCCTGGTTCCGCCTTGTTTATGTTGAATTTGCTAAAACATTTTTGGAAAAAACTAAAAACAAACATGATATGCAGAGTCACCGTGCTGCACCTTTTTACTGACACAAAGTTTAAAATAACAATCGAGTGCACAGAATATCAATATGAAGCAACTGAAAAACATGTTATTTCAATGGTAGTGGATGGAGAGAGGGGATATTTGTCCAACCACGAAACTGCAACCAATGGGTGAGAAGAGGGTCACAACCACGGGCGGAACTTGACAAAGGGTGAATTCATCAAAATAGCATAATAACAACCACATGTGGAAGCCAAGGGGTAAGAATGCCACTTTGTTTCCCGACAAATGGTACCATGTTTTAATGAGCATTACTGAGGACCAATTATATGAAGAGAGGTTGAAAATGGGTGAAGTGGTCCTCGAAGAGAATGTATTGATATGATACATGTCTTATCGACATCAGGGATCTACATATGGGCATAAAAGGGACAGACATTAGAATAGCGACTCTAGCATTTACATATTTGGGAATTATATTTTGAGAATTGCTGATTTGATCGACTTCCCACTGGGCACTTTTGGTTGAACAGATACAAAAAGGACAGACAGAGATCAAGTGAATTTATAGATAGGCCTATAAATATACTAGTGGTCAGCAGCTCGGCGGGGTGCCTCACAGCATGTCATTCAAACATGTATTTTAAGCATTCATGGCCTTCAGTGATTCCCAGGTATGCACCTAGAGACACTAACATAGTGGAGGACAAATATGCCCCTCCTCCGATTAATCCCTTAGCGATTAATCCCAGACTGGCAAAATATGTCATTTTACACCAAGACCTTCTTTTCTCCCCTTTAATCCTGTCCTCCTCTTCTTTCTTCTGTCTAAGGTCCTCCTGCTCCTTCCTCTTCCTCTCCTCCTGGAGCTTCCGCTGTGCTTCCTGGTACATGTCGTTGGTGTAATGTCTTCCTCCGTTGTACTGTACCATTCCCTCTATCTTCTCTAGCAGCTCCTCGACCTGGCCGTGAGGCGTGGCAGCCGTCGGGCTGTTGACGAGCGAATGGTACCTCCCCCCGCACGAGTGAATCAGCCTCCTCAGCTCTTCGCTCTCTCTCAGATAGTCTTCCACCGACTTGTGCCGCAGCAGGTCTGCGTGTGTGAAAAGAACGACGGTGTACATGGAAGCGTCGACGCCAAAGTTGTCCCGGATCCATCCGACGGTGTTCCTCTCCTCCTCAGTGAACCTCGCCTTCAGGGTGATCACCAGCAGGAACGCGTGGGGTCCCGGCACGGAGAGCACGACGCACTCCTCAATCCGTTTCTTTAACTCCTCCTTGGTCATGTTGGTGTCGTAAAGGCCCGGCGTGTCGACGACCTTGAGTCTCCTTCCGCCCGTTGTCACCCCCTCTTCCTTCTGGCAATGCGCCGTCACCGACTCCGGTGAAACGTCCTCTTTGAAGACGTTCTTCCCCAGGATGGTGTTTCCAGAGGCACTCTTTCCCACTCCAGTCTTTCCTATTAGAATAAGTATCAGGTCCTTGGGGTGCGCAGGATCTACTACTCTGCCTGGGTGCGTAGAATCCACTACGCCCCGTACCTCGATCTCAACCGCGAAGATATGACTACATAATGTGGCCAGCATGAGCAGCCTCCAGAATGGGTGCCAACCATTACTGTGAGAGCATGATTGGCTGAGAGGTACTGTCAACATCTGAAAATATAGAGGTACAAAATGAAGAACACACCTTATTTACCTGCACCTGTATTCCAGCAGCGACGTCACGCCGGTCATTTCCATATGTGGGCATAAAAGAACACAGATTCCTGGGGTTCGATCCTCGGCCGGGTCATACCAAAAAATGGGAACCAGTGCCTCCCTTCTTGGCACTGAGCATCAAATCAAATCAAATCAAATCAAATCAAACTTTATTTATAGAGCACATTTACAAAGACCAGAAGGTCAACCAAAGTGCTGTACATGAACATATAACAAGCATACAATCAACACAAACAATATAGTAAAACAACATTGAAGCAACACAAGTATTTAGACAGGGTAACTAGGTCAAACAACATTGAATGCCAGGGAGAAAAGATGTGTTTTAAGCAAAGCCTCTAAGGGGCGGGCAGACTTAATGTGTAGGGGCAAACGTTCGGTCGCCTCTGGACCTGTAATTAGAATTTGGCACGGTCAGGAGCCGCTGGTCAGCTGACCTCAGGGCCCTGGCTGGGGAGTATGGGTCCATTAGGACCCATACTCCATTTGTTGTTTGATGATTAATCTAATCAATTAATTCATCTAAATAACTGAATTGTTCAAAAAATTCAGATTACTGGAGGTTCCCACGCGGTCTGTGCCTGCACAGCCCTCGCCGGGATTGCCTAGTTGAATATCCGATTGACATTTTTGTTTGATGATTAATCTAATTAATTAGTTAATCTAAATAACTTAAATTGTTTAAGGACAATTCAGATTACTGGAGGTTCCCACGCGGTCTGTGCCTGCACAGTCCTCGCTGGGATTGCCGAGTTAAAAGATCTGATTGACATTTTTGTTTGATTAATTTAATTAATTAATCAATTTAAAAAAAAGAGAGAAAAAAAAAAAACCTTTGGTTACTGGAGGTTCCCACGCATTCTGTGGTTGCACAGCTCTCGCGGGGATTGCCCAGTTAAGTGTCAAATTGACATTAAGCTAACAGCAGGCCATCTTAGCCTGACGGGTTAGCTACTCTGTTTGCTGGAGGTTACTGACGCGTTCTGTGATCGTACAGTTCTCGCTGGTATTGCCTGGCTATACAACTGGCTTGAGACTACTGAGCTATGGCGCGTACGTCCTGTAGCGCTCAGCTCCAAGTCGACGATGGACATGACTTGTGTCCGACATGCTTGGGTGTCGGTCATCTCAGGGAAGCCCTGATTGACCCATGTATGAACTGTGGCACTCTACCACTCTCTGTGAGAGAGGCTAGGCTGCGTGAGGTGGAGAACCTCCTGTTCAAAGGAAACCTCCCACCTTCTGGGGTCCCCGCTGGGGTCCCTTCTGGTGGGAGGGTGAAGCTCAAAACGCGTGTCTCGCGCCGAGCGCGGTCACCTGGCCCGGAAGAGTTCAACGGCGGCTGTCACGACTGCTCCATATCGCCATGAAATGGACGATTTGAGGGCTGAAATAGAGCGCCTTAAGGCAATAGTACGGCCACCTCCTCCCCCGCCACAGGCGGTCCAGCAGCCACCGGCTCCTCCGCCACAGGCGGTCCAGGAGCCGGAGGGCGATGATGATCTAGAATTAGATTACGGTTATGATGATGATGACGCCATGTCAACTAGAGCTTCAGACTCTATGTCCCATGACGAGGATGATATCCCCAGGGGGGCCCCTCCCCCGAACGGGGGTTTCAGGGTGATCCCCAGGTGGATAGTGTGCAGGCTGAGGATGGCTCAGAGACTTCCCGCAAAAGCTCGGGAAGCACTGAGCTGGGGATCGGGCCCTGCACATTGCGTTCAACGCTGCGTGCTGCCCTGGCTAATCCTCAGCCGCAGACCTGGCAACGTGACCAGGCGGCAGCAGGCGGAGGGCAATATCAGCCCAGAGGTGGGCAGCGGCTTCGCCAGCCCCAGCGTGGGCGAGGACATAGCCGGCGCCCCCCCCTAAGCCCCCATATAACCCCCCAGGCACAGCCTGAGGGTCTGGGGCAGATTTTCACAGCAGCACCTGAATTACTGGGCAGACCATGCCAGGGATGCATGGGTCGTTACAACAATGTCCCAAGGTTACAGGCTGCAGTTCCGCCGCCGACCCCCACCACCTTCACGGGTCAGGGTGACTTCAGTCACAGACCCCGAGAAGGCCCAGTGTTTGTCCCAAGAGGTAGCCAAGCTCTTGGACAAACGAGCAATAACAGCGGTTCACCCAGGTTCACAGAACGATGGGTTCTACTCCACCTACTTTCTGATCCCAAAGAAAGATGGGTCTCTCAGGCCTATACTGGACCTAAGAGGGCTAAATGTGTACCTCAAGGTCCTTCCGTTTCGGATGCTTCGCACAGTCGACGTCCTACAGGCTATCACACAGGGGGAGTGGTTCACCACAATAGACCTCAAAGATGCCTACTTTCATGTGCCTATACATCCAGAGCACAGAAAGTACGTACGCTTTGCCTTTCAAGGCAAAGTCTACCAGTTTGCCGTTCTGCCGTTCGGCCTGTCTCTGGCTCCCCGCATCTTCACAAGGTGTATGAGGGCAGCCTTAACGTCGCTATGCCTGTCGGGAGTGAAGATACTTCCCTACCTAGACGATTGGCTCATTTGCGCCCCCTCGTTCAGGGAGGCGGAACAGGTGACGTCCAGAGTCCTCGCTAACATCGAGGCACTGGGCATGACCGTAAACCTCGAAAAGAGCTCGTTGCTCCCAACGCAACAGACCACCTTCCTCGGCATGTCCCTAGCTTCGGTATCGATGCAGGCACGACCGACTGCACAGAGGGTGGGGAGAATTCAGAACCTCCTGCGGTCTTTCCGCCTGGGGGCGAGGTTGACCGTCCTAACATGGCTCAGACTGCTCGGCATGCTGACTGCAGTCTCAGCAATCACTCCTCTGGGGCTGCTACATCTACGCCCATTACAGAGGTGGTTCAATGGCCTTCACATGGACCCCTGTCTACACAGGGGGGTCAAGGTCAGAGTCACTCGCAGGTGCCTTGGTTCTCCGCCGCCGGCGGGACAATGCATTCCTGCTGAGTGGAGTCCCTCTCGGCTTGGTCCCGGCGAGACGAGAGGTGGTGACAACAGATGCCTCGCCTCAAGGTTGGGGCGCGGTATGGCAGAGGAGGTCAGTCCAGGGGGTATGGCGCTCTCGATGGAGAGGACGCCATATCAATGTGCTAGAACTCCGGACTGTTTCCCTGGCGCTGAAGCACTTCTTGCCCTTTCTCAGGGGGAAGCACGTGCTCATTCGGACAGACAGCACCTCAGTGGTGTGTCATGTCAACCATCAGGGAGGGACCAGGTCTCTGGAGTCCCTGAGGGAAGCCCATCGCCTGTGGACGTGGGCTTATCCTCTACTTTCCTCGATGAGGGCTATGCACCCGCCAGGCAGATTAAACTCTGTGGCAGATTATCTGTCTCGTCAGAGACTGCCCCCTGGGGAGTGGAGATTGCACCCCCAGGTGGCACAGTTGATATCGGATCGGCACGGGGTAGCCTACGTAGATCCATTCGCCTCAAAAAGCACGACTCATTGTCCTCAGTGGTTCAGCCTGGCAGAGACCAGTGCCCCACTCGGGATGGACGCTCTCGCCAACGCTTGGCCGAGAGCGCTCCCTTATGCATTTCCCCCGATCCCCCTGTTGTTGCCTGTGCTTCACAGGGTGAGATCGTCAGATCACAGAGTTCTCTTAGTGGCCCCCAGGTGGCCCTCGAGAATATGGTATTCAACGCTCCTCAGTCTGTTGGACGGGGATCCATGGCAGCTTCCAGTGAGGATAGACCTCCTGTCCCAGCTGGACGGAAGGTGTGGCATCCATCGCCGAGCCTCCTTCAGCTTTGGGTATGGCCACTGAAAGGGATCAATCACTCTTGAGTGGGCTAGGCCCCTCAATATGTGAGACCTTGCGGAATGCAAGGGCCCCTTCCACAAGGTTGGTGTACTCGAATTGCTGGGCTGCTTTCTCATTATGGTGCAGCGACAGGGGTCTGGACCCAGTCTCTTGCCCTATACAACACGTACTACATTATTTACAGTGTCTACTGGATGCCGGCCGTGCAGCCTCCACCTTGAAGGTGCACACGTCCGCTATATCCTTCAATCATAGCCATATTGATGGCAGGTCAGTTGGTGCGCATTACTGGGTGACACAGTTTCTGCGCGGTGCCAAGAGGTTACGCCCCCCCTAGGGTGAGGCGTACTGCAGCTTGGGACCTGCCTCTGGTCCTGCAGGCATTGAGCAGGGCGCCCTTTGAGCCTATGGCTGGGTCGTCCTTGAGCTCGTTATCGATTAAGACTGCCTTTCTGTTGGCAGTTACGACAGCTAAGCGTGTGAGTGAGCTCCACGCACTTTCTATTAGCCCCACATGCCTTCGGTGGAAGGCTAGTGGCACTGGGGTCACACTTTGGCCGAATGTGTCATTCAGGCCTAAGGTTCTGCCCCCTGATTATGTTAACCAGGCCATAGAGTTGGCGGCATTCCATCCTCCCCCGTTTACATCCGAGGTGGAGGAAAGGGCCCACTTACTGTGTCCAGTCCGTGCGTTGCAACTGTACATTCAGGCAACACGGGATATTAGACGCTCAGAGCAACTGTTTGTGTGCTACGGCGGAAAGAATAGAGGAGGCGCGCTGTCTAAACAGCGGCTATCCCACTGGGCAGTGGATGCGATTAAGAAGGCTTATGAAGCATCTGGTAAACCTGCCCCCTCCGAGGTCATCTGCCATTCTACCAGGGGCGTTGCCACGTCCTGGGCGGCGATGAGAGGGGTGTCACTGGCGGACGTCTGTGCGGCGGCGTCTTGGACAGCCCCTTGCACGTTCTCGAGGTTCTATCGCCTTGATGTGGCCTCTGGATCCTCACTGACGTCAGCGATCCTGCCACTGGCTGCTACGGCAGTTTAGTAGGTTGGTTCGATTCCTCGTGACACTTCTGGTATGAGTCATCCACTATTGTTTACTGCCTACTGGCAGTCAGTAAGGAATGAAACATAACGCAAGTTACGAATGTAACTATGGTTATGTGAATTCCTGGATGACTGCCAGTAATAACGGTCACTCGGAATCTTTCAGGGCGAGAAGATTCTTAAGAGGCCGGGTGTGGGCTGTCACGTGCTTATATAGCCTACCGGGACGCACGGTCAGCCTACACGTCACATGACTTTGTTTATATTAAGACTCGACCTACGCGGAGCGTGAGAGGTATATTCACTATTGTTTACTGCCTACTGGCAGTCATCCAGGAATTCACATAACCATAGTTACATTCGTAACTTGCGTTATTTTTGTAGACAGCTTGTAGTTGGTTCTGAGGCAGTTGTGAATGTGATTTGGTCCAAGCCCATAATGGAGAGGTGTAGAGAATGGGGCGGAACTATTATGCCGGGTTTGATTGAGCCAGGGGGTGTACATAAAGATGCCTCACGCCAAGGAAACAGGAGATAGGAGCCCTCATGGCTCACAAGGCTTACTTAATAAGATTAGTGCTAATGCATATTAAACTGTGGATCATTCAAATGAAAAAGGCTGAGAATCACTGGCTCAGTCAAAGAGTCCGAACCCCATGTTGTCATCTGACTGTTCAGATTTCCCTTTCTTCTCTCCCCTCTTCTCTTCCACAACAGAAGCATCTAATGCGGTACGGCACCCATTATCAAATCGATATTATTGACATCAGTAGGCTACTAATATCTCTATGAGTGGGTATAATCTAAATCTACTAATCAAATGATTCCCGAGCGCGGCACGGCTGCAGCTCACCGCTCCTTGGCTGCGGCTCATGCGGAGAACAAACTTCACCGCGGTAACGTGTGACAAATCGACTTTGATAAAAGGGACAGACAGACACACAGAGATCTCTATGGGTGTACAAGGGAGAGACACAGGGTAACTGGACTAAGCATCAGATACTTGTTTACAGCCAGGCCCTGCTCATAGAACATTTCATGTTAGTGGTTCAATGCCTTGCTCAAGGGCACTTCAGCGGTGGTAATTTTAATGTGCCGTTCCGGGGATACGAACTGGCGACTTTCCGGTATCAAGACCGCTCCGCAAACCGTTCGGCCACCGCTGCCAGGCACATATGGATTGTTCATACAGACACAATTCAGATTCTCAAAGTATTCAAAGTTTATTAGCATTTGAATACTGGAACCAGCCCTGTGCATTTACAATGGAACACATAGCCTGACTCAACACAATTCAGACAGACTTTAGTTTAAATACCCTCATCCATGCCTCCAGGGTGAGGAGGTGGGTCTTGACTCTTGTCAGTAATGAAGACATAGCAGTTACAACTCGTTCAGACACAACTGAAACAATATAGACCTCAAAAACATTCCACAGTGGGAGGTAAATAAATATCTGCCATGTTTAGCCTCCCCACATTCCCAGAATCTATTCTGGGAATAGATTCTATTCCAAACCTCCTCGACAGAAAACAGCAAACATATACAGCAAACATACAAAACGAGAAGATACAAGCTGTCAATCCTTGGACTCAAACACATTGCATAAGTTAACAATTTAAGCCCTGCCCTCCTCTAACCCTAAATGACCGGAGTCCCCACCCTCAGAGGAGTTTATTCTAGACCCCTCCTCTGTTTTTGCACTACACTAAATGTCTTCCCCGAAAATAGATGATCTACAAGCTCAGAATGCGTCACGTTGTGACCCTTTGTGAGATTGTCTATTTCCACTGAATGTTAACAACAAGAATATGGATCGTATAGGGATCACGTGATTAAATAGAACCATGACACACGCAAAATGTGCAGAGGCTCTTGTGTATGAATATGAATATGTTGTTGTTTGTCCAACTGTCTTCCCACTCACCCAACACCATCCTGGGATCTTTGGAGGAAGACAGTGAGTGAGTGACGTTAATAATACCCACACCCACATTGCTATAATTTCCTTATATAGATATACTTTATTTCTATGTTATACAGCACGCATCTCTGATGATATGTGACTAAATTTGACTGAGGGACTGCCATTGGATTTTTTTGAATTTTCGTTTTTTCATGTCATATGAAAGCAGGGAATCATAGCTTAAAAATGACATATTGGTTGTTCAGTTTGACCCACCAGTTTTGGAGATATGGCTTATAGAGTAATGTCTTGCAGAAAACAGCGAGTTGAGAAAACAAGCTTGAAAGGTTCACTTCTGTAGTCTCTAACATTACACCTAGCTACACGTTTAAGCATTTATTTCATATTTACATGTCGATTTCAGCTCTGACACTTATTTCAGACATGCTCTAGTATGTGAAGAGTCTGCCTGTGCTATTAACTCATTTTGAAAAAAAAAATCTCCTCTGGTGAAAAGCTGTAATTTGCGCGATGGCAGTCTCTCAGTCAAATCTGGTCACATATATTGACCCTTTATTTTACCATTTACTTGAATGGGAATTGCAGACTTCATTTATTTGTGGTAGATAAACCTTATTTTTGCTATTGACTTGAATGGGAATGGCCTTTTCCCACATGCGACAGAATTAGACACCCAAACACCCAAAGTCACACAACAAAATAATGAAAATCGAAAGTTTGCGCCGGGAATAGACTCTGCATTGCACACACACACACACTCAGTGTCAGCGGGTCCCGTGCTCAGTGCTCCAAGGTCTGCTTGAAGTGCCTCTTCCCGTCCAGGTACAGCATGAACTCTCCGTAGCTCTTGGGGACGACGGCGGGGAGGTGGTCCCCCTCCGAGGCGAAGGTGAAGTGGAACACGTTGGTGGTGTCGTGTTGCCGCGTGAGTGGGTCCAGCACCTCCGTGTGAACTCTGATCTGGATGTACTTCCCCTCTGTGTAGCACACCTGCGACGAGAGGAGCAGCACAGAGCCGATCTCCACGGGCTTCTGGAACACGATGTCGTCGACGCCCAACAGCTTGGGACGACCGCCTCCGTAGATGCACGCGTTGGACCATCCCAGCTCGTAGGCCTTCCTCATCAGGAAACCCCCGAAGATCTTGTTGTAGATGTTCCTCTCCTCGGGATAGCAGATCTCCAGTCCTTTGAGTTTGGCGTCCTCCATCCACACAGAGTTGGGAGGCAGAACCCGACTTTGAAAGCTCACCATCTTAGAATCCAGGGTGTTGAGGAACAGGCTGTGAACCTCCTTAGTTTCTTCATCCGTCGGAGCCACCTTTAACAGCGATGCGGTTCTCAACGCCTCGCGGCGGCTCTTGTTCTTCTCTCCTTCCCGGAACAGTTTCTCCTCCTCCAAGCCCTCCGGCTTCAAGGGGTTCACGAACGCGGCCTTCTTGTTCTCCGGGTCTCTGGCCACCATGACAAACGTAGCGTCCAGAACGGGACAGTAAGCTCCGTCGTAGTACTGAGACATTTGCATCTTGGCTTCGATGGAGGACTTCCCCACCCACGTCACATGACCGGTGAACTTGACATCGCGGTCGGGGTAGATGGTGTGCTTCCTCTTGTCTATCTTGTCCACCTGGGCGGTGACGATGGACAGCGGAGATCTGGGCAGCGCATCGTTGTGGGTGTGACAGTAGCTGATCAGCACCGCCAAGCTGTCCAGATCCTCCAGGATCCGTCCGAAGCGGACGGTGTTGTGGAACGTGATGTACTTCTCTTTGAGCAGAGGCTGAGACCCCAGTGGCAGGTGGGCCTCCACGTAGCTGTCCCGCATCCTCCTGACCGGTAGCTCGCTCTGCGAGCCGGCCAGCTGGGACGATAAGGCCACACGCTCTGCCAAGGCCTGCTGGTGGTCTCTCCAGTTACTGGACGCTCCCACGATGGCCATCAATCTTCTGCGAACCTCCGTCATGTCCGGAGGAGGAGGAGGAGCCACGACCCGCGCATAGAAGGCCCTGGACACAGTGGAACGCAGCGACAGGAACCTCGGCGGGAGCATCTCTGCAACACTGTTGCTGTTGTTTCTCTCTGTCTCGAAGTGAAAGTGTAAAGACACTCTTATGTTGCCTGAAGAGAATACTGTACTGTGTACTGCCAGTGCGCTGACGTAACACTGACGACAACCATTCTGATTGGTCAATCGAGGAAGTCTGACACTGCACAACAGACATTGTGTCACATCCTCTTCCACAGTCTGTGCCAAACCCGCTCACCCAGTGACCTGATGACTACTTGTTTTCACGTGTGTCTTACCTCACCCATGCTCCCATTCTCCCTAAGGGCCTACCTGTGGTTTTTGGCTTATCAGTTTGCTCTACCTGTTTATATGTTCTCTCTATTGCCTGCAGCCTTGTAAGGTGCACCTAAGTTCCATTTTTGCAAAGTAAATACTTTAAGATTATACCTTGTGTATGTCCATCTTGAGTTCTGCAGGGATAGAAGCCTGACACATCCGCATTGCTAAACAAACATAAAAATGTCACTTATCCACTTGCTGGCCAATCATCCACTTGCTGGCCAATCATCCAGTTTCCTCATGGTGCTATACTGACATATGAACAACACCGTGCCAGCTTGTGATGGACATTTTGATCAATATTTTTATTTTGTCACAGACATACAAAATAAATGGTCAATACTTTTACCAGAAACCTAAATAGCTAGCCCTATATGTATACGAATGGACTCATAATGTGCCATAGTGACTATGCCTGTGTGCTACACATTTTAAAGGGGGGGGGGGGGGGGGGCTAATTCAAGAAGAACAGAAGGGGCCCAACAGTCTCATTGTGGGCATGACATCTATTTAGCCCTTGCCTTTTCATCTTATTATAGACCACTAATTCAAATGTGTAGGCTATAATTATGAAAAAAGTGTAATGCACATCAAACAATAATAACCTGCACTGACTCTGTTGGAAATGTCTAGTCAAATGACTCCAAGTTATCTTTCTTCACCATCACTGTTCAGTTCTTGCTGATGAGACAAATAATTACAGTAGAATAATGATGAGAGAGCTCTATCCAGTTCCATGTAGGCCTATGGTACACAAAAACATATGGCTGAGATTTCAGTTATTTATTTATTTTTCTCAGTTCTCTGTTTGGTCTATAGTCAAATGATTTGTGGTTTGACAGAAAGGGTCTTTCTATAAGATCCCTTTATTCACTATTCTCGCCTTGCCCTGAACTGCAATACTAGATCTAGTACACTGTTAAATCATCAGAAACTGTCATGGCTGTTGGTGGAGCAGAGATTAGCTGCTAGTCTGGCTGGATTTTTTAGGAACATTTGTTCAAATAAAAAACCAAATGCTTATATAAAAATCACACCCGTGTGAACTGAGTGGTGTAAGGTATTACGTAATGAAATCACACCCGGATGTGATTTCACAACTGGCTTTTTTTGTGCAGAAAAAATGAGCATGGTTGCTACGGTCATCCAGTTCACCCGGGTGTGATTTAATTACGTCAGAAATTATTTTGAACATAGCAACCATGCTCATTTTTTCTGCACACAAAAGCCAGTTGTAGGAGTGGTTTACACCACTCAAAAATATTCATTATACCAGTGATAGACACAGACATAATACCAGACATGTTGCAATGGGTCGATTTACAGTGCCTAAGCCAAGAACTGATGCAATGAAGAATACAGGGCAATGACTTTCTGGAACTCTCTACCAGTATGCATCACAGAAATTAAGGGTAAAAGGCACTTTAAGAAAAGACTGAAGGATTTCTTATATATATGGCGAAATTGTAATTCTGTTTATGTCAATATACCAGTTAATGTAATCTAGAGTGAATGCACTAACCGTAGTTATGCTTTAATGTATTTCTTTTTTGTGTGATATCTGTAATGTTGTCATGTTTTTTTGTATGTATATTATTTAATTTATTATTTAGGATCCCCATTAGCTGTTGCCAGGTGCAACAGCTAATGGGGATTATCTTGTTTTGGGTCTCGAACTAAAATATTTGGGAGCGACTGAGCTCCATATACAGAGCCGACAGAGACGCACACGTGCATGATTTCCATAAGCACGCAGAAGAGACATGTAGAATGCTGACATCATGATCATGCCATGGTAAAACTCCATATCTGACTCATTGTGACATCATATAACTCCATATATGGATAGGCCTATAGCTGACTCAATTGTGATATCAGTCAGTGAGATCAGATGTCATGAGCATCCATCCAGCCAATATAAGCATTATATGAAGAGTGGCCGTCACACGTTTATTTCTCATCTCCTTCTCGTCTATCTCCAGGACACGACTTCTCAAGGCTATTTTCACATTCAACCTTCAAGTTCCTTGACCAGCTCTCACCCGGAGACTCCAGCACCTTCCCTCTTAGTGTTGACACTAGTAAATTCTGATTTAGTCTTGATCTTTTGAACACACCATTTAGTTTTAGTCTTATTTAGTCTTAGTCGACTAAATATCAAAATCTTAATCTTTTAGTCTTTTTAGTCTTAGTCAACCAAATTAACACTGAAGACTATTGGATTGGCCGCCGGGGGCAGTATTACGCCTTTTAACGTCCAAAGCCTGCCGGAAACGAGAAGAAGCCTATCCTGCTGTGACGTCAATGAAAACATATGCAAAATGGCGGCGTCCATGAGCAACGTGGATGAGATTCGGAATCGAGTGATATTAGAAGAATATGGCATTAAGCATGTACGTTGTTTAATTACCGTTAAGTCTTTATTAACTATGTCGTTCTATCCAGCAGAATTGCGGGCTTATATGTAGCTTCTGCCACTAGTTAATTGAACTATGGACACCATCATGATATGATGTGATATTGATAAATAATGGTTACGTCTGGTCAGCATGCATGCTTGCTGCTGACTCTGTTCATTTAAGCCAGTGATTTTCAACCCTTTTCTTATCAAGGTCCACGGGATTTGAGCCACGGACTAGCTCTGGTCCATAGCCCTAATGATTATTTAAGGCAGCCCTAATGCTTAATTAGGGCTATGGACCAGAGCTAGCCACGGACCACCATTGAGATTTAGAATGCTGTATTGATGTGGTACCATTAGGAGAGATAACAGGCAAACGTTGAAAGACATGACAATTATTCCACATTCTCTTATTGTGTAGACTTCTTGTAAAGTAATTAGTAATGCAGATTTTTAACAATTATCTCCCTCTTGCGATTTACACTCGAGACCAGAGTTAGATCATCTCAAGAGTTAAAGATATAATGAGGGTCCATATGGTTGTCCATTTGGCTGGGGAGTGGGGACCACCTGGAACCACCCACCTCAAGGACCACATGGTGGTCCCCGGACCACAGGTTGAGAACCCCTGAACTAAGCTACTTAAATCAGTTACTGTGCGATTATCATGTTTTTATTCGAGTCAGTCAGTGGTGGAAGAAGCAAGTTTTACACCAGTAAAAATTGCAGTACTCCTGCCACAATGTACAGCAGGTTCCCAAACTTTACAGGCCTCAAGCCCCCGTAAAATAATCATATTTGAACTGGGACCCCCAGCAGAATCATACTTGAAATGGGGACCCTCCAGTTCCACAGAAACACATTGTAAAAATAGCCGGTTGTGAAGCTTGCTAATATTTGGCATCATCTGGGGACATGCTAAAAATCATTTGCGTACTCATCTGGTGACCTGGGTGTCCTGACGTTGGGAACGTATGGTTTATCAATGTTTTAGAGGCATTGCCACATTCTTTGCGATCACACTGTACTATCTTGAGTGTTATTTATTTGTACCTCTGATAGTGTACAAATGTGACCAAATTGAGTTAGAAATAGATAAAATAATGAACACTGGATTTGACATTTGCAGGTTCATACTACTGATTATCCTGGCAACTACCCGGGCTACGATGACACTTGGACTTTGCAGAAATTTCAAAAGGTGAGTGACTTCCTTCCTCACATTCACACAATACTACCTCATCAAAGTTGGTATTGTGAATGTTGTGACGACTATCATCATCACATACTAGCATGTGTCCTTATATTATCATCACTTTATCCAAAGCCAGCTCAAGTGGAGTTAGGAGGTTTTTGCTAAGAATGATGGTTGTTTTGTTGATAAGAATGACGAAGTCAGACGGAAACTAATCCTGAGTTGGATTTAAGTGGTTTGACCGACAGAGGATCCAATGTAGAGGTTTAGAAGCACTTTTAATACTTCATTGGTTATTATTTGTATTACTTTTTTAAAGTTGAAATACAAAGATTTCAACAAGGAGTTTTCCGTCCGACAGCGATGATATCTCAGCCGGCCCTACATTAAACAAAAATTACGCTTTGACTCTGTGTTCAATAGAGCTGATATTTTATGCCTTCTTTGTAGAATTTTAGAATTGACATGGTGGACATGGATGAAAACACCATGGAGTTCGACATGGTTGGGATCGATGCTTCTATAGCCAATGCCTTTCGAAGAATATTGCTAGCAGAGGTATGATTTTTCTTTGTTATTCTTCCCCTACCTTCTAACATGAGGTATGAAATTGCACTTTACAGGTAATTTGACACACCGAATTGACACTGGGATTGAAAACACAGCTACATCTTTGATATTTAGGAACCAAATGGACCCTTTATTTACAACTAAGTCTGTATCCAATACTGACTGTACTAATGGTTGGTTCTATTTCTACACTCAGAGTAAAATGAACACAGAGGATTGTTCAGTGTGTATTGCAGTCCCAGAGATAAAAAATGGCTTTAAATGGGGGTCCGTGGTTTCACATGCATATCTAACTAGGTGTCCTTGAAATTAACCCATTAAGAACTGAGGACGATTCAACAAATGCCTTCTAAATCAGTAGTTCTTCAACTTGAATGGGTTTGAGAAGCACTGAGCTAAAGGACTATTTGTGCTCAAACTAAAGGTCCCCAAAGTAAACACCAAGCTGTGTTTTAATGCCCCAACCACTTGGAATGAGTGTGCAACTACTTTTAAACAGTAGTACACAGCACAGTATATATTCTCTTCAGGCAACATAAGAGTGTCTTTACACTTTCACTTCGTCTCAAGCCACGCTTGAAAGGAAGAGAGCATGTTTTAGTTGTGTTTTTGTTCCGTTTCATCATTGAAGTGAATATTTATTGTATGTGATGTATCTAGACGATACTGCAAATGAGGGCAACCTCAATGTCTTTAAAGAATAAATCAAATGAATGTTTGAATGAATGATACGTGCTATAACTGTGAACAGGTCCCCACCATGGCTGTAGAGAAAGTGTTCATCTACAACAACACGTCCATCATCCAGGACGAGATCCTGGCTCACAGACTGGGCCTGGTCCCCATCAAGGCTGACCCTCGACTGTTTGAATACAGAAATGCTGGTAAGCATGGAATGAGGCAAAAGATTAGTCCAGGGGTGGGCAACTTTGATGATGGAGGGGACCACTATATTGCCACACTCACTCCAGAGGGCCACGTGCACGTTGCATGTACTGTCAGGCAGTACATGCAGTGTACAATATAGGCTCTTATTTCAGAGCTCTAGTTCGCTGTAGAGCTCTTATCTTTTTTAATTAATGCCCTACTTCGTCACTACACAAAAGTAGCAACAATCTACAAGATCAAAACGCGTCGTAGAGCGATGCGTTTTGAGCTTGTAGATCTGCTATTTTAGCTATTTCTGAATTGGAATCCTGAATTATTGAATAATAAATCCATATGTGGGCATAACATGGATTGTATTAGGCATGGCTGGGAATGCCCATATATGGAGATCCCTGATGTAATCAATTTTAAGCTCATATACAGTATGGGAATGTCAATATATGGTGACAGTCTCATGATAACCAGTGTGGTTGCCGTGACACGAGTCACACTTGCAAATGAACCAAGTTGGTACAACACGTGGATCTCCATATGTGGAGCTGACTAGCATCACCTGGATCTCCATCTATGAAGATCACGACACTGACCTCATAAAACCCTGGATAGCCATACATGGTTTGACATACTAGATCTGAATATATGGAGCCGACCAGCAACTCTACATCTGATCACACTGACACCAGATTAATAGTTTAACTCCTACTTCTCAACTGTGCCGTATTTAGAAGCTCTGTTGTGTCAGCACAACCTCGCCCTTTCGCTTCTCGCCCTCAGGGCGTCTTACTGTTTTTTTTGCTATTTTTGAATTGGAATCTTGCCAAGTCCCAATCTGTGATGTGTGACCCTAATCTAACAGAATGAAAGGCACTCAATGAAAGGGCCTTTCTGTGTGGAGTTTGCATTTTCTCCCCGTGTCCCCTAGGGTAGGTACCCTCACAAAAACATGCAGTAATCCTGGTCTCTAAAACTACCTCCCCCTGGCCAGCCTGATGGAGGGGAAAGGAACTGGTCGGAATAACGTGTTCCTGCCACACGCTACGTCCGGCCAGGGAAATTCCCCCCTGTCAGGTGAAAAGAAGCAGCTTGGACTTCTCATGCATAGGAGGCATGAGGTCAGTCCGCTGCCCCCCCAGGTTGGCAGAGGAAGTGTAACGCCCAGGATTACACTAGATAATTGGCTCTGGGTAAAAAAACTGGGTTGCAAAATCATGGGATAAAAATGATTTATTAAAAAAACAATCACACCTGTGTGAACTGAGTGGTGTAAGGTCTGGTGTATAGCCTGTCTGACGTAATGAAATCATGTCTGACGTAATGAAATCACACCCGGGTGAACATAGCAACCATGCTCATTTTTTCTGCACAGACTAACAAAGCCAGTTGTAGGAGTGGTTTACACCACTCAAATGAACAGGGTGAACATAGCAACCATGCTCATTTTTTCTGCACTAACTAGCCAGTTGTAGGAGTTGTTTACACCACTCAAAAACACGGAGAGCTCCCTAGATTAGGAGATATGAGCCCGAGACCGTTAAAGGCTCATGAGGGGTACTCTTCTCTTTTTTCCTCAGGTGAAGAACAATCTGAAGAGGAGGAAGGGTCTGAAATTGACACAGTAAAGCTTCAGCTGACGGTTAAGTGCACAAGGAACCCAAAAGCCACAAAAGACTCCTCAGACCCACAGGAATTATACCTAAATCACATGGGTAAGTATTAACCACTTATAAACCATACAAATAATTATGCAAATATGAAAGTACTACGATTGCACAAATACAAGTATGAAATGTGACATGGAGTTTCCTGAAACAATAGGGGGAAGTAGCTAAATAAGATTCTGGTGCTTGCAGTTGCTTCCATTCTATTTCAAAATATCACCCACTAAATCCAAAAAGAATACTGTCCCCTTGTCTGACAAATGCTCATCAAATATGATTGTTTTTGCAACATTTTCAGGTTTGTGGTGAATATCACTGCCCTACTTGTACATACTAGAAAACAAGATTACCTTTCTGTCTTGAAATTTACATTTGGGCAGGCCAAAATCTTTTGTAAGAAAATCTTTTTTGAGGAGCGATAGCCCTTCCAATGCATGGATTTTCATGTGGCAGCCAAGTCTATGCTCTTTTTAATGTTTCTTTTTAGAGGCTGAACACTTATGACATAAATCATTTGCCAGCCAAGTCTATGGACTTTAATGTTTGTTTAGGGCACTAAATGACGACATAAGATGCCATGTGGCCAATATCAATACAGTGGGAACCCCTCACTTCACACAAGTCAAGTGTGATTTTGTTTAAGTGCTGAAGGCAATTTGTGGGGATGGACAAAAACTGTATTTATAAAAAAGTACTCTAATTCCAGAATGAAAGAGTGCATTATTTTAACCCATTAAACCGGGAAAGCACCTGTATCATTTTAGATTTTAGCGTTGGCTAAATGGTCAGCTATACAAGCTTGCTATTTTTGATTTTTTTTTTTAAATCTTGAAAGTGTGAGAAGAACCACTGATTTTAGAAGGCATTTGTAGAATCGGCCTCAGGCCTTAATGGGTGATTTAACAGTGTTCCTTCTCGTGCCTATGTCAGTGTATTCCAAGGACATGAAGTGGGTGCCCATTGGGAACCAGGCAGACGTCTTTGCGGACGCCAACATCGGCCCGGTGCACGGCGACATCCTGCTGGCACAGCTCCGCCCAGGGCAGGAACTGGACCTGGTCATGCACTGTGTGAAGGGCGTGGGTAAGTGAACTGGACCTGGTCATGCACTGTGTGAAGGGCGTGGGCAAGTGAACTGGACCTGGTCATGCACTGTGTGAAGGGCGTGGGTAAGTGAACTGGACCTGGTCATGCACTGTGTGAAGGGCGTGGGTAAGTGAACTGGACCTGGTCATGCACTGTGTGAAGGGCGTGGGTAAGTGAAGTGGACCTGGTCATTCACTGTGTGAAGGGCGTGGGCAAGTGAAGTGGACCTGGTCATGCACTGTGTGAAGGGCGTGGGTAAGTGAACTGGACCTAGTCATGCACTGTGTGAAGGGTGTGGGTATAAGTGGCCACTCTTCCTATGGGGGTGCCATGCTGGCTTGTTAAAATATTTTTTTTGCCACGGACACACAAAATGAGTACACAAACACATAAAGAATTTGCCCTAAATGACCATTAAGGCGGCGCATACTCGTTTTTAGGTGTGGCGGTTAAGTATTTCTATATTGCAGTATTGATGCTTTTACTTAAGTGAAAAATGTGAGTACTTTTTCCACCACTGGCTATATGGTTATCTTTTTTTCTGTTGGAACTGGACTGTGAAGATGAATATCCCTGAGGGGACAATAAAGACTATTATTGTTATTTAATTATACTATTGTGTTTTCAGGTAAGGACCATGCAAAGTTCTCTCCCGTGGCCACAGCCAGCTACAGACTGCTTCCAGAGATCACGCTGCTCCAGGTGGTGGAGGGAGAGAAGGCGGAGAGACTGAAGCGCTGCTTCTCTCGAGGGGTCATAGAGCTGGAAGACGTTAATGGTAAACATTTAGGGGTGTAACTAACGATACATTTTAACAGTGATACTATACACATCACGGTTCATGGTTGACGATACGACACACGGACGATAGTGGTTCATTCATGATGATACAATAACGATTCAATTATCCAAAATCGATATAGTAACTATTTAGCAAAAACTTTAAATCTGTGTGAAACGTGTGGATAGTCCAGGCATTATGCCACCAAAATGTGGAATACCCTACCACCAGTCAGTGACTCCCTACCCTCCTTCAAAATCGCCATAAAATAACACCTGTCTGCAATTTACAACAGGGGCTACACTGCTCCTAGTAACGATGATCTCGTATAGTATTGAATGTCTAACGCAGTGGTTCCCAAACTTTTCATTTCGACACCCAAAAGAAACATTCAACGTTTGCCCGGGACCCAAACTAGTGAAAATAGCCGATCTACCAAGCTTTTTTATTCATGGAAATTCTTAGATTTGTTTTTTTGTTTTTTAAAATGTATACAATTATCTTACAAAATAAATAAAAAGTGCCCCACCCACTGTTGGAGAAACAATGCACAGGTCCACCATGGAAACAATCCCTCAGGGCTTTTTGTGTTCTCCTTTTAGCATTGTTGTTTATTAGTTGTACTTTATAATGAGTATTCAATCAATCAATGGTATACTGACGTGGTGGAACATGTGTGTGTTTGTTGCTCCAGGGAGACAGGTGGCTAAGGTGGCCAACAGCCGTCTGGACACGTGCAGCAGGGAAGTGCTCCGTCACGACGACCTGAAGAATCTGGTGAAGTTGGCGAGGGTCCGAGACCACTTCATCTGTACGTAATTCATCACAAATCATTTTATTCAGACCACTTCATCTGTACGCAATTCATCACAAATCATTTTATTCAGACCACTTCATCTGTACGTAATTCATCACAAATCATTTTATTCAGACCACTTCATCTGTACGCAATTCATCACAAATCATTTTATTCAGACCACTTCATCTGTACGTAATTCATCACAAATCATTTTATTCAGACCACTTCATCTGTACGTAATTCATCACAAATCATTTTATTCAGACCACTTCATCTGTACGTAATTCATCACAAATCATTTTATTCAGACCACTTCATCTGTACGTAATTCATCACAAATCATTTTATTCAGACCACTTCATCTGTACGCAATTCATCACAAATCATTTTATTCAGACCACTTCATCTGTACGTAATTCATCACAAATCATTTTATTCAGACCACTTCATCTGTACGTAATTCATCACAAATCATTTTATTCAGACCACTTCATCTGTACGTAATTCATCACAAATCATTTTATTCAGACCACTTCATCTGTACGTAATTCATCACAAATAATTTTATTCAGACCACTTCATCTGTACGTAATTCATCACAAATAATTTTATTCAGACCACTTCATCTGTACGTAATTCATCACAAATCATTTTATTCAGACCACTTCATCTGTACGTAATTCATCACAAATCATTTTATTCAGACCACTTCATCTGTACGTAATTCATCACAAATCATTTTATTCAGACCACTTCATCTGTACGTAATTCATCACAAATCATTTTATTCAGACCACTTCATCTGTACGTAATTCATCACAAATCATTTTATTCAGACCACTTCATCTGTACGTAATTCATCACAAATCATTTTATTCAGACCACTTCATCTGTACGTAATTCATCACAAATCATTTTATTCAGACCACTTCATCTGTACGTAATTCATCACAAATCATTTTATTCAGACCACTTCATCTGTACGTAATTCATCACAAATCATTTTATTCAGACCACTTCATCTGTACGTAATTCATCACAAATCATTTTATTCAGACCACTTCATCTGTACGTAATTCATCACAAATCATTTTATTCAGACCACTTCATCTGTACGTAATTCATCACAAATCATTTTATTCAGACCACTTCATCTGTACGTAATTCATCACAAATCATTTTATTCAGACCACTTCATCTGTACGCAATTCATCACAAATCATTTTATTCAGACCACTTCATCTGTACGTAATTCATCACAAATCATTTTATTCAGACCACTTCATCTGTACGTAATTCATCACAAATCATTTTATTCAGACCACTTCATCTGTACGTAATTCATCACAAATCATTTTATTCAGACCACTTCATCTGTACGTAATTCATCACAAATCATTTTATTCAGACCACTTCATCTGTACGTAATTCATCACAAATCATTTTATTCAGACCACTTCATCTGTACGTAATTCATCACAAATCATTTTATTCAGACCACTTCATCTGTACGTAATTCATCACAAATCATTTTATTCAGACCACTTCATCTGTACGTAATTCATCACAAATCATTTTATTCAGACCACTTCATCTGTACGTAATTCATCACAAATCATTTTATTCAGACCACTTCATCTGTACGTAATTCATCACAAATCATTTTATTCAGACCACTTCATCTGTACGTAATTCATCACAAATCATTTTATTCAGACCACTTCATCTGTACGTAATTCATCACAAATCATTTTATTCAGACCACTTCATCTGTACGTAATTCATCACAAATCATTTTATTCAGACCACTTCATCTGTACGTAATTCATCACAAATCATTTTATTCAGACCACTTCATCTGTACGTAATTCATCACAAATCATTTTATTCAGACCACTTCATCTGTACGTAATTCATCACAAATCATTTTATTCAGACCACTTCATCTGTACGTAATTCATCACAAATCATTTTATTCAGACCACTTCATCTGTACGTAATTCATCACAAATCATTTTATTCAGACCACTTCATCTGTACGTAATTCATCACAAATCATTTTATTCAGACCACTTCATCTGTACGTAATTCATCACAAATCATTTTATTCAGACCACTTCATCTGTACGTAATTCATCACAAATCATTTTATTCAGACCACTTCATCTGTACGTAATTCATCACAAATCATTTTATTCAGACCACTTCATCTGTACGTAATTCATCACAAATCATTTTATTCAGACCACTTCATCTGTACGTAATTCATCACAAATCATTTTATTCAGACCACTTCATCTGTACGTAATTCATCACAAATCATTTTATTCAGACCACTTCATCTGTACGTAATTCATCACAAATCATTTTATTCAGACCACTTCATCTGTACGTAATTCATCACAAATCATTTTATTCAGACCACTTCATCTGTACGTAATTCATCACAAATCATTTTATTCAGACCACTTCATCTGTACGTAATTCATCACAAATCATTTTATTCAGACCACTTCATCTGTACGTAATTCATCACAAATCATTTTATTCAGACCACTTCATCTGTACGTAATTCATCACAAATCATTTTATTCAGACCACTTCATCTGTACGTAATTCATCACAAATCATTTTATTCAGACCACTTCATCTGTACGTAATTCATCACAAATCATTTTATTCAGACCACTTCATCTGTACGTAATTCATCACAAATCATTTTATTCAGACCACTTCATCTGTACGCAATTCATCACAAATCATTTTATTCAGACCACTTCATCTGTACGTAATTCATCACAAATCATTTTATTCAGACCACTTCATCTGTACGTAATTCATCACAAATCATTTTATTCAGACCACTTCATCTGTACGTAATTCATCACAAATCATTTTATTCAGACCACTTCATCTGTACGTAATTCATCACAAATCATTTTATTCAGACCACTTCATCTGTACGTAATTCATCACAAATCATTTTATTCAGACCACTTCATCTGTACGTAATTCATCACAAATCATTTTATTCAGACCACTTCATCTGTACGTAATTCATCACAAATCATTTTATTCAGACCACTTCATCTGTACGTAATTCATCACAAATCATTTTATTCAGACCACTTCATCTGTACGTAATTCATCACAAATCATTTTATTCAGACCACTTCATCTGTACGTAATTCATCACAAATCATTTTATTCAGACCACTTCATCTGTACGTAATTCATCACAAATCATTTTATTCAGACCACTTCATCTGTACGTAATTCATCACAAATCATTTTATTCAGACCACTTCATCTGTACGTAATTCATCACAAATCATTTTATTCAGACCACTTCATCTGTACGTAATTCATCACAAATCATTTTATTCAGACCACTTCATCTGTACGTAATTCATCACAAATCATTTTATTCAGACCACTTCATCTGTACGTAATTCATCACAAATCATTTTATTCAGACCACTTCATCTGTACGCAATTCATCACAAATCATTTTATTCAGACCACTTCATCTGTACGCAATTCATCACAAATCATTTTATTCAGACCACTTCATCTGTACGTAATTCATCACAAATCATTTTATTCAGACCACTTCATCTGTACGCAATTCATCACAAATCATTTTATTCAGACCACTTCATCTGTACGCAATTCATCACAAATCATTTTATTCAGACCACTTCATCTGTACGTAATTCATCACAAATCATTTTATTCAGACCACTTCATCTGTACGTAATTCATCACAAATCATTTTATTCAGACCACTTCATCTGTACGTAATTCATCACAAATCATTTTATTCAGACCACTTCATCTGTACGTAATTCATCACAAATCATTTTATTCAGACCACTTCATCTGTACGTAATTCATCACAAATCATTTTATTCAGACCACTTCATCTGTACGTAATTCATCACAAATCATTTTATTCAGACCACTTCATCTGTACGTAATTCATCACAAATCATTTTTTTCAGACCACTTCATCTGTACGTAATTCATCACAAATCATTTTATTCAGACCACTTCATCTGTACGTAATTCATCACAAATCATTTTATTCAGACCACTTCATCTGTACGTAATTCATCACAAATCATTTTATTCAGACCACTTCATCTGTACGTAATTCATCACAAATCATTTTATTCAGACCACTTCATCTGTACGTAATTCATCACAAATCATTTTATTCAGACCACTTCATCTGTACGTAATTCATCACAAATCATTTTATTCAGACCACTTCATCTGTACGTAATTCATCACAAATCATTTTATTCAGACCACTTCATCTGTACGTAATTCATCACAAATCATTTTATTCAGACCACTTCATCTGTACGTAATTCATCACAAATCATTTTATTCAGACCACTAGGGAGTGTTTAGAATTGTCTTCAATGGTTTCCAGGGGTGATTCTTTGTTAACCCATTTAGGCCTGATGTCAAAATAAATAAAAAGGATTCTGAAAGAATATTATATTCAAAGATTTGTGCCACATTTTCACGATTTTTCAAAAATAGCAGACCTACAAGCTCGTAGCGTGCCACTCGGGTTCCCGTCCAGAATGGGTTAAATTAAATCCATAGTCCTACTCTTGCATCCTTTCCTTGCATGTGAAGTTCCTCTCACTGAGGAAGCATGTAGGAAATGAGAAGAGGATAGAGGAAAGGAGTACCTTTTGTTTGGTGAAGTGGGACAAACAAAGACATTTCAGAACAAGAGACCAAACTCCTTACATTTTTGGAATCACCAATGGTGATGGCGCTGCACCATCACTCCCAAGTTTTACGTTTTTTCTTTTCTTTTCTCTCTTGGTGTCCTTTGTAACAGTTTGTCATTATTGTCAAGTCAAATGTAAAAGCACGTACAAAGTGCTGTACAGAGCAGCATCAGTAGAATACAAATGAAACCATCATCAATGTGGACTTTATGCCATTAATTTCTATTTGGTACATTTGTAATTATGAAGTTTCAGTTTGTTACTGTAAGACTCGCACATACTGATTCTGAATTAATGTTAATGTAACACCTCACACACGCACATAAACGTGCGTGGCCGCGCATGTGCATACATACATGCACCCTGAAATGTTACTAATTTCTGCTTTGATCCATTCATAAATAAGTGAGTAAATAATTAAAGTAGTAATATTTAATACTTTTTTGTTTGTTCAACACAGAGCAGTTCTGTAGAAGCATTACATTTATAATATTAGAATACAATAAAAAAAATGTTTATACAGCAGGACGTTTTAATGTTGTTTTTAAGGTGTTAAATGTTTAACATTTCTTTTTTCTCTTCCTAGTTACTGTGGAGTCGACTGGTATCCTGCCACCCGATGTCCTCGTGACAGAAGCCATAAAGGTTCTCATGACCAAGTGTCAGAGGTTCTTGAATGAACTGGACTCTACAGACATGGAATGAATTTGGACCAAATAAAACGCTTACACTCACAGGAAAGAGACATTGACTTACAAAATGTGTGCTTGGCTGGCGTTCGAATTTCAAAACGGCATTTTGAGTGGAAAGGCTCTGTTGATACTGTATGAACTGAGCCTATAGCCACTGTTTCTCCTGACCCATAAGACCTGAGGCCGCGGACCCCCCATCTGAAATTTGTTTGTGCCAGGGCACCACCAGAAGAGAAGATTTGAGTTAAAAAAAGACTCACTTTCAGGATTTTTTAGATGAACAAGCTCTCAGTGCCGCACAAAGTGATGCACTGTCTGTGAGCTTGTATATCTGCTATAACTAGTACTGTTCTAAACCACTGTTCTAAATCCTAAGAGTTTTCTTTAAAACGTATGTTGCTATATCTATCTAAAATGACACAGATCCGTTCCCGGTTGGGTTAAGCTGGCTTCTTTGCAGCACATTTTGTTGGTGTGGCTTGCTTATACTGTACAGTACCTTTTTTTTATATCTTTTGTGCTAGTGTATAATGTATCTTTGGAATTACATTGACAGATTCTGTTTTCTTATAGCCTATATAAATAATCAGATCATAGCAATTGAAAATATAGATTGTTCTGCCTCAGTTATGCCAGTAAAAATACACAAACGTGCTGGATTTTCTAAAGGAAATTTGGTGTACCGTGTATACAATATGACCATAATAAAGTACAGTGTTTTGCTGCTGTTGGCGAAACCTTGTATCTCCAAACCGCTAAATAGTTACTTAAGGAAATGGAATATTAGATCATGTACCTATCATGTATAGTTGCCACTAAGTCGCCCTAAAGGGCGAGTTTGCGTGCATGCACCCACCTGGGTGACGGCTGGGCGAGCACTGGCGCTTTGGCATGGGGGGTCAGATCAACATATGGAATGTCAGAACAGGTCAGCTCCATTAGGAGATCTATGGGTGGCAGCGGGGCAGTGTCTTGAGTTTACAGGGTTTGATGAGGTCTGGCCATATATGGAGAGTCTTGAGTACAAGACTTGAGGTCAGATCAACATGGAATGTCAGAACAGGTCAGCTCCATATATGGAGATTTAAGGGTTTGAGGTCAGAGTTGCTGGCCATCTCCATGGTGTAGGTGATGATCCAGTCTTCTCCATGTATGGCTATCCAGGGTTTGATCAGGTCAGTGTTGTGATCTTCATATATGGAGACGGCTATATATGGTGGTGTGATGTCACGAGGCGAGACCATATATGGAGGCGTAATGTCACGAGGCATGACCATATATGGAGGCGTGACTGACGGGAGATGCAGGTTTTCATAGTAAACTGAGTTTAGAAACGGTAACATGTGGTGTAAAAACAGCAGCAACAACTCCTGTTTACTCCAATGGACCAATTTCTGGATCATGGACCTTCCTATAATTTAGCGGAATTTACCAGTGAACGATAAAGAAATAACGGCAATACGCTCATTAACAAAGTTAAATAGGTAATATTGGCTTAATACATATTAACAAAGCAGGTAAAGTTTAGCTGTTTGCACTCAAATATGACCATATTTTACGTTTATCTTGTATCTTACATTGAGGTCAACTTAAATTATGGCACATGCCAAACAACCTTCCAGTTCCAGCTGGCAAATAGGACTGCTAAAACTTCAACTGGAAGACGTCAAGGAAGACAACAAATCATTGCTGTAAGGCAGAAACCTCTTATCCATATTTTTATTTTCTTCTATATGATCACACTACAGCAGGGTTCCACAATATGGGGCCCGCGGGCCATTTGCGGCCCGCGGAGCGCCCCCTTGCGGCCCACGAAAAAAAACAAAAAAAACATTTTTTTTGGGGGGGGGGGGTCCCAGATATAAATGGCATTAAATGGGGGTCAGTAGCCTGTGCATGTCAAACTGGGCATCCTTTTCAAATGGGGTCTTGCCCTGAAAATGAATTTTCAGGGCAAGACCTCGACCTCACGCGTGCGGACTCGGCCCCCAGCCTGGTACCCTAGTCAAAATATGGCCCTCGAGGAAAATTAATTGGGGAACCCTGCACTACAGTGTCACACAAAAGTAGCAGATCTGCAAACTCGAAGCGGGGCGTTTTGAGCTTGTCGATCTGTTACTTTAGCTATTTTTGTATTTGAATCCTGGAAAGTAACAGTTTTGGCAATATGTTAGTTTTACATTTATAAATGAGTTGGTTGCCTTGAGTGGAGTGAGTATTTCACTGAATTTAAACACTAAAATAGTTATTAAAATTAAACATAAGAATCACAACATCTTGATGTAATAATGGCCCAACAAAAATGTCATCTTGGGCAGGGTAACCACTTTTTACATTCTGGAACACAAATGTATTTCATGCTCTGAATATGATTACATTTTGGGGTGGACTTTGTTAAATGTTTTTGTCATTTGATTTAGGGTCATAACATGTCGGCCTATCTATGTGCTTGGTTAGATATACCAACAGTCCTACTATATACAGTCATGAGTCTGATACCCTACACAAAACCCTAATACTAACCGCACACGGACACCATGGGTAACTTTTACCTGTGGTAACCATGTTCAATTCATCATAACAATTAGAGACGTACAAATAATATACTCTTCTATATAGCTAAAAACAGGAAATCATCATAGAGGAGTTAAAAAGGGGAAAAAACAAACAGTGAGGGGGAAAAGGGGTGGGTGGGGGATTCAGGTTTTACGGGGGCCAGTTTCAACCACTCCCCCCCCCCCCCCCCCCCCCCCCCCAAGTCCTGAAGTCCTCCCCTCCCCCTCGACGTCACTTCCTCTACTCCTCCTTCCTTGGACGGGGAAAAAAAAGGCAAAGATGGCTGCCATCGTAGAGCGAGCGGACGGAGCTGGAGGTGGAGGAGGTGTTGTCGTCGCTGCCGCTGCTCCGGGCGGCTCTCTGAACCTGATGGACTGCGACTCGTCGTCGTCGCCCCACCGTCTGGTGTCGACGCCTCCGCCGGACCACCAGCAGAGCCTTCAGAACCAGAACGCAGCCAACCCTCTGCTGGGGTTGCCCATAGTGGCCGTGGAGACCATCCTCAACTTCCTGTCCTACGACGAGATCAGCCTGCTGCGCCTGGTAAGACACGGCGTTGCCACGTCTGCTCAATACAAGCGACTGTGTTTGGGGCCTGGTTGGTTTTCTGGATTGATTGATTGATTGGTTTATTAGACAGAAATGTAAAAACAGCAAAAATGTGTCAAACACTTAGCACAAAAAAGAAAAGAAAAGGTAATTGCGGCCTTGTTTCCATTTAGGCCCTATGCAATCAATTCATTCATGTCTATGACTCGGAGAATAACACATTTCAATGTCTTCACAGGAAAACAAAAACAAAATTTCAATAGATCTGCAACTAGTTTAATTGTTGTCAAACATCTGCATTACTGAATTTACAAGAAGTCTACATAATTGGATAATGTAGAATAATTGTTTTTGTTATATTATGTTATTTGCCTGTTATCTATCCTGATTGATTGAATACAAGTTTAACAGAAAATAGAGTTCAATACAAGATCTGCTAAGAGGATCTGCTAAGGGCCTGGTGAGAGCAGGAGTGGACCTGGTGAGATGTAGGAGGGGCCCGCAGAGTTGCCTAGTCCCTCCACACACCAGAATCAGGTTCTCCCAGTCCTGGCAGAGTAGTTCTGGAGCAACGGATTGTGTGTCCCTGGTTTTTCCCTAATGGGACTGATCGAGGGTAGCTCCTGGGACGTGAGTCGGGACTTGATCACCCCGGCTGAGTCACCTGAGTGAGGGGTATGATGTTCGAGAGACCCGAAACCCTGATGACCTTGGGATACATCCATGCGATGTTTTTTGGTTATACTTACTCTATTGCTATGAGTCACTATAAATAGAATGTGACAACCAGGTATAGTCTGGTGACCACTGGAGAGACTGGTGGGTGACAGCCGGAATGTAGACGGTACCCGGGTGAGCAGTATGGGTTAGTGCCACAGCCTGTGTCCTCCGTGAGGAGGAAGCCCAAAAAACCCTCGGTGAGGCCTTTAGGAGGGCCATCCACCACTCCTGAATGAAGTGCCCGGTGCTGGGAGTCTGGTGCAACGCACAGGTCCTGGGCCTGGTGAGATGTAGGAGGGGCCTGGACAGGAGTAATCCCACAGAGCCTAGTCCTTCCACGCGCCAGAATCTGGTTCTCCCAGTCCTGGCAGAGTAGTTCCGGAGCAACGGATTGTTTGTCTCTGGTTTTCCCCTAATGGGACTGATCGAGGGTAGCTACTGGGACGTAAGTCGGGACTTGATCACCCCGGCTGGGTCACCTGAGTGAGGGGTATGATGTTCGAGACCCGAAACCCCGATGACCTTGGGATATCACTTCCTCATCACTGAGGATATGTCCCAGGTGCATCCATGCAATGTTTTTAGTTATAGTTAAACCAAAGAAAGCCTATGGCTTGTTTCCAGTGGGGTCCTCCATATTCAATTCATCTGTGAAGTTGCTTGTAAACAGTGGTGTAAAGTATTACATTTACTCAAGTACTGTACTACTTACTTAACATGTTGAGGTACTTTTACTTTACTGGAGTATTTCCAATACTTTTACTTCTACTCTACTACAAGTACATTTTTAATTCCGGACTTTTACTTGTACCAGAGTATTTCTACATTGCCGTAATGATACTTTCACTTAAAAGTAGAATACATGGAGTACTTTTTCCACCGCTGCTCGTCTGGGGTTGTTTTCATAGACCTGGCTGCTTATTTCTCACTCTAAATCTGGCAACAGTGGTGAAAGGACAACAGAACACACACACAAGTCGACTAGAGGTGTCGCGCAGACCGAAGATGGCAGATAAACACAAGCTCGTGCAAGCAGTGTACTTATGCTTCTTCTATTAACGACGCTATTATCGTGGTGCGAGCTTGATCTGCTATTTTCGTCGCGCGACACCGTTTGTTGTTTTTTGCGTCGCCGGAAAATACTAGCCCGGTGGCCGTTCCTGTTTACGCTGCATAGTGCTCATAATATCCGGTCTAGAGCCCGCCTACTGACTGTATCCGGCAACTTATACACACAAATATTTCTAAATGTGGTCTCAATTTTTGCCGTTAAAATAAAATTGGACAATAATCTTTATATAACTGTCTTGATAAACCTGCGAACATGCTGCAAAACGCACGGTCTAATACCGTATCCGCTGTAGACAGGATGTATGTAAAGCGGCACTACTGCTCCCACTGTGTGTGAGAAAACAAAAACAAACCACAACGCGATGCTAACGAAGCTAACGCTGCTTTAATTTAAACCACAATTCGTGTTCATAATGATGACTCCGTGGATGGATGCCTGTGTGTGTGTGCGTGTATTATGTGCAGGGGTCATCAATATGTCCACACAAAGACGTGATGGTCTTGGTTGCTAATTTTAGATTTAATTGTTTTACACACACCATCAAAATGTTCTTATTTTTTATCCTAAGACCCAATTACTGAATGCCAGCCTCCTGTTTTTTTTCAGAATATGTACGAAAGTGATTTATTACACTATGGCACGACATTAGGAGTCCACTAGGACAGTGGTATGTTGATTAGGTGTTCAAACGTTTTATTTGCAAGGACCCCTTAACTCTGTTTGATTGATTGAAAATTGTATTAACAGTTTGCAGAATTACAGTACATTTCAAGCACAAACTCAATACAAAGGCTGTTAACTGTGAGTGGACGACCCAATTAAGCATTACACTTGTTTACAACAGGGTCCACCATGTTCAATTCATCAAAACATTAAGAGACGTACAAATAGACACTTCTATATAGACAAAGAACAGTACAGGAATTCATCATAATGGAGGTAAAAAGGGAAAAGAAACATATACAATGAGGGGAAAGGGGGGGGGGGGGATTCAGATTTTACGGGGGCCAGTTTCGAATTGCAGCCATCCGTAGGTGCCCTTTGAGAGCGGTTTTGCATGTCTTAATGACTGTTGGTAGGGCGTTCCACATTTTGGTGGCATAGGAGCGAAAAGAATTTAGTCCCTTGTTTGTGCCGAATCTGGGTTGAACATGGTTCGTTGCACTCCCTCTGGTGTTGTGGGTGTGGACTTCGTTAACATTAAGGAAGTATCTACACAGGTACATGGGTATCTTGGTGGAGTATCGAATCTTGTGGACCAGACCCATTGCAAGATGCTGTACTCTGTCGCCGACCCTAAGCCATGCCAGTCTGTCAAAGTGGGCAGGGGTGAGGTGGGTTCGGGGGGTGAGGCCAAGTAGGAGCCTGACCAGTTTGTTTTGGGAGGTCTGGAGCCTAGTTTTAAGGGCCTTTGAGGTGCTGTGGTACCAGGAGGTGCATGCATAGTCAAAGAAGCCTTGTACAAGGGCTCCTGTTAAGGTCTTCAAGGTGTTTTTGTCGACCAGTGAGGAGATCCTGTAAAGGAATCTTGTTCTTTGGTTGACTTTTTTGATTACGTTGGTGGCCATTTTATCACCGGAAAGATTAGCCTCCAGGATGGAACCTAGGTAGGTAATTTCATCTTTACGTGTGATAACATTGTCACCCACTAACCAAGAAGCCATTTGCCTTGCTGAGATTACTATTAGATCCAAAGAGAATGGATTCAGTTTTTCCCAGGTGTAAAGATAGTTTGTTATCAGCGAGCCAGGTGCAGATTCTACCGAGTTCAGAGCTGAGGGCATTTTCAACCTGCAGTTTGTCCCTGTCCGAGACCAGCAGTGCTGAGTCATGCGAACAGGAACAAGTTGCAGTCACAAGCTGAAGTCATGTCGTTTACATATATTAGGAACAGTAGATCCCCTAGTATGCTTCCTTGTGGAACGCCACAGCTCACTGGGAGGGGGGGGGGGGGGGGACAGTGTTGCGTTCACTTCCACCATCTGTTCTCTCCCCTCCAGGTAGGATTGATTGATTGAAATATTTATTAACAGTTTGCAGAATTACAGTACATTTCAAGCACAAACTCAATAGAAAGACTGTTAACTGTGAGTGGATGACCCAATTAAGCATTACACTTGTTTACAGGGGGTCCACCTTGTTCAATTCATCAACACATTTAGAGACGTACAAATAGACACTTTTTTATAGTCAAAGAACAGAACAGGAATTCATCAAAGACTGAGCTTAAATCAGAGTTTGCTACTAAAAGTAAGACCAAGTTGCTAAAATACTTTTAGTCTTACTATAATTACTAGGTTAGGTTTCTGGTTTATTCTAAGTGGGGAACAAAGAACCTTTTTTGCATGGTGGGGAACATAGAACCTGGGGAACATAGCTAGGCTCCCGATTTTGTCCACAATTCCATGCTGTATTGATGTGGTACCATTTGGAGAGATAACAGGCAAATGTTGATCAAAATAACAATTCTTCTGCATTCTCTAATTGTGTAGACTTGTAAATTAAGTAATGCAGATGTTTAACAATAATCTAACTCTTGATCAAGAGTTAAAAATCTATAAGGGTTAAGGGTCCATTTGGTTACCAGCTCTCCTTCATTTCTGCTAACAAACTGTTTTACAAAGCTACAATCGGTAATGTTTGGAACTAGGTCATCTCCTGACGAGTATTGGTCATTTATTACTGTGCCCTGCCTAAGATAAGGTAAAAACCCAGGAACTGAGGAATTGACTACTGTGTAGCAACAGTCTGTAAATGCCATCAGATTAATTAAATCGAAAGGTTCTTTATTGGCATGAGAAAACAATGTTTACATTGCCAAAGCAAGTGGCAAAACATAATAAACAATTTAGGAAATAAAATGGGGTGAGTATTTACAGTTGGAGGGGGTACACTACAGTTACATAACATGGGTCAACTTGCAGAGTTGTCCATCTGTCCACACACAGACATGGTATAATGTTTTTTTTTAAACAAATGGGAGCAATCTTTTGCAGTGACTTTTGGGACAATTGGCATTGTCCCCAAAACTCTCACTATAAGGACTATTAGGCTCTCTGGTATTGTGTATGTTTATTTTATTTATATGTTTATTTGACAGGGACAAGGCAAAAAAACAGTCTAGTTATTAAAAGTTAAAACATGAAACCATTGCATTGTATATGGGGTTTATAGCCAAGGCTAATTTGCATTGTTGTTGGGTTTGGCCGTGTTGATGGATGATATATTATTAATAGATTATTTATTAGTCTGTTAAGCGAATTCTTGTGGCTTTCGAACCGGCCCCTTAAAAGGATTTGCCCCATCAAAATGTCGGCTCTTGTTGCAAAGTGCTCCATCTCATTGGCTGAATGTGTTCTACAGGTGTGCAAGCGCATGGACATAATCTGCCAGCGCATCCTGAACCAGGGCTTCCTGCGTGTGGAAAGATACCACAGCCTGTGTCAAAGGCAGGTCAAAGCACAGCTGCCCAGGTCAGTTTGATTTTACGAACATTACAACATCATAATAAAGAGAGCCTGTCAATATGAATGCATAACGTCGTCCACCGCCACTTGTTGCTAGGCGAGAGTCGGAGAGGAGGAACCACTCGCTGGCCCGCCACGCGGACATCCTGGCGGCCGTGGAGACACGCCTCTCGCTGCTCAACATGACCTTCATGAAATACGTGGACACCAACCTATGCTGCTTCATCCCTGGAAAGGTCAGCTCAGCTCAAACACACTTAAACTTATATGCACACTTTAATTAGTCCTACACACTTCTGTGTGTTATCACTGCTGTTGTCACCTGCCAGCAAGGAGCCCCCACCGGGAGGTAGGAGTATGTACAATGAGTAATCTCAACTTCTCCACCCTGGCTTCGCTAACTCGAACACGAGCCAATTGTGTTCGTATTTGGGATCCCACGACATGGAAAACAAACTGTCTTTCTCTATGTAAATCTCTGTATCACACAAATGGCCCCGTACGTGTGTGTAATTCTGAGTGTACAAATGGAGCCAAATGTTTCCATTTGTACACTCAGTTCCTTGAAATTAAAACGTTTGAGAACCACTGTACAGAGGTCCTTTGAAATTAAAACATTTGAGAACTACTGTACACTAAATGGAACAGAGCCTTAATTAGTATCATCGATAACACGGAAGTTGGAAGAGGCCCGGAAGTAGGACGAGTTATTTATAAAATGGCGTGTTTGCATAGTCTATTGGCCATGTGATCTTGACAGTTAACACCCTGAGCGCACAAGGACGGAGTTCTCCGCCCTATCAATTAGTAACGCTGCTATAAATCGCTGGGCGCTATGATTTAATGGATTAAATGACCCTGGGCGTTCGGGGTGTTAACAAACAGCGTGGTCCTAATTGTAGCCCCTCGGTTGTGTTTCAAAAGGTGATCGACGAGATATACCGTGTGTTGCGCTACGTCAACTCCACTCGCGCGCCGCAGCGCGCTCACGAGGTCCTGCAGGAGCTGCGCGACATCTCTTCCATGGCCATGGAGTACTTTGACGAGAAGATCGTCCCCATCCTGAAGAAGAGGCTGCCTGGGGCCGACCTGTCTGGACGCCTCATCGGATCCGCCCCAGGTAATGGACACGTACTCGCCCGGGTTAGATGGGTCAAAGGTAGGATCACTGTAACCTCTTGAACCCTTTCATCCATTTTGGATGATGGGGTATCTAAAGTTAACAAGTGCTTTTGCTGTTGGCGATCGCTGAAAGACACAATCTCTGACCGTGGCTTAATTCCGCTCTGCCTTGTGGTCGTATCAACCCCCATCCTCACCCCCCCCTCAGTCGCAGGTCCATCCACCTCCCTCACCACCATGTCCCTTCTGGCCAAGAACACGCCGTCGCGCTCGGAGATGACCAAGGTGCAGCAGCAGGTGAAGGTGAACGGCGCCTCCGTGACGGCGCTGCGGCGGGAGATGCAGGAGGTGTGTGGTGGACAAAATTCATATAACAATCATTGTGGTATTGATTCATTTATTTTATTAGTAGATGAAACTCTTGTTCTTCCATGACAAACTTACAGCCAACTCACGGTCTCACACAAACCTATTTCAAACATGCCAACTGTGTGTGAGTCAGCTCAGCTATAGAATAAAACTATGTACGGATTGACCACCTGCGGGATATAAAATGAGTGTAAAATGAACAAAACATTCTAAGTCTTGGGTCTGAAAGGCTAAACCATTTCTTTAACTTATTGTAACATCAAACCATTCCGTTCCAGGTGCGTGTGAAGCAGTTGGAGCAGCAGAAGCAGCTACAGGACCAGGAGCAGAAGCTGCTAGAGCAGACACAGGTCATCGGCGAGCAGAACGCGCGCCTTGCCGAGCTAGAGCACAAGCTCCGCGAGCTGATGGACAGTAGCGCCGTGGGAGGGCCGCCTCCGCGCCCCGGCCCGGCTCCTCCTTCCACGTCCGCCGCCAGCGGCGTAGCGTCTTCTTCTTCCTCCGGCGTTGCCACTACGTCCGGCACGACGCAGGTGGCTGTATCTGCGCTGCCGTCTCTAGCCAGAGAGCCCATCGGCGAAGGCGGCTTTTCGCTAAAACGCACCAGGAAGAGTTCAGACCTCCCGAGGCAGTCGAAACGCCTGCGCAGCAAGAAATGAAAGGGGGACGCGCTAACACCTAATTTATGCTCTTGTCGCGCGAAGGCAGCCGCACGCCGGAAATAACGGCCGACCTGCAAGCTCATGACACGTCGCAGGCGCGTTGGCGTCATGAGCCTATAGGTCGGCTGTATTCGGCACGTGGCACTACCGCGCGGTGTGTCATTTAGGGTTTTTTTCTTCTTTTTGTTTGGTTTTGAGGTCTGATTGATTACACCCAACCCCCTCCCCCCGGACGCTCATGTGCTGTCCTGTCCTGTGAAATGAGTCAGGCGTATCTTGCTTTCAAAAGTGTTTCAATCATATCCCCGTGTCCCCTCCATGCCATCAGCTGTCACCACTCATAGGCATGGCCTTTTTAAGGTGGGGGCTTGCGTCGCCAATAACGTGTTTTAAATCAAGTGCTGCTGTCCACAGACGAAAAACCACTGAACCGAAATATTCACTATGACTTTTGCACAACTTTATGTGACTGGGGGTTGGCGTTTAGAAATGTCACGCGTTGTTAAATTAAGGCGTGCATGAAGCCGCTTAACGAAAGTGTGTTGTCGAGCTTCTTGCTCATAACCCTAAACTCAAATTGTATGCCATTTGACACTAAGACCGATTTTGGTGGCTGGACTTTTTTTCTTTTTTGAACGTTGGTTCTTTTAAAAGAAAAAAACCTGTTTCATTTGTCTTGGAAATAATCTAATTCTTTGGAGGATAATGCAAGAAAAAAAAGGGATTGCATTTTTTTTCTTTATAATTTTAGAACCTTGCAGTATTGAGTCAAGAATTATGAATGATATGAATTATGACCGTTGGTGGATAAAGGAGTCGTCTATGAACCTAAATCAGTTTTCTTCAGAACACGTTTTATTCCCTTTTCCTTGTTGTTGAGTCACAGTGTTCTCATTTTGATCAGGGAAGTCGCCATTTACCTTGAGGGTGGAAGATTTGCCTTCATGGGGACATTTTGGACTTAAAGGACCACCTATTGTCGACCTTATTTTCGTATAATTGGCCCCCACAAATGCTCATTACAAGATAGCACCATCTATATTTGGTCTGTGTCTCAGAGTTAGGCTGTGTACGGTTCAGAAACCTCCCCAACAGTGACATCATCAGTAGGCAGATGTGGTACTTTCAAACAAGATTTCAAACTTTTGTTTATTTATTAAGAGCAATTGCTTCTATTTCAGCATGCTAACCTTCCAGGAAGAGAAATACTTTAGATTTTATTAGCTTGGAATTCCCATGGATGATGTCATTGGTAGGCAGGTTTCTGAAGAGTCCACATCAAAGGTCTTCTGGATGTTTCTTTTTGTGGTCTGGTTAGTGATCTTGACTTAAGATGACCTATAGCCCACCTATGAGACACAGACTGAGTAGAAACAGATTGTACAGAAATTGTACCATCTTACAATAAGAATCAGTGGGGACCAATTCTATGATAATACGGTTGAAAATGGGTAATGTGCTCCTTTTAAATAATTGGGTCAAGTGTGAATTCATTGGTTTCATTCACATTTGCTTTTACCTACTTCTGTCTAGTGCAATGTATAATGTTTAAAATAATCTTGTGATCTGAAGGTGATTTTATTTTGGCGACATGTCGCCAATGTGTTTTCCGGCAACTGCAGTCCTCTGGAGAACAAGCTCCAGTGCTGTGAAACGTTGTGAGCTTGTAGATCGGCTATTTAAAGTGCGCGATATCGGCGCTCGATAAGCGGCATCGACTCGTGTTGTCGTCCTGCACTGCAGTCAATTTGGTTCATAACGAAACGTTGTAGCCTGGGATAAGGGTTGCAACATTTTGCTGATATTCAAAAGGTGGAAACTTTCCATGAGAATAATATAAGGGGACTAAGAAATGGGGACTAAGAAATGCAATGGAAATGGGGGTTATCGGAGATAAATGATACAGAACTTCTGTATAACTGCTCCACTGTTCGCATAAACATTTGTTGTCGAGCAGATTATGTCGGTGAAGCACGTCGCTCACAGTGCTAGTTTGACAGGAAGGCAACAGAAGCTATGTGCAGTACTTAGCTTAAGAGGGGGTGACACAAACTTCTAAATCTAGAACGTTGTCTTTAAAGTGTAACGTATTTTTTGTACGCACTTTAAGTGTTATTTGTCTTTTCCGTTTTTCGCTGAGATTTGTGAACCATCTTTGAACTTGGAAAGGCACGTCAAAGCTTGACCACTTTGCTTTGACAAAAGAACACGTTTAGGTTTATCCCTCCCTATTTTGGTCCTGTCGTTGTGGACTTGCAGATCGGCTATTTTTGGAAAGGGCCATGAAACCCAAGGCTGATTTTGACTTTGTTTTCATTTACAGAATTAATAACTACAGAAGGGTAAAAACATGGCAGGCTAGTAAGCGATACAGCTGCTGCTAATGATGATGTATAATATTAATATGTAATAATATGGGGCGAGTTACACTTAGCTGTGTCCGGAACCATATTTATTGTATGGTATTAGCTGCAGCTGCACCACTTACATCACGTTGCATTATAAGGTCCGCCTTATTCAGTCTGACATGTTTTTTCACTGCTGTAATTTGAACTGAAAATAATATAACTGACAGGTTTCAACCAAGGGTTTAGTACCCTAGGCAGGTGGTCAATTATCAGTACACGGATTACTTGTCTCCCTTAATGTTGCATGGAAATAACATTGAAACGGTGCCCTTTAAGCCTCGATGCATACTTCCTCTTGCACGGCCGCATCGCTTGCGGGAAATAGACCTACAAGCCTCACTTGTGGGCTTGTAAGTCTGCTATTCTCGGCATGCGATGCCGTCGTGCCACACAGCATAAATTAGGCTCTAATTATTCTACACACGTCTTTCTTGCCTTGTGAGGTTAGCCAGTGAGCCCATATTGCGGCTAGAATTGTTTAATTGTTTTTTTTTTTTGTCACGTTTTTTTTTTTTGGAAGACCTCAACCACTCATGGCATGAACCTTTTGTAAAGCATACTAAAAACAAAATGCTGTTCACTCTCTTGGTGAACATAAGCGTGTATTATAAACACAACTGGGCAGGAAACACAAGAATATGTAATCTAGTGGCTTAATTTGAGACTGCGTCTCAGTTTAGAGAAATGATGACTGTACTGTAAACTACTTCATGTACTTCAAAGTGTAGATTGTGAATTTATTTCATGTATGTATACGGCGAAAGAAAAAAAACTAAAGCTATCTTTGGAGTTGTCCTTTTTGGGGATAACTATGGTTTGTTGCACACTTTACTGTTACAAATGTACAAATCAAACCTATTAAAATTCAAGTCAACTCGGATAAGGTGGAGTCTTTGCACCCATTTGGAATTTGTTTAGGTGCCCACTCGACTTGTATCCCCACATGAAGACTACTAGCTTATTGTGTGACATCCCAGTCCACCTGTTAAATTAATCTGCTTTATCATAGCACATTTATAGCATTTGGTTCACTCAAACACTCGCAAGAGAAGAGGTGGATTGTTGGAGGTTCACAGGTTGTCATTGTTGTGATGTCTAATCTATGGGATATTTAGTGTGAAATAAGCTATGAAAGGTTCTTCATTCCAATAACTGAAGATACTTATTTGTAGAAAAAATGTCTGAGATTTATAAACGTTTTGTCAGGTTTGAGGTTTGTCTGGTGACAAAACAACTCAACTCTTAACTGCCTTCATGCAGGCCTGAGTATGGGAGTGAAATAAACTAGTGGATATTAGAACTAATGGTTTTCGAAGACCTATAGTATGTCGTTTTTTCCAGGTTTACGGCGATGAAAATATGATCATAAAATCATGACTTTAAACTTTTTTTTCCTGTCGAACTGAAATGTTTTTCATTATCATAATTTTGTTGTCAAACCATGAAAAATGACATGCTATATGTCGTTTTTCATGATTTTCATTTTTTTTTATCGTCGGAAAACATGCAAAACTACTTACTATAACATGTCGTTCTACCCCTTCCTGAGCTCCACTGTAAGATTTCAGCTGGTTGTATATATATTTTCTTTAACCGGCTCGCTTTATTGTCTGGAAACAACGAGTAGGACACAGCCCTCCTCACCCTCACATTGATGGGTTATTTTTCAGTACCCGATCCGGATTTGAACCAAGCGGTGATGCCTGTGCAACAGCTTGATTGATTGATTGAAATATTTATTAACAGTTTGCAGAATTACAGTACATTTCAAGCACAAACTCAATACAAAGACTTAACTGTGAGTGGACAACCCAATTAAGCATTACACTTGTTTACAAGAGGGTCCACCTTGTTCAACTCATCAAAGCTGACAAGGTATCCTGCACCACTATACCTATGACTAGTCTGCTGCACCACTAGTACCAGCCAATTCATACTGCATTCTGTGCTGCTTTCGCAGTTGATATCGGTCTTGAAAGTAAATAGTTTAATGGGGTTTGACTTTGAACCCACAATCTCCGGATCATGTAGCCAGCTGTAGTCTACTCCTAACTCAGTGAGATACTGCTGCCTGCTTCATCACATGTCTTCTTTCTGATTAGAGGAAGATATGTTCCTCTAATTTTGTTAGTTGTATGTTTTTCATGATCTTATCATTTTTACTTTAGACAACATACAAAAGAACACAATACCACAAAACACAAGCAATAGTGTTTTTGTTGTTTTTTGTTCAAGTCCTATGCCATAGCCTACTAGAGGATATGCTTTTGTCTGTTGGTGTCTACATTTTGGAAATTCTTGCAAATTCTGGTTTCATTTGTTGAGCATTTTGGCAGTCTTTATGGGCAATACTTTCTAGTTTACAACATACAATGTCTTGTGCATCTTAGCCAGGATGCAAGGCAATTTGATCACTGATGTAATGGTTTGCACAAAGGACAGGCATTCATGGAAAAGAGAAGCAGTGCATCTACCCCTGGCCTGGAAAAGAGAAGCAGTGCATCTACCCCTGGCTTGGAAAAGAGAAGCAGTGCATCTACCCCTGGCCTGGAAAAGAGAAGCAGTGCATCTACCCCTGGCCTGGAAAAGAGAAGCAGTGCATCTACCCCTGGCCTGGAAAAGAGAAGCAGTGCATCTACCCCTGGCCTGGAAAAGAGAAGCAGTGCATCTACCCCTGGCCTGGAAAAGAGAAGCAGTGCATCTACCCCTGGCCTGGAAAAGAGAAGCAGTGCATCTACCCCTGGCCTGGAAAAGAGAAGCAGTGCATCTACCCCTGGCCTGGAAAAGAGAAGCAGTGCATCTACCCCTGGCCTGGAAAAGAGAAGCAGTGCATCTACCCCTGGCCTGGAAAAGAGAAGCAGTGCATCTACCCCTGGCTTGGAAAAGAGAAGCAGTGCATCTACCCCTGGCTTGGAAAAGAGAAGCAGTGCATCTACCCCTGGCCTGGAAAAGAGAAGCAGTGCATCTACCCCTGGCCTGGAAAAGAGAAGCAGTGCATCTACCCCTGGCTTGGAAAAGAGAAGCAGTGCATCTACCCCTGGCTTGGAAAAGAGAAGCAGTGCATCTACCCCTGGCCTGCAACAGAGAAGCAGTGCATCTACCCCTGGCCTGCAACAGAGAAGCAGTGCATCTACCCCTGGCCTGGAAAAGAGAAGCAGTGCATCTACCCCTGGCCTGGAAAAGAGACACAGTGCATCTACCCCTGGCCTGGAAAAGAGACACAGTGCATCTACCCCTGGCCTGGAAAAGAGACACAGTGCATCTACCCCTGGCCTGGAAAAGAGACACAGTGCATCTACCCCTGGCCTGGAAAAGAGAAGCAGTGCATCTACCCCTGGCCTGGAAAAGAGACACAGTGCATCTACCCCTGGCCTGGAAAAGAGAAGCAGTGCATCTACCCCTGGCCTGGAAAAGAGACACAGTGCATCTACCCCTGGCCTGCAACAGAGAAGCAGCACATCTCCTGGCCTGCACCACCGAAGCCGTACATCCCAAGGGCTGCATGGCATACAAGCAACAACAGAACTAGTGCATCCCCTCACCACAGAATCAGTAAATTCCATAGCCTGCACCAGAGAAGCCTGAGCTGCACCAGAGAACAGAGCCACTGATAAGGAAACCATCACCCGGCCTTTGTTTATGTAAGAATATTTAATTGTATTTCTGGGCAGTGTGCTCTGCTGAACACACTTTTGTAATATCAGTTGTTTAAATACTAAAACCCTTTTTCGTCCTAGCACAAAATATCCTTGCTAATCAAAAGATGCTGAAGGACCAGATGAAAATAATGCATGCATCTCCTCCACATGCATCTACACCCATATCATGTACAGTTATGCTGCTATGCTCATGGTCATGGACCTTATGTCTGACCTCAGGTACATGCCGCACCAGAGATATACTATGTGTAAATATGTAGATGTATGGTGGTTGCTTTTTTAGATGTATCTTTTCTCTCTTCCCCTTGCTGTCCTTTTTTTAGGGAAATCCACCCACTGTTTGTGACAAAGCTTTTCTGATTCTCATTCTGACATACAGTGGAAGTTCTACTCAATGCACGGTCAATACAGTGGAAGTGGAAGTTCTACTCAGTGCTGGCGGAAGAAGGTGTCGAAGATGGAAGAAGGTGTCGATTATTAGTAGATAGAGACACATATACATTATGCCAGCTATAGACTGTCCACTGCTATGTTTTTTCCACAATTCCAGTATTCCAGCTAGGGATGTTAATTGTTATGTATGTGTTGCCTGATGCATCATGAGGACACTGTGGAAAATGTCATCTGAAGGATGCCACTACAGAAATGCATACATTACATGCCTATAATAGGACACTGCATAAAATTGTGATATGCTAGCTTATCCCTGTAAATAAAGTCATATTGAGAGATAAGCTATGCATACAAAAATGTAGACATAATGACAATATCTGCTAAACGTAGACATAATCACCCAGCTACAAAGGGTTACAAAGTATCAGGAAAACACTAACACTATGAAACTGTATAATTTACTTGTGACTAAACTATATTACTATGAACCATATAGTATGGCTGTCTCAGTGGCAACAGGTATGGTCGCCCTTATTCCATCTCGACCCGCTTTTCATGGTCTCGGAAAATCACTCCGAGACCATGGGCTATAGTATAGTCCATGGTCTCTGCGTCATTTTCGTCTTTTTTAAATCCTCAAAAATGATGAAAAAAGGCATGCTATAGTATGCCGTCCGAGACCATGGGCTATAGGCTACCCTAAATGATGAAAAACGAAGATCACTCCGAGGGCCTATAGTCCATGGTGTCGGACTCAGTCGGAGTGATTTTTGTCTTTTTTTTTAATCCTCGTTTTGCTGCCAAAACATGCTGCAGAGTGAAGTAGGAGGAACTCAGCTGGATTTGAACTCACAACCTGTGGCTCACATAGACAGCAGCTTATCACAGAGTGCCACCATGCTCTCTGTGAATCTCCTCAGCTTTCCATCTCTTTCCAGTTCTCTTCTGGATGTTATTCTCCAAAACATGCTGCAGTGTGAAAGTAGGAGGAACTCAGCTGGATTTGAACTCACAACCACTGGCTCACATGGACGTCATCAAGGGTGCCACTGAGCTCTCAGTGATTTTTAGGTTGAAAGTTGTTCTTCTTGGTGTCACTTTTCAAATGGGGCCTTGGGATCATGTACAGAGCATTTGAATGGTGCTGTGCATCAAAGGTGTCTTTAGTGCTTTTAAGTGTTATCGTAGATGTTAATCAGATAATACAGAGGAGAAACCATGACAGGACACAGACAGCCTCCCCATTGGTGGATGTGATCCTGGCAGCCAGCAGCCAGCCCAGGTCCTGTTGATTGAGCTGAAAAGACCTATAAACCTTCGAAGGTTTATAGGTCTTTTTTGAAAAAAGGCGAAAATAACTCCGAGACCATGGGCTATAGTCCATTGTCTCGGAGTGATTTTCATCTTTTTTTCAAATGCTCAAAAATGATGAAAAATAGCATGCTATAGTATGCCGTCTGAGGCCATGGGCTGAACTTGAACCCACAACCTGTGGCTCACATTACGACGAACGCCACACGACGAGTGATATTCGACCTCCTCCCCAAAGACTCCAGGGTCGGCGAACCCCGGAACCTAAACATCTGCATTCATTCATCCTTCCTTCATCCCTCCATTTCTTCACTGTCAATAAATCCCTTGGCCTTAAACCTCCCCAATGGTGTGTTTACTAGTGAATGATGAAAAACGGCATGCTATAGTATGCCGTCTGAGATGGGCTATAGCCCATGGTCAAAAATGATGAAAAACGAGGATTTAAAAAAAGACGAAAATCACAACGAGACCATGGGCTATAGTCCATTGTCTCGAGTGATTTTCGTCTTTTTTTCAAATCCTCAAAAATGATGAAAAACGGCATGCTATAGTATGCTGCCTGAGATGGGCTATAGCCCATGGGCTGTAAATGATGAAAAATGAGGATTTGAAAAAAAGACGAAAATCACTCCGACCATGGGCTATAGTCCATTGTCTCGAGTAATTTTCGTCTTTTTTTTAAATCCTCAAAAATGATGAAAAACGGCATGCTATAGTATGCTGCCTGAGATGGGCTATAGCCCATGGGCTGTAAATGATGAAAAACGAGGATTTGAAAAAAAGACGAAAATCACTCCGAGACCATGGGCTATAGTCCATTGTCTCGAGTGATTTTCGTCTTTTTTTCAAATCCTCAGAAAATGGAGTTGGAACATTATGTTCAGGAGGAGGAGAAACGCACATTGGCCCTGCCCTTCATGCCACTCTCCGCCCTCCACGTCAATCTACCTGTCCCCATTTATACCTGCCCAGTACCACCCAGAATCCTCCATGTTTTGCCCGCCTCGCTGCGTCGCACACCAGCCGCCTTCCTACAGGCTTCTCGCAACCCACCCCCACCCCTTCACCTCCATAGCAGCTCCTCTCCCCGCTCCCCCCAAAGGAGTTTTTTAGGCACTAGAACTACTACATTCACCTTGCCAAAAGTGGATAAAACGATTAAAACAAAACTCTCTCCTCTCCTTCTCAGGTTCCTGCGGCGGGATATCGTCCATGCGCACCGTAAGACAAACGCCTTACAACGAACGCCACACGACGAGTGCCATTTGACCTCCTCCCCAAAGACTCCAGGGTCGGCGAACACCCCCCCCCCGGAACCTACACATCTGCATTCATTCATCCTTCCTTCATCCCTTCATTTCTTCACTGTCAATAAATCCCTTGGCCTTAAACCTCCCCAATGGTGTGTTTATTCCTACTAGTGAATGATGAGAAACGGCATGCTATAGTATGCCGTCTGAGATGGGCTATAGCCCATGGTCAAAAATGATGAAAAACGAGGATTTAAAAAAAAGACGAAAATCACTCCGAGACCATGGGCTATAGTCCATTGTCTCGAGTGATTTTCGTCTTTTTTTCAAATCCTCAAAAACGATGAAAAACGGCATGCTATAGTTGCTGCCTGAGATGGGCTATAGCCCATGGTCAAAAATGATGAATAACGAGGATTTGAAAAAAAGACGAAAATCACTCCGAGACCATGGGCTATAGTCCATTGTCTCGAGTGATTTTCGTCTTTTTTTCAAATCCTCGTTATTCATCATTTTTGACCATGGGCTATAGCCCATCTCAGGCAGCATACTATAGCATCCCGTTTTTCATCGTTTTTGAGGATTTGAAAAAATGACGAAAATCACTCGAGACAATGGACTATAGCCCATGGTCTCGGAGTGATTTTCGTCTTTTTTTCAAATCCTCGTTATTCATCATTTTTGACCATGGGCTATAGCCCATCTCAGGCAGCAACTATAGCATGCCGTTTTTCATCGTTTTTGAGGATTTGAAAAAAAGACGAAAATCACTCGAGACAATGGACTATAGCCCATGGTCTCGGAGTGATTTTGTCTTTTTTTCAAATCCTCGTTTTTCATCATTTACAGCCCATGGGCTATAGCCCATCTCAGGCAGCATACTATAGCATGCCGTTTTTCATCGTTTTTGAGGATTTGAAAAAAAGACGAAAATCACTCGAGACAATGGACTATAGCCCATGGTCTCGGAGTGATTTTGTCTTTTTTTCAAATCCTCGTTTTTCATCATTTACAGCCCATGGGCTATAGCCCATCTCAGGCAGCATACTATAGCATGCCGTTTTTCATCATTTTTGAGGATTTGAAAAAAAGACGAAAATCACTCGAGACAATGGACTATAGCCCATGGTCTCGGAGTGATTTTGTCTTTTTTTCAAATCCTCGTTTTTCATCATTTACAGCCCATGGGTTATAGCCCATCTCAGGCAGCATACTATAGCATGCCGTTTTTCATCATTTTTGAGGATTTGAAAAAAAGACGAAAATCACTCGAGACAATTGTCTCGGAGTGATTTTCATCTTTTTTTCAAATCCTCGTTTTTGACCATGGGCTATAGCCCATCTCAGACGGCATACTATAGCATGCCGTTTTTCTACATTTTTGAGGATTTGAAAAAAGACGAAAATCACTCGAGACAATGGACTATAGCCCATGGTCTCGGAGTGATTTTCGTCTTTTTTCAAATCCTCGTTTTTCATCATTTACAGCCCATGGGCTATAGCCCATCTCAGGCAGCATACTATAGCATGCCGTTTTTCATCATTTTTGAGGATTTGAAAAAAATACGAAAATCACTTGAGACAATGGACTATAGCCCATGGTCTCGGAGTGATTTTCGTCTTTTTTTCAAATCCTCGTTATTCATCATTTTTGACCATGGGCTATAGCCCATCTCAGGCAGCATACTATAGCATGCCGTTTTTCGTCGTTTTTGAGGATTTGAAAAAAAGACGAAAATCACTCGAGACAATGGACTAACTATAGCCCATGGTCTCGGAGTGATTTTCGTCTTTTTTTCAAATCCTCGTTATTCATCATTTTTGACCATGGGCTATAGCCCATCTCAGGTAGCATACTATAGCATTCCGTTTTTCATCGTTTTTGAGGATTTGAAAAAAAGACGAAAATCACTCGAGACAATGGCCTATAGCCCATGGTCTCGGAGTGATTTTCGTCTTTTTTTCAAATCCTCGTTTTTCATCATTTACAGCACATGGGCTATAGCCCATCTCAGGCAGCATACTATAGCATGCCGTTTTTCATCATTTTTGAGGATTTGAAAAAAAGACGAAAATCACTCGAGACAATGGACTATAGCCCATGGTCTCGGAGTGATTTTGTCTTTTTTTCAAATCCTCGTTTTTCATCATTTACAGCCCATGGGTTATAGCCCATATCAGGCAGCATACTATAGCATGCCGTTTTTCATCATTTTTGAGGATTTGAAAAAAAGACGAAAATCACTCGAGACAATGGACTATAGCCCATGGTCTCGGAGTGATTTTCATCTTTTTTTCAAATCCTCGTTTTTGACCATGGGCTATAGCCCATCTCAGACGGCATACTATAGCATGCCGTTTTTCTACATTTTTGAGGATTTGAAAAAAGACGAAAATCACTCGAGACAATGGACTATAGCCCATGGTCTCGGAGTGATTTTCGTCTTTTTTCAAATCCTCGTTTTTCATCATTTACAGCCCATGGGCTATAGCCCATCTCAGGCAGCATACTATAGCATGCCGTTTTTCATCATTTTTGAGGATTTGAAAAAAATACGAAAATCACTTGAGACAATGGACTATAGCCCATGGTCTCGGAGTGATTTTCGTCTTTTTTTCAAATCCTCGTTATTCATCATTTTTGACCATGGGCTATAGCCCATCTCAGGCAGCATACTATAGCATTCCGTTTTTCATCGTTTTTGAGGATTTGAAAAAAAGACGAAAATCACTCGAGACAATGGACTATAGCCCATGGTCTCGGAGTGATTTTGTCTTTTTTTCAAATCCTCGTTTTTCATCATTTACAGCCCATGGGCTATAGCCCATCTCAGGCAGCATACTATAGCATGCCGTTTTTCATCATTTTTGAGGATTTGAAAAAAATACGAAAATCACTTGAGACAATGGACTATAGCCCATGGTCTCGGAGTGATTTTCGTCTTTTTTTCAAATCCTCGTTATTCATCATTTTTGACCATGGGCTATAGCCCATCTCAGGCAGCATACTATAGCATGCCGTTTTTCGTCGTTTTTGAGGATTTGAAAAAAAGACGAAAATCACTCGAGACAATGGACTAACTATAGCCCATGGTCTCGGAGTGATTTTCGTCTTTTTTTCAAATCCTCGTTATTCATCATTTTTGACCATGGGCTATAGCCCATCTCAGGTAGCATACTATAGCATTCCGTTTTTCATCGTTTTTGAGGATTTGAAAAAAAGACGAAAATCACTCGAGACAATGGCCTATAGCCCATGGTCTCGGAGTGATTTTCGTCTTTTTTTCAAATCCTCGTTTTTCATCATTTACAGCACATGGGCTATAGCCCATCTCAGGCAGCATACTATAGCATGCCGTTTTTCATCATTTTTGAGGATTTGAAAAAAAGACGAAAATCACTCGAGACAATGGACTATAGCCCATGGTCTCGGAGTGATTTTGTCTTTTTTTCAAATCCTCGTTTTTCATCATTTACAGCCCATGGGTTATAGCCCATATCAGGCAGCATACTATAGCATGCCGTTTTTCATCATTTTTGAGGATTTGAAAAAAAGACGAAAATCACTCGAGACAATGGACTATAGCCCATGGTCTCGGAGTGATTTTCATCTTTTTTTCAAATCCTCGTTTTTGACCATGGGCTATAGCCCATCTCAGACGGCATACTATAGCATGCCGTTTTTCTACATTTTTGAGGATTTGAAAAAAGACGAAAATCACTCGAGACAATGGACTATAGCCCATGGTCTCGGAGTGATTTTCGTCTTTTTTCAAATCCTCGTTTTTCATCATTTACAGCCCATGGGCTATAGCCCATCTCAGGCAGCATACTATAGCATGCCGTTTTTCATCATTTTTGAGGATTTGAAAAAAATACGAAAATCACTTGAGACAATGGACTATAGCCCATGGTCTCGGAGTGATTTTCGTCTTTTTTTCAAATCCTCGTTATTCATCATTTTTGACCATGGGCTATAGCCCATCTCAGGCAGCATACTATAGCATTCCGTTTTTCATCGTTTTTGAGGATTTGAAAAAAAGACGAAAATCACTCGAGACAATGGACTATAGCCCATGGTCTCGGAGTGATTTTGTCTTTTTTTCAAATCCTCGTTTTTCATCATTTACAGCCCATGGGCTATAGCCCATCTCAGGCAGCATACTATAGCATGCCGTTTTTCATCATTTTTGAGGATTTGAAAAAAAGACGAAAATCACTCGAGACAATGGACTATAGCCCATGGTCTCGGAGTGATTTTCGTCTTTTTTTCAAATCCTCGTTTTTCATCATTTACAGCACATGGGCTATAGCCCATCTCAGGCAGCATACTATAGCATGCCGTTTTTCATCGTTTTTGAGGATTTGAAAAAAAGACGAAAATCACTCGAGACAATGGACTATAGCCCATGGTCTCGGAGTGATTTTGTCTTTTTTTCAAATCCTCGTTTTTCATCATTTACAGCCCATGGGCTATAGCCCATCTCAGGCAGCATACTATAGCATGCCGTTTTTCATCATTTTTGAGGATTTGAAAAAAAGACGAAAATCACTCGAGACAATGGACTATAGCCCATGGTCTCGGAGTGATTTTCGTCTTTTTTTCAAATCCTCGTTATTCATCATTTTTGACCATGGGCTATAGCCCATCTCAGGCAGCATACTATAGCATGCCGTTTTTCATCGTTTTTGAGGATTTGAAAAAAAGACGAAAATCACTCGAGACAATGGACTATAGCCCATGGTCTCGGAGTGATTTTGTCTTTTTTTCAAATCCTCGTTTTTCATCATTTACAGCCCATGGGTTATAGCCCATCTCAGGCAGCATACTATAGCATGCCGTTTTTCATCATTTTTGAGGATTTGAAAAAAAGACGAAAATCACTCGAGACAATTGTCTCGGAGTGATTTTCATCTTTTTTTCAAATCCTCGTTTTTGACCATGGGCTATAGCCTATCTCAGACGGCATACTATAGCATGCCGTTTTTCTACATTTTTGAGGATTTGAAAAAAGACGAAAATCACTCGAGACAATGGACTATAGCCCATGGTCTCGGAGTGATTTTCGTCTTTTTTCAAATCCTCGTTTTTCATCATTTACAGCCCATGGGCTATAGCCCATCTCAGGCAGCATACTATAGCATGCCGTTTTTCATCATTTTTGAGGATTTGAAAAAAATACGAAAATCACTTGAGACAATGGACTATAGCCCATGGTCTCGGAGTGATTTTCGTCTTTTTTTCAAATCCTCGTTATTCATCATTTTTGACCATGGGCTATAGCCCATCTCAGGCAGCATACTATAGCATGCCGTTTTTCATCGTTTTTGAGGATTTGAAAAAAAGACGAAAATCACTCGAGACAATGGACTAACTATAGCCCATGGTCTCGGAGTGATTTTCGTCTTTTTTTCAAATCCTCGTTATTCATCATTTTTGACCATGGGCTATAGCCCATCTCAGGCAGCATACTATAGCATGCCGTTTTTCATCATTTTTGAGGATTTGAAAAAAATACGAAAATCACTTGAGACAATGGACTATAGCCCATGGTCTCGGAGTGATTTTCGTCTTTTTTTCAAATCCTCGTTATTCATCATTTTTGACCATGGGCTATAGCCCATCTCAGGCAGCATACTATAGCATGCCGTTTTTCATCGTTTTTGAGGATTTGAAAAAAAGACGAAAATCACTCGAGACAATGGACTAACTATAGCCCATGGTCTCGGAGTGATTTTCGTCTTTTTTTCAAATCCTCGTTATTCATCATTTTTGACCATGGGCTATAGCCCATCTCAGGCAGCATACTATAGCATGCCGTTTTTCATCGTTTTTGAGGATTTGAAAAAAAGACGAAAATCACTCGAGACAATGGACTATAGCCCATGGTCTCGGAGTGATTTTGTCTTTTTTTCAAATCCTCGTTTTTCATCATTTACAGCCCATGGGCTATAGCCCATCTCAGGCAGCATACTATAGCATGCCGTTTTTCATCATTTTTGAGGATTTGAAAAAAAGACGAAAATCACTCGAGACAATGGACTATAGCCCATGGTCTCGGAGTGATTTTCGTCTTTTTTTCAAATCCTCGTTATTCATCATTTTTGACCATGGGCTATAGCCCATCTCAGGCAGCATACTATAGCATGCCGTTTTTCATCGTTTTTGAGGATTTGAAAAAAAGACGAAAATCACTCGAGACAATGGACTATAGCCCATGGTCTCGGAGTGATTTTGTCTTTTTTTCAAATCCTCGTTTTTCATCATTTACAGCCCATGGGTTATAGCCCATCTCAGGCAGCATACTATAGCATGCCGTTTTTCATCATTTTTGAGGATTTGAAAAAAAGACGAAAATCACTCGAGACAATTGTCTCGGAGTGATTTTCATCTTTTTTTCAAATCCTCGTTTTTGACCATGGGCTATAGCCTATCTCAGACGGCATACTATAGCATGCCGTTTTTCTACATTTTTGAGGATTTGAAAAAAGACGAAAATCACTCGAGACAATGGACTATAGCCCATGGTCTCGGAGTGATTTTCGTCTTTTTTCAAATCCTCGTTTTTCATCATTTACAGCCCATGGGCTATAGCCCATCTCAGGCAGCATACTATAGCATGCCGTTTTTCATCATTTTTGAGGATTTGAAAAAAATACGAAAATCACTTGAGACAATGGACTATAGCCCATGGTCTCGGAGTGATTTTCGTCTTTTTTTCAAATCCTCGTTATTCATCATTTTTGACCATGGGCTATAGCCCATCTCAGGCAGCATACTATAGCATGCCGTTTTTCATCGTTTTTGAGGATTTGAAAAAAAGACGAAAATCACTCGAGACAATGGACTAACTATAGCCCATGGTCTCGGAGTGATTTTCGTCTTTTTTTCAAATCCTCGTTATTCATCATTTTTGACCATGGGCTATAGCCCATCTCAGGCAGCATACTATAGCATGCCGTTTTTCATCGTTTTTGAGGATTTGAAAAAAAGACGAAAATCACTCGAGACAATGGCCTATAGCCCATGGTCTCGGAGTGATTTTCGTCTTTTTTTCAAATCCTCGTTTTTCATCATTTACAGCACATGGGCTATAGCCCATCTCAGGCAGCATACTATAGCATGCCGTTTTTCATCATTTTTGAGGATTTGAAAAAAAGACGAAAATCACTCGAGACAATGGACTATAGCCCATGGTCTCGGAGTGATTTTGTCTTTTTTTCAAATCCTCGTTTTTCATCATTTACAGCCCATGGGTTATAGCCCATATCAGGCAGCATACTATAGCATGCCGTTTTTCATCATTTTTGAGGATTTGAAAAAAAGACGAAAATCACTCGAGACAATGGACTATAGCCCATGGTCTCGGAGTGATTTTCATATTTTTTTCAAATCCTCGTTTTTGACCATGGGCTATAGCCCATCTCAGACGGCATACTATAGCATGCCGTTTTTCTACATTTTTGAGGATTTGAAAAAAGACGAAAATCACTCGAGACAATGGACTATAGCCCATGGTCTCGGAGTGATTTTCGTCTTTTTTTCAAATCCTCGTTATTCATCATTTTTGACCATGGGCTATAGCCCATCTCAGGCAGCATACTATAGCATGCCGTTTTTCATCATTTTTGAGGATTTGAAAAAAAGACGAAAATCACTCGAGACAATGGACTAACTATAGCCCATGGTCTCGGAGTGATTTTCGTCTTTTTTTCAAATCCTCGTTATTCATCATTTTTGACCATGGGCTATAGCCCATCTCAGGCAGCATACTATAGCATGCCGTTTTTCATCGTTTTTGAGGATTTGAAAAAAAGACGAAAATCACTCGAGACAATGGACTAACTATAGCCCATGGTCTCGGAGTGATTTTCGTCTTTTTTTCAAATCCTCGTTATTCATCATTTTTGACCATGGGCTATAGCCCATCTCAGGCAGCATACTATAGCATTCCGTTTTTCATCGTTTTTGAGGATTTGAAAAAAAGACGAAAATCACTCGAGACAATGGCCTATAGCCCATGGTCTCGGAGTGATTTTCGTCTTTTTTTCAAATCCTCGTTTTTCATCATTTACAGCACATGGGCTATAGCCCATCTCAGGCAGCATACTATAGCATGCCGTTTTTCATCATTTTTGAGGATTTGAAAAAAAGACGAAAATCACTCGAGACAATGGACTATAGCCCATGGTCTCGGAGTGATTTTGTCTTTTTTTCAAATCCTCGTTTTTCATCATTTACAGCCCATGGGTTATAGCCCATATCAGGCAGCATACTATAGCATTCCGTTTTTCATCATTTTTGAGGATTTGAAAAAAAGACGAAAATCACTCGAGACAATGGACTATAGCCCATGGTCTCGGAGTGATTTTCATCTTTTTTTCAAATCCTCGTTTTTGACCATGGGCTATAGCCCATCTCAGACGGCATACTATAGCATGTCGTTTTTCATCATTTTTGAGGATTTGAAAAAAAGACGAAAATCACTCGAGACAATGGACTATAGCCCATGGTCTCGGAGTGATTTTGTCTTTTTTTCAAATCCTCGTTTTTCATCATTTACAGCCCATGGGCTATAGCCCATCTCAGGCAGCATACTATAGCATGCCGTTTTTCATCATTTTTGAGGATTTGAAAAAAAGACGAAAATCACTCGAGACAATGGACTATAGCCCATGGTCTCGGAGTGATTTTGTCTTTTTTTCAAATCCTCGTTTTTCATCATTTACAGCCCATGGGCTATAGCCCATCTCAGGCAGCATACTATAGCATGTCGTTTTTCATCATTTTTGAGGATTTGAAAAAAAGACGAAAATCACTCGAGACAATGGACTATAGCCCATGGTCTCGGAGTGATTTTGTCTTTTTTTCAAATCCTCGTTTTTCATCATTTACAGCCCATGGGCTATAGCCCATCTCAGGCAGCATACTATAGCATGCCGTTTTTCATCATTTTTGAGGATTTGAAAAAAAGACGAAAATCACTCGAGACAATGGACTATAGCCCATGGTCTCGGAGTGATTTTGTCTTTTTTTCAAATCCTCGTTTTTCATCATTTACAGCCCATGGGCTATAGCCCATCTCAGGCAGCATACTATAGCATGCCGTTTTTCATCGTTTTTGAGGATTTGAAAAAAAGACGAAAATCACTCGAGACAATGGACTATAGCCCATGGTCTCGGAGTGATTTTGTCTTTTTTTCAAATCCTCGTTTTTCATCATTTACAACCCATGGGCTATAGCCCATCTCAGGCAGCATACTATAGCATGCCGTTTTTCATCGTTTTTGAGGATTTGAAAAAAAGACGAAAATCACTCGAGACAATGGACTATAGCCCATGGTCTCGGAGTGATTTTGTCTTTTTTTCAAATCCTCGTTTTTCATCATTTACAGCCCATGGGTTATAGCCCATCTCAGGCAGCATACTATAGCATGCCGTTTTTCATCATTTTTGAGGATTTGAAAAAAAGACGAAAATCACTCGAGACAATTGTCTCGGAGTGATTTTCATCTTTTTTTCAAATCCTCGTTTTTGACCATGGGCTATAGCCTATCTCAGACGGCATACTATAGCATGCCGTTTTTCTACATTTTTGAGGATTTGAAAAAAGACGAAAATCACTCGAGACAATGGACTATAGCCCATGGTCTCGGAGTGATTTTCGTCTTTTTTCAAATCCTCGTTTTTCATCATTTACAGCCCATGGGCTATAGCCCATCTCAGGCAGCATACTATAGCATGCCGTTTTTCATCGTTTTTGAGGATTTGAAAAAAAAGACGAAAATCACTCGAGACAATGGACTAACTATAGCCCATGGTCTCGGAGTGATTTTCGTATTTTTTTCAAATCCTCGTTATTCATCATTTTTGACCATGGGCTATAGCCCATCTCAGGCAGCATACTATAGCATGCCGTTTTTCATCGTTTTTGAGGATTTGAAAAAAAGACGAAAATCACTCGAGACAATGGCCTATAGCCCATGGTCTCGGAGTGATTTTCGTCTTTTTTTCAAATCCTCGTTTTTCATCATTTACAGCCCATGGGCTATAGCCCATCTCAGGCAGCATACTATAGCATGCCGTTTTTCATCGTTTTTGAGGATTTGAAAAAAAGACGAAAATCACTCGAGACAATGGACTATAGCCCATGGTCTCGGAGTGATTTTGTCTTTTTTTCAAATCCTCGTTTTTCATCATTTACAGCCCATGGGCTATAGCCCATCTCAGGCAGCATACTATAGCATGCCGTTTTTCATCATTTTTGAGGATTTGAAAAAAAGACGAAAATCACTCGAGACAATGGACTATAGCCCATGGTCTCGGAGTGATTTTCGTCTTTTTTTCAAATCCTCGTTATTCAACTTTTTTTTTTTTTTTTTCAGATATTTTTTTTGCGGCTTACGCCTTTTATTGGTTTTTTGAAGGGACAGACAGTAGGCTGACAGGAAACGGGAGAGAGATGGGGGAAGACATGCAGTAAAGGCCGTGTCGGGCTCGGGAGTCGAACCCATGGCACAATGCGACTGGATTACCAGTCGGGTGCCCAGACGGTTACGCCACCGCCTGGGCCATTATTCATCATTTTTGACCATGGGCTATAGCCCATCTCAGGCAGCATACTATAGCATGCCGTTTTTCATCGTTTTTGAGGATTTGAAAAAAAGACGAAAATCACTCGAGACAATGGACTATAGCCCATGGTCTCGGAGTGATTTTGTCTTTTTTTCAAATCCTCGTTTTTCATCATTTACAGCCCATGGGCTATAGCCCATCTCAGGCAGCATACTATAGCATGCCGTTTTTCATCGTTTTTGAGGATTTGAAAAAAAGACGAAAATCACTCGAGACAATGGACTATAGCCCATGGTCTCGGAGTGATTTTCGTCTTTTTTTCAAATCCTCGTTTTTCATCATTTACAGCACATGGGCTATAGCCCATCTCAGGCAGCATACTATAGCATGCCGTTTTTCATCATTTTTGAGGATTTGAAAAAAAGACGAAAATCACTCGAGACAATGGACTATATATAGCCCATGGTCTCGGAGTGATTTTCGTCTTTTTTTCAAATCCTCGTTATTCATCATTTTTGACCATGGGCTATAGCCCATCTCAGGCAGCATACTATAGCATGCCGTTTTTCATCGTTTTTGAGGATTTGAAAAAAATACGAAAATCACTCGAGACAATGGACTATAGCCCATGGTCTCGGAGTGATTTTGTCTTTTTTTCAAATCCTCGTTTTTCATCATTTACAGCCCATGGGCTATAGCCCATCTCAGGCAGCATACTATAGCATGCCGTTTTTCATCATTTTTGAGGATTTGAAAAAAAGACGAAAATCACTCGAGACAATGGACTATAGCCCATGGTCTCGGAGTGATTTTCGTCTTTTTTTCAAATCCTCGTTATTCATCATTTTTGACCATGGGCTATAGCCCATCTCAGGCAGCAACTATAGCATGCCGTTTTTCATCGTTTTTGAGGATTTGAAAAAAAGACGAAAATCACTCGAGACAATGGACTATAGCCCATGGTCTCGGAGTGATTTTCGTCTTTTTTTCAAATCCTCGTTATTCATCATTTTTGACCATGGGCTATAGCCCATCTCAGGCAGCATACTATAGCATGCCGTTTTTCATCTTTTTTGAGGATTTGAAAAAAAAGACGAAAATCACTCGAGACAATGGACTATATATAGCCCATGGTCTCGGAGTGATTTTCGTCTTTTTTTAAAATCCTCGTTATTCATCATTTTTGACCATGGGCTATAGCCCATCTCAGGCAGCATACTATAGCATGCCGTTTTTCATCGTTTTTGAGGATTTGAAAAAAAGACGAAAATCACTCGAGACAATGGACTATAGTCCATGGTCTCGGAGTGATTTTGTCTTTTTTTCAAATCCTCGTTTTTCATCATTTACAGCCCATGGGCTATAGCCCATCTCAGGCAGCATACTATAGCATGCCGTTTTTCATCATTTTTGAGGATTTGAAAAAAAGACGAAAATCACTCGAGACAATGGACTATAGCCCATGGTCTCGGAGTGATTTTCGTCTTTTTTTCAAATCCTCGTTATTCATCATTTTTGACCATGGGCAATAGCCCATCTCAGGCAGCATACTATAGCATGCCGTTTTTCATCGTTTTTGAGGATTTGAAAAAAAGACGAAAATCACTCGAGACAATGGACTATAGCCCATGGTCTCGGAGTGATTTTCGTCTTTTTTTCAAATCCTCGTTATTCATCATTTTTGACCATGGGCTATAGCCCATCTCAGGCAGCAACTATAGCATGCCGTTTTTCATCGTTTTTGAGGATTTGAAAAAAAGACGAAAATCACTCGAGACAATGGACTATAGCCCATGGTCTCGGAGTGATTTTCGTCTTTTTTTCAAATCCTCGTTATTCATCATTTTTGACCATGGGCTATAGCCCATCTCAGGCAGCATACTATAGCATGCCGTTTTTCATCATTTTTGAGGATTTGAAAAAAAGACGAAAATCACTCGAGACAATGGACTATAGCCCATGGTCTCGGAGTGATTTTCGTCTTTTTTTCAAATCCTCGTTATTCATCATTTTTGACCATGGGCTATAGCCCATCTCAGGCAGCATACTATAGCATGCCGTTTTTCATCGTTTTTGAGGATTTGAAAAAAAGACGAAAATCACTCGAGACAATGGACTATAGCCCATGGTCTCGGAGTGATTTTCGTCTTTTTTTCAAATCCTCGTTATTCATCATTTTTGACCATGGGCTATAGCCCATCTCAGGCAGCATACTATAGCATTCCGTTTTTCATCGTTTTTGAGGATTTGAAAAAATGACGAAAATCACTCGAGACAATGGACTATAGCCCATGGTCTCGGAGTGATTTTCGTCTTTTTTTCAAATCCTCGTTATTCATCATTTTTGACCATGGGCTATAGCCCATCTCAGGCAGCAACTATAGCATGCCGTTTTTCATCGTTTTTGAGGATTTGAAAAAAAGACGAAAATCACTCGAGACAATGGACTATATATAGCCCATGGTCTCGGAGTGATTTTGTCTTTTTTTCAAATCCTCGTTTTTCATCATTTACAGCCCATGGGCTATAGCCCATCTCAGGCAGCATACTATAGCATGCCGTTTTTCACTATTTTTGAGGATTTGAAAAAAAGACGAAAATCACTCGAGACAATGGACTATAGCCCATGGTCTCGGAGTGATTTTCGTCTTTTTTTCAAATCCTCGTTATTCATCATTTTTGACCATGGGCTATAGCCCATCTCAGGCAGCAACTATAGCATGCCGTTTTTCATCGTTTTTGAGGATTTGAAAAAAAGACGAAAATCACTCGAGACAATGGACTATATATAGCCCATGGTCTCGGAGTGATTTTGTCTTTTTTTCAAATCCTCGTTTTTCATCATTTACAGCCCATGGGCTATAGCCCATCTCAGGCAGCATACTATAGCATGCCGTTTTTCATCATTTTTGAGGATTTGAAAAAAAGACGAAAATCACTCGAGACAATGGACTATAGCCCATGGTCTCGGAGTGATTTTCGTCTTTTTTTCAAATCCTCGTTATTCATCATTTTTGACCATGGGCTATAGCCCATCTCAGGCAGCATACTATAGCATGCCGTTTTTCATCGTTTTTGAGGATTTGAAAAAAATACGAAAATCACTCGAGACAATGGACTATAGCCCATGGTCTCGGAGTGATTTTGTCTTTTTTTCAAATCCTCGTTTTTCATCATTTACAGCCCATGGGATATAGCCCATCTCAGGCAGCATACTATAGCATGCCGTTTTTCATCATTTTTGAGGATTTGAAAAAAAGACGAAAATCACTCGAGACAATGGACTATAGCCCATGGTCTCGGAGTGATTTTCGTCTTTTTTTCAAATCCTCGTTATTCATCATTTTTGACCATGGGCTATAGCCCATCTCAGGCAGCAACTATAGCATGCCGTTTTTCATCGTTTTTGAGGATTTGAAAAAAAGACGAAAATCACTCGAGACAATGGACTATAGCCCATGGTCTCGGAGTGATTTTCGTCTTTTTTTCAAATCCTCGTTATTCATCATTTTTGACCATGGGCTATAGCCCATCTCAGGCAGCATACTATAGCATGCCGTTTTTCATCTTTTTTGAGGATTTGAAAAAAAGACGAAAATCACTCGAGACAATGGACTATATATAGCCCATGGTCTCGGAGTGATTTTCGTCTTTTTTTAAAATCCTCGTTATTCATCATTTTTGACCATGGGCTATAGCCCATCTCAGGCAGCATACTATAGCATGCCGTTTTTCATCGTTTTTGAGGATTTGAAAAAAAGACGAAAATCACTCGAGACAATGGACTATAGTCCATGGTCTCGGAGTGATTTTGTCTTTTTTTCAAATCCTCGTTTTTCATCATTTACAGCCCATGGGCTATAGCCCATCTCAGGCAGCATACTATAGCATGCCGTTTTTCATCATTTTTGAGGATTTGAAAAAAAGACGAAAATCACTCGAGACAATGGACTATAGCCCATGGTCTCGGAGTGATTTTCGTCTTTTTTTCAAATCCTCGTTATTCATCATTTTTGACCATGGGCAATAGCCCATCTCAGGCAGCATACTATAGCATGCCGTTTTTCATCGTTTTTGAGGATTTGAAAAAAAGACGAAAATCACTCGAGACAATGGACTATAGCCCATGGTCTCGGAGTGATTTTCGTCTTTTTTTCAAATCCTCGTTATTCATCATTTTTGACCATGGGCTATAGCCCATCTCAGGCAGCAACTATAGCATGCCGTTTTTCATCGTTTTTGAGGATTTGAAAAAAAGACGAAAATCACTCGAGACAATGGACTATAGCCCATGGTCTCGGAGTGATTTTCGTCTTTTTTTCAAATCCTCGTTATTCATCATTTTTGACCATGGGCTATAGCCCATCTCAGGCAGCATACTATAGCATGCCGTTTTTCATCATTTTTGAGGATTTGAAAAAAAGACGAAAATCACTCGAGACAATGGACTATAGCCCATGGTCTCGGAGTGATTTTCGTCTTTTTTTCAAATCCTCGTTATTCATCATTTTTGACCATGGGCTATAGCCCATCTCAGGCAGCATACTATAGCATGCCGTTTTTCATCGTTTTTGAGGATTTGAAAAAAAGACGAAAATCACTCGAGACAATGGACTATAGCCCATGGTCTCGGAGTGATTTTGTCTTTTTTTCAAATCCTCGTTTTTCATCATTTACAGCCCATGGGCTATAGCCCATCTCAGGCAGCATAATATAGCATGCCGTTTTTCATCATTTTTGAGGATTTGAAAAAAAGACGAAAATCACTCGAGACAATGGACTATAGCCCATGGTCTCGGAGTGATTTTTGTCTTTTTTTCAAATCCTCGTTATTCATAATTTTTGACCATGGGCTATAGCCCATCTCAGGCAGCATACTATAGCATGTCGTTTTTCATCGTTTTTGAGGATTTGAAAAAAAGACGAAAATCACTCGAGACAATGGACTATAGCCCATGGTCTCGGAGTGATTTTCGTCTTTTTTTCAAATCCTCGTTATTCATCATTTTTGACCATGGGCTATAGCCCATCTCAGGCAGAAACTATAGCATGCCGTTTTTCATCGTTTTTGAGGATTTGAAAAAAAGACGAAAATCACTCGAGACAATGGACTATAGCCCATGGTCTCGGAGTGATTTTCGTCTTTTTTTCAAATCCTCGTTATTCATCATTTTTGACCATGGGCTATAGCCCATCTCAGGCAGCATACTATAGCATGCCGTTTTTCATCGTTTTTGAGGATTTGAAAAAATGACGAAAATCACTCGAGACAATGGACTATAGCCCATGGTCTCGGAGTGATTTTCGTCTTTTTTTCAAATCCTCGTTATTCATCATTTTTGACCATGGGCTATAGCCCATCTCAGGCAGCAACTATAGCATGCCGTTTTTCATCGTTTTTGAGGATTTGAAAAAAAGACGAAAATCACTCGAGACAATGGACTATAGCCCATGGTCTCGGAGTGATTTTCGTCTTTTTTTCAAATCCTCGTTATTCATCATTTTTGACCATGGGCTATAGCCCATCTCAGGCAGCATACTATAGCATGCCGTTTTTCATCGTTTTTGAGGATTTGAAAAAAAGACGAAAATCACTCGAGACAATGGACTATAGCCCATGGTCTCGGAGTGATTTTCGTCTTTTTTTCAAATCCTCGTTATTCATCATTTTTGACCATGGGCTATAGCCCATCTCAGGCAGCATACTATAGCATGCCGTTTTTCATCGTTTTTGAGGATTTGAAAAAATGACGAAAATCACTCGAGACAATGGACTATAGCCCATGGTCTCGGAGTGATTTTCGTCTTTTTTTCAAATCCTCGTTATTCATCATTTTTGACCATGGGCTATAGCCCATCTCAGGCAGCAACTATAGCATGCCGTTTTTCATCGTTTTTGAGGATTTGAAAAAAAGACGAAAATCACTCGAGACAATGGACTATATATAGCCCATGGTCTCGGAGTGATTTTGTCTTTTTTTCAAATCCTCGTTTTTCATCATTTACAGCCCATGGGCTATAGCCCATCTCAGGCAGCATACTATAGCATGCCGTTTTTCATAATTTTTGAGGATTTGAAAAAAAGACGAAAATCACTCGAGACAATGGACTATAGCCCATGGTCTCGGAGTGATTTTCGTCTTTTTTTCAAATCCTCGTTATTCATCATTTTTGACCATGGGCTATAGCCCATCTCAGGCAGCAACTATAGCATGCCGTTTTTCATCGTTTTTGAGGATTTGAAAAAAAGACGAAAATCACTCGAGACAATGGACTATATATAGCCCATGGTCTCGGAGTGATTTTGTCTTTTTTTCAAATCCTCGTTTTTCATCATTTACAGCCCATGGGCTATAGCCCATCTCAGGCAGCATACTATAGCATGCCGTTTTTCATCATTTTTGAGGATTTGAAAAAAAGACGAAAATCACTCGAGACAATGGACTATAGCCCATGGTCTCGGAGTGATTTTCGTCTTTTTTTCAAATCCTCGTTATTCATCATTTTTGACCATGGGCTATAGCCCATCTCAGGCAGCATACTATAGCATGCCGTTTTTCATCGTTTTTGAGGATTTGAAAAAATGACGAAAATCACTCGAGACAATGGACTATAGCCCATGGTCTCGGAGTGATTTTCGTCTTTTTTTCAAATCCTCGTTATTCATCATTTTTGACCATGGGCTATAGCCCATCTCAGGCAGCATACTATAGCATGCCGTTTTTCATCGTTTTTGAGGATTTGAAAAAAAGACGAAAATCACTCGAGACAATGGACTATAGCCCATGGTCTCGGAGTGATTTTCGTCTTTTTTTCAAATCCTCGTTATTCATCATTTTTGACCATGGGCTATAGCCCATCTCAGGCAGCATACTATAGCATGCCGTTTTTCATCGTTTTTGAGGATTTGAAAAAATGACGAAAATCACTCGAGACAATGGACTATAGCCCATGGTCTCGGAGTGATTTTCGTCTTTTTTTCAAATCCTCGTTATTCATCATTTTTGACCATGGGCTATAGCCCATCTCAGGCAGCAACTATAGCATGCCGTTTTTCATCGTTTTTGAGGATTTGAAAAAAAGACGAAAATCACTCGAGACAATGGACTATATATAGCCCATGGTCTCGGAGTGATTTTGTCTTTTTTTCAAATCCTCGTTTTTCATCATTTACAGCCCATGGGCTATAGCCCATCTCAGGCAGCATACTATAGCATGCCGTTTTTCATCATTTTTGAGGATTTGAAAAAAAGACGAAAATCACTCGAGACAATGGACTATATATAGCCCATGGTCTCGGAGTGATTTTGTCTTTTTTTCAAATCCTCGTTTTTCATCATTTACAGCCCATGGGCTATAGCCCATCTCAGGCAGCATACTATAGCATGCCGTTTTTCATCATTTTTGAGGATTTGAAAAAAAGACGAAAATCACTCGAGACAATGGACTATAGCCCATGGTCTCGGAGTGATTTTCGTCTTTTTTTCAAATCCTCGTTATTCATCATTTTTGACCATGGGCTATAGCCCATCTCAGGCAGCAACTATAGCATGCCGTTTTTCATCGTTTTTGAGGATTTGAAAAAAAGACGAAAATCACTCGAGACAATGGACTATATATAGCCCATGGTCTCGGAGTGATTTTGTCTTTTTTTCAAATCCTCGTTTTTCATCATTTACAGCCCATGGGCTATAGCCCATCTCAGGCAGCATACTATAGCATGCCGTTTTTCATCATTTTTGAGGATTTGAAAAAAAGACGAAAATCACTCGAGACAATGGACTATAGCCCATGGTCTCGGAGTGATTTTCGTCTTTTTTTCAAATCCTCGTTATTCATCATTTTTGACCATGGGCTATAGCCCATCTCAGGCAGCATACTATAGCATGCCGTTTTTCATCGTTTTTGAGGATTTGAAAAAATGACGAAAATCACTCGAGACAATGGACTATAGCCCATGGTCTCGGAGTGATTTTCGTCTTTTTTTCAAATCCTCGTTATTCATCATTTTTGACCATGGGCTATAGCCCATCTCAGGCAGCATACTATAGCATGCCGTTTTTCATCGTTTTTGAGGATTTGAAAAAAAGACGAAAATCACTCGAGACAATGGACTATAGCCCATGGTCTCGGAGTGATTTTCGTCTTTTTTTCAAATCCTCGTTATTCATCATTTTTGACCATGGGCTATAGCCCATCTCAGGCAGCATACTATAGCATGCCGTTTTTCATCGTTTTTGAGGATTTGAAAAAATGACGAAAATCACTCGAGACAATGGACTATAGCCCATGGTCTCGGAGTGATTTTCGTCTTTTTTTCAAATCCTCGTTATTCATCATTTTTGACCATGGGCTATAGCCCATCTCAGGCAGCAACTATAGCATGCCGTTTTTCATCGTTTTTGAGGATTTGAAAAAAAGACGAAAATCACTCGAGACAATGGACTATATATAGCCCATGGTCTCGGAGTGATTTTGTCTTTTTTTCAAATCCTCGTTTTTCATCATTTACAGCCCATGGGCTATAGCCCATCTCAGGCAGCATACTATAGCATGCCGTTTTTCATCATTTTTGAGGATTTGAAAAAAAGACGAAAATCACTCGAGACAATGGACTATAGCCCATGGTCTCGGAGTGATTTTCGTCTTTTTTTCAAATCCTCGTTATTCAACTTTTTTTTTTTTTTTTTTAAGATCTTTTTTTGCGGCTTACGCCTTTTATTGGTTTTTTGAAGGGACAGACAGTAGGCTGACAGGAAACGGGAGAGAGATGGGGGAAGACATGCAGTAAAGGCCGTGTCGGGCTCGGGAGTCGAACCCGCGGCACACTGCGACTGGATTACCAGTCGGGTGCCCAGACGGTTACGCCACCGCTTGGGCCATTATTCATCATTTTTGACCATGGGCTATAGCCCATCTCAGGCAGCATACTATAGCATGCCGTTTTTCATCATTTTTGAGGATTTGAAAAAAAGACGAAAATCACTCGAGCCAATGGACTATATATAGCCCATGGTCTCGGAGTGATTTTCGTCTTTTTTTCAAATCCTCGTTTTTCATCATTTACAGCCCATGGGCTATAGCCCATCTCAGGCAGCATACTATAGCATGCCGTTTTTCATCATTTTTGAGGATTTGAAAAAAAGACGAAAATCACTCGAGACAATGGACTATAGCCCATGGTCTCGGAGTGATTTTCGTCTTTTTTTCAAATCCTCGTTTTTCATCATTTACAGCCCATGGGCTATAGCCCATCTCAGGCAGCATACTATAGCATGCCGTTTTTCATCATTTTTGAGGATTTGAAAAAAAGACGAAAATCACTCGAGACAATGGACTATAGCCCATGGTCTCGGAGTGATTTTCATCTTTTTTTCAAATCCTCGTTATTCATCATTTTTGACCATGGGCTATAGCCCATCTCAGGCAGCATACTATAGCATGCCGTTTTTCATCGTTTTTGAGGATTTGAAAAAAAGACGAAAATCACTCGAGACAATGGACTATAGCCCATGGTCTCGGAGTGATTTTGTCTTTTTTTCAAATCCTCGTTTTTCATCATTTACAGCCCATGGGCTATAGCCCATCTCAGGCAGCATAATATAGCATGTCGTTTTTCATCGTTTTTGAGGATTTGAAAAAAAGACGAAAATCACTCGAGACAATGGACTATAGCCCATGGTCTCGGAGTGATTTTCGTCTTTTTTTCAAATCCTCGTTATTCATCATTTTTGACCATGGGCTATAGCCCATCTCAGGCAGCAACTATAGCATTCCGTTTTTCATCGTTTTTGAGGATTTGAAAAAAAGACGAAAATCACTCGAGACAATGGACAAGCCCATGGTCTCGGAGTGATTTTCGTCTTTTTTTCAAATCCTCGTTATTCATCATTTTTGACCATGGGCTATAGCCCATCTCAGGCAGCATACTATAGCATGCCGTTTTTCATCGTTTTTGAGGATTTGAAAAAATGACGAAAATCACTCGAGACAATGGACTATAGCCCATGGTCTCGGAGTGATTTTCGTCTTTTTTTCAAATCCTCGTTATTCATCATTTTTGACCATGGGCTATAGCCCATCTCAGGCAGCATCTATAGCATGCCGTTTTTCATCGTTTTTGAGGATTTGAAAAAAAGACGAAAATCACTCGAGACAATGGACTATATATAGCCCATGGTCTCGGAGTGATTTTGTCTTTTTTTCAAATCCTCGTTATTCATCATTTTTGACCATGGGCTATAGCCCATCTCAGGCAGCATACTATAGCATGCCGTTTTTCATCGTTTTTGAGGATTTGAAAAAAAGACGAAAATCACTCGAGACAATGGACTATAGCCCATGGTCTCGGAGTGATTTTGTCTTTTTTTCAAATCCTCGTTTTTCATCATTTACAGCCCATGGGCTATAGCCCATCTCAGGCAGCATACTATAGCATGCCGTTTTTCATCGTTTTTGAGGATTTGAAAAAAAGACGAAAATCACTCGAGACAATGGACTATATATAGCCCATGGTCTCGGAGTCATTTTGTCTTTTTTTCAAATCCTCGTTTTTCATCATTTACAGCCCATGGGCTATAGCCCATCTCAGGCAGCATACTATAGCATTCCGTTTTTCATCATTTTTGAGGATTTGAAAAAAAGACGAAAATCACTCGAGACAATGGACTATAGCCCATGGTCTCGGAGTGATTTTCGTCTTTTTTTCAAATCCTCGTTATTCATCATTTTTGACCATGGGCTATAGCCCATCTCAGGCAGCATACTATAGCATGCCGTTTTTCATCGTTTTTGAGGATTTGAAAAAAAGACGAAAATCACTCGAGACAATGGACTATAGCCCATGGTCTCGGAGTGATTTTGTCTTTTTTTCAAATCCTCGTTTTTCATCATTTACAGCCCATGGGCTATAGCCCATCTCAGGCAGCATACTATAGCATGCCGTTTTTCATCATTTTTGAGGATTTGAAAAAAAGACGAAAATCACTCGAGACAATGGACTATAGCCCATGGTCTCGGAGTGATTTTCGTCTTTTTTTCAAATCCTCGTTATTCATCATTTTTGACCATGGGCTATAGCCCATCTCAGGCAGCATACTATAGCATGCCGTTTTTCATCGTTTTTGAGGATTTGAAAAAAAGACGAAAATCACTCGAGACAATGGACTATAGCCCATGGTCTCGGAGTGATTTTCGTCTTTTTTTCAAATCCTCGTTATTCATCATTTTTGACCATGGGCTATAGCCCATCTCAGGCAGCATACTATAGCATGCCGTTTTTCATCGTTTTTGAGGATTTGAAAAAATGACGAAAATCACTCGAGACAATGGACTATAGCCCATGGTCTCGGAGTGATTTTCGTCTTTTTTTCAAATCCTCGTTATTCATCATTTTTGACCATGGGCTATAGCCCATCTCGGGCAGCAACTATAGCATGCCGTTTTTCATCGTTTTTGAGGATTTGAAAAAAAGAAGAAAATCACTCGAGACAATGGACTATATATAGCCCATGGTCTCGGAGTGATTTTGTCTTTTTTTCAAATCCTCGTTTTTCATCATTTACAGCCCATGGGCTATAGCCCATCTCAGGCAGCATACTATAGCATGCCGTTTTTCATATTTTTTGAGGATTTGAAAAAAAGACGAAAATCACTCGAGACAATGGACTATAGCCCATGGTCTCGGAGTGATTTTCGTCTTTTTTTCAAATCCTCGTTATTCATCATTTTTGACCATGGGCTATAGCCCATCTCAGGCAGCAACTATAGCATGCCGTTTTTCATCGTTTTTGAGGATTTGAAAAAAAGACGAAAATCACTCGAGACAATGGACTATATATAGCCCATGGTCTCGGAGTTATTTTGTCTTTTTTTCAAATCCTCGTTTTTCATCATTTACAGCCCATGGGCTATAGCCCATCTCAGGCAGCATACTATAGCATGCCGTTTTTCATCATTTTTGAGGATTTGAAAAAAAGACGAAAATCACTCGAGACAATGGACTATAGCCCATGGTCTCGGAGTGATTTTCGTCTTTTTTTCAAATCCTCGTTATTCAACTTTTTTCTTTTTTTTTTTTAAGATATTTTTTTTGCGGCTTGCGCCTTTTATTGGTTTTTTGAAGGGACAGACAGTAGGCTGACAGGAAACGGGAGAGAGATGGGGGAAGACATGCAGTAAAGGCCGTGTCGGGCTCGGAAGTCGAACCCGCGGCACACTGCGACTGGATTACCAGTCTGGTGCCCAGACGGTTACGCCACCGCTTGGGCCATTATTCATCATTTTTGACCATGGGCTATAGCCCATCTCAGGCAGCATACTATAGCATGCCGTTTTTCATCGTTTTTGAGGATTTGAAAAAAAGACGAAAATCACTCGAGACAATGGACTATAGCCCATGGTCTCGGAGTGATTTTCGTCTTTTTTTCAAATCCTCGTTTTTCATCATTTACAGCACATGGGCTATAGCCCATCTCAGGCAGCATACTATAGCATGCCGTTTTTCATCATTTTTGAGGATTTGAAAAAAAGACGAAAATCACTCGAGACAATGGACTATATATAGCCCATGGTCTCGGAGTGATTTTCGTATTTTTTTCAAATCCTCGTTTTTCATCATTTACAGCCCATGGGCTATAGCCCATCTCAGGCAGCATACTATAGCGTGCCGTTTTTCATCATTTTTGAGGATTTGAAAAAAAGACGAAAATCACTCGAGACAATGGACTATAGCCCATGGTCTCGGAGTGATTTTCGTCTTTTTTTCAAATCCTCGTTATTCAACATTTTTTTTTTTTTTTTTAAGATATTTTTTTGCGGCCTTTTATTGGTTTTTTGAAGGGACAGACAGTAGGCTGACAGGAAACGGGAGAGAGATGGGGGAAGACATGCAGTAAAGGCCGTGTCGGGCTCGGGAGTCGAACCCGCGGCACACTGCGACTGGATTACCAGTCGGGTGCCCAGACGGTTACGCCACCGCTTGGGCCATTATTCATCATTTTTGACCATGGGCTATAGCCCATCTCAGGCAGCATACTATAGCATGCCGTTTTTCATCGTTTTTGAGGATTTGAAAAAAATACGAAAATCACTCGAGACAATGGACTATAGCCCATGGTCTCGGAGTGATTTTCGTCTTTTTTTCAAATCCTCGTTATTCATCATTTTTGACCATGGGCTATAGCCCATCTCAGGCAGCATACTATAGCATGCCGTTTTTCATCGTTTTTGAGGATTTGAAAAAATGACGAAAATCACTCGAGACAATGGACTATAGCCCATGGTCTCGGAGTGATTTTCGTCTTTTTTTCAAATCCTCGTTATTCATCATTTTTGACCATGGGCTATAGCCCATCTCAGGCAGCAACTATAGCATGCCGTTTTTCATCGTTTTTGAGGATTTGAAAAAAAGACGAAAATCACTCGAGACAATGGACTATATATAGCCCATGGTCTCGGAGTGATTTTCGTCTTTTTTTCAAATCCTCGTTATTCAACATTTTTTTTTTTTTTTTTAAGATATTTTTTTGCGGCTTACGCCTTTTATTGGTTTTTTGAAGAGACAGACAGTAGGCTGACAGGAAACGGGAGAGAGATGGGGGAAGACATGCAGTAAAGGCCGTGTCGGGCTCGGGAGTCGAACCCGCGGCACACTGCGACTGGATTACCAGTCGGGTGCCCAGACGGTTACGCCACCGCTTGGGCCATTATTCATCATTTTTGACCATGGGCTATAGCCCATCTCAGGCAGCATACTATAGCATGCCGTTTTTCATCATTTTTGAGGATTTGAAAAAAAGACGAAAATCACTCGAGACAATGGACTATAGCCCATGGTCTCGGAGTGATTTTCGTCTTTTTTTCAAATCCTCGTTTTTCATCATTTACAGCCCATGGGCTATAGCCCATCTCAGGCAGCATACTATAGCGTGCCGTTTTTCATCATTTTTGAGGATTTGAAAAAAAGACGAAAATCACTCGAGACAATGGACTATAGCCCATGGTCTCGGAGTGATTTTCGTCTTTTTTTCAAATCCTCGTTATTCATCATTTTTGACCATGGGCTATAGCCCATCTCAGGCAGCATACTATAGCATGCCGTTTTTCATCGTTTTTGAGGATTTGAAAAAATGACGAAAATCACTCGAGACAATGGACTATAGCCCATGGTCTCGGAGTGATTTTCGTCTTTTTTTCAAATCCTCGTTATTCATCATTTTTGACCATGGGCTATAGCCCATCTCAGGCAGCAACTATAGCATGCCGTTTTTCATCGTTTTTGAGGATTTGAAAAAAAGACGAAAATCACTCGAGACAATGGACTATATATAGCCCATGGTCTCGGAGTGATTTTGTCTTTTTTTCAAATCCTCGTTTTTCATCATTTACAGCCCATGGGCTATAGCCCATCTCAGGCAGCATACTATAGCATGCCGTTTTTCACTATTTTTGAGGATTTGAAAAAAAGACGAAAATCACTCGAGACAATGGACTATAGCCCATGGTCTCGGAGTGATTTTCGTCTTTTTTTCAAATCCTCGTTATTCATCATTTTTGACCATGGGCTATAGCCCATCTCAGGCAGCAACTATAGCATGCCGTTTTTCATCGTTTTTGAGGATTTGAAAAAAAGACGAAAATCACTCGAGACAATGGACTATATATAGCCCATGGTCTCGGAGTGATTTTGTCTTTTTTTCAAATCCTCGTTTTTCATCATTTACAGCCCATGGGCTATAGCCCATCTCAGGCAGCATACTATAGCATGCCGTTTTTCATCATTTTTGAGGATTTGAAAAAAAGACGAAAATCACTCGAGACAATGGACTATAGCCCATGGTCTCGGAGTGATTTTCGTCTTTTTTTCAAATCCTCGTTATTCATCATTTTTGACCATGGGCTATAGCCCATCTCAGGCAGCATACTATAGCATGCCGTTTTTCATCGTTTTTGAGGATTTGAAAAAAATACGAAAATCACTCGAGACAATGGACTATAGCCCATGGTCTCGGAGTGATTTTGTCTTTTTTTCAAATCCTCGTTTTTCATCATTTACAGCCCATGGGCTATAGCCCATCTCAGGCAGCATACTATAGCATGCCGTTTTTCATCATTTTTGAGGATTTGAAAAAAAGACGAAAATCACTCGAGACAATGGACTATAGCCCATGGTCTCGGAGTGATTTTCGTCTTTTTTTCAAATCCTCGTTATTCATCATTTTTGACCATGGGCTATAGCCCATCTCAGGCAGCAACTATAGCATGCCGTTTTTCATCGTTTTTGAGGATTTGAAAAAAAGACGAAAATCACTCGAGACAATGGACTATATATAGCCCATGGTCTCGGAGTGATTTTGTCTTTTTTTCAAATCCTCGTTTTTCATCATTTACAGCCCATGGGCTATAGCCCATCTCAGGCAGCATACTATAGCATGCCGTTTTTCATCATTTTTGAGGATTTGAAAAAAAGACGAAAATCACTCGAGACAATGGACTATAGCCCATGGTCTCGGAGTGATTTTCGTCTTTTTTTCAAATCCTCGTTATTCATCATTTTTGACCATGGGCTATAGCCCATCTCAGGCAGCATACTATAGCATGCCGTTTTTCATCGTTTTTGAGGATTTGAAAAAAATACGAAAATCACTCGAGACAATGGACTATAGCCCATGGTCTCGGAGTGATTTTGTCTTTTTTTCAAATCCTCGTTTTTCATCATTTACAGCCCATGGGCTATAGCCCATCTCAGGCAGCATACTATAGCATGCCGTTTTTCATCATTTTTGAGGATTTGAAAAAAAGACGAAAATCACTCGAGACAATGGACTATAGCCCATGGTCTCGGAGTGATTTTCGTCTTTTTTTCAAATCCTCGTTATTCATCATTTTTGACCATGGGCTATAGCCCATCTCAGGCAGCAACTATAGCATGCCGTTTTTCATCGTTTTTGAGGATTTGAAAAAAAGACGAAAATCACTCGAGACAATGGACTATAGCCCATGGTCTCGGAGTGATTTTCGTCTTTTTTTCAAATCCTCGTTATTCATCATTTTTGACCATGGGCTATAGCCCATCTCAGGCAGCATACTATAGCATGCCGTTTTTCATCTTTTTTGAGGATTTGAAAAAAAGACGAAAATCACTCGAGACAATGGACTATATATAGCCCATGGTCTCGGAGTGATTTTCGTCTTTTTTTTAAATCCTCGTTATTCATCATTTTTGACCATGGGCTATAGCCCATCTCAGGCAGCATACTATAGCATGCCGTTTTTCATCATTTTTGAGGATTTGAAAAAAAGACGAAAATCACTCGAGACAATGGACTATAGTCCATGGTCTCGGAGTGATTTTGTCTTTTTTTCAAATCCTCGTTTTTCATCATTTACAGCCCATGGGCTATAGCCCATCTCAGGCAGCATACTATAGCATGCCGTTTTTCATCATTTTTGAGGATTTGAAAAAAAGACGAAAATCACTCGAGACAATGGACTATAGCCCATGGTCTCGGAGTGATTTTCGTCTTTTTTTCAAATCCTCGTTATTCATCATTTTTGACCATGGGCAATAGCCCATCTCAGGCAGCATACTATAGCATGCCGTTTTTCATCGTTTTTGAGGATTTGAAAAAAAGACGAAAATCACTCGAGACAATGGACTATAGCCCATGGTCTCGGAGTGATTTTCGTCTTTTTTTCAAATCCTCGTTATTCATCATTTTTGACCATGGGCTATAGCCCATCTCAGGCAGCAACTATAGCATGCCGTTTTTCATCGTTTTTGAGGATTTGAAAAAAAGACGAAAATCACTCGAGACAATGGACTATAGCCCATGGTCTCGGAGTGATTTTCGTCTTTTTTTCAAATCCTCGTTATTCATCATTTTTGACCATGGGCTATAGCCCATCTCAGGCAGCATACTATAGCATGCCGTTTTTCATCATTTTTGAGGATTTGAAAAAAAGACGAAAATCACTCGAGACAATGGACTATAGCCCATGGTCTCGGAGTGATTTTCGTCTTTTTTTCAAATCCTCGTTATTCATCATTTTTGACCATGGGCTATAGCCCATCTCAGGCAGCATACTATAGCATGCCGTTTTTCATCGTTTTTGAGGATTTGAAAAAAAGACGAAAATCACTCGAGACAATGGACTATAGCCCATGGTCTCGGAGTGATTTTGTCTTTTTTTCAAATCCTCGTTTTTCATCATTTACAGCCCATGGGCTATAGCCCATCTCAGGCAGCATAATATAGCATGCCGTTTTTCATCATTTTTGAGGATTTGAAAAAAAGACGAAAATCACTCGAGACAATGGACTATAGCCCATGGTCTCGGAGTGATTTTTGTCTTTTTTTCAAATCCTCGTTATTCATAATTTTTGACCATGGGCTATAGCCCATCTCAGGCAGCATACTATAGCATGTCGTTTTTTAATCGTTTTTGAGGATTTGAAAAAAAGACGAAAATCACTCGAGACAATGGACTATAGCCCATGGTCTCGGAGTGATTTTCGTCTTTTTTTCAAATCCTCGTTATTCATCATTTTTGACCATGGGCTATAGCCCATCTCAGGCAGCAACTATAGCATGCCGTTTTTCATCGTTTTTGAGGATTTGAAAAAAAGACGAAAATCACTCGAGACAATGGACTATAGCCCATGGTCTCGGAGTGATTTTCGTCTTTTTTTCAAATCCTCGTTATTCATCATTTTTGACCATGGGCTATAGCCCATCTCAGGCAGCATACTATAGCATGCCGTTTTTCATCGTTTTTGAGGATTTGAAAAAATGACGAAAATCACTCGAGACAATGGACTATAGCCCATGGTCTCGGAGTGATTTTCGTCTTTTTTTCAAATCCTCGTTATTCATCATTTTTGACCATGGGCTATAGCCCATCTCAGGCAGCAACTATAGCATGCCGTTTTTCATCGTTTTTGAGGATTTGAAAAAAAGACGAAAATCACTCGAGACAATGGACTATAGCCCATGGTCTCGGAGTGATTTTCGTCTTTTTTTCAAATCCTCGTTATTCATCATTTTTGACCATGGGCTATAGCCCATCTCAGGCAGCATACTATAGCATGCCGTTTTTCATCGTTTTTGAGGATTTGAAAAAAAGACGAAAATCACTCGAGACAATGGACTATAGCCCATGGTCTCGGAGTGATTTTCGTCTTTTTTTCAAATCCTCGTTATTCATCATTTTTGACCATGGGCTATAGCCCATCTCAGGCAGCATACTATAGCATGCCGTTTTTCATCGTTTTTGAGGATTTGAAAAAATGACGAAAATCACTCGAGACAATGGACTATAGCCCATGGTCTCGGAGTGATTTTCGTCTTTTTTTCAAATCCTCGTTATTCATCATTTTTGACCATGGGCTATAGCCCATCTCAGGCAGCAACTATAGCATGCCGTTTTTCATCGTTTTTGAGGATTTGAAAAAAAGACGAAAATCACTCGAGACAATGGACTATATATAGCCCATGGTCTCGGAGTGATTTTGTCTTTTTTTCAAATCCTCGTTTTTCATCATTTACAGCCCATGGGCTATAGCCCATCTCAGGCAGCATACTATAGCATGCCGTTTTTCATAATTTTTGAGGATTTGAAAAAAAGACGAAAATCACTCGAGACAATGGACTATAGCCCATGGTCTCGGAGTGATTTTCGTCTTTTTTTCAAATCCTCGTTATTCATCATTTTTGACCATGGGCTATAGCCCATCTCAGGCAGCAACTATAGCATGCCGTTTTTCATCGTTTTTGAGGATTTGAAAAAAAGACGAAAATCACTCGAGACAATGGACTATATATAGCCCATGGTCTCGGAGTGATTTTGTCTTTTTTTCAAATCCTCGTTTTTCATCATTTACAGCCCATGGGCTATAGCCCATCTCAGGCAGCATACTATAGCATGCCGTTTTTCATCATTTTTGAGGATTTGAAAAAAAGACGAAAATCACTCGAGACAATGGACTATAGCCCATGGTCTCGGAGTGATTTTCGTCTTTTTTTCAAATCCTCGTTATTCATCATTTTTGACCATGGGCTATAGCCCATCTCAGGCAGCATACTATAGCATGCCGTTTTTCATCGTTTTTGAGGATTTGAAAAAATGACGAAAATCACTCGAGACAATGGACTATAGCCCATGGTCTCGGAGTGATTTTCGTCTTTTTTTCAAATCCTCGTTATTCATCATTTTTGACCATGGGCTATAGCCCATCTCAGGCAGCATACTATAGCATGCCGTTTTTCATCGTTTTTGAGGATTTGAAAAAAAGACGAAAATCACTCGAGACAATGGACTATAGCCCATGGTCTCGGAGTGATTTTCGTCTTTTTTTCAAATCCTCGTTATTCATCATTTTTGACCATGGGCTATAGCCCATCTCAGGCAGCATACTATAGCATGCCGTTTTTCATCGTTTTTGAGGATTTGAAAAAATGACGAAAATCACTCGAGACAATGGACTATAGCCCATGGTCTCGGAGTGATTTTCGTCTTTTTTTCAAATCCTCGTTATTCATCATTTTTGACCATGGGCTATAGCCCATCTCAGGCAGCAACTATAGCATGCCGTTTTTCATCGTTTTTGAGGATTTGAAAAAAAGACGAAAATCACTCGAGACAATGGACTATATATAGCCCATGGTCTCGGAGTGATTTTGTCTTTTTTTCAAATCCTCGTTTTTCATCATTTACAGCCCATGGGCTATAGCCCATCTCAGGCAGCATACTATAGCATGCCGTTTTTCATCATTTTTGAGGATTTGAAAAAAAGACGAAAATCACTCGAGACAATGGACTATATATAGCCCATGGTCTCGGAGTGATTTTGTCTTTTTTTCAAATCCTCGTTTTTCATCATTTACAGCCCATGGGCTATAGCCCATCTCAGGCAGCATACTATAGCATGCCGTTTTTCATCATTTTTGAGGATTTGAAAAAAAGACGAAAATCACTCGAGACAATGGACTATAGCCCATGGTCTCGGAGTGATTTTCGTCTTTTTTTCAAATCCTCGTTATTCAACTTTTTTTTTTTTTTTTTTTAAGATATTTTTTTGCGGCTTACGCCTTTTATTGGTTTTTTGAAGGGACAGACAGTAGGCTGACAGGAAACGGGAGAGAGATGGGGGAAGACATGCAGTAAAGGCCGTGTCGGGCTCGGGAGTCGAACCCGCGGCACACTGCGACTGGATTACCAGTCGGGTGCCCAGACGGTTACGCCACCGCTTGGGCCATTATTCATCATTTTTGACCATGGGCTATAGCCCATCTCAGGCAGCATACTATAGCATGCCGTTTTTCATCATTTTTGAGGATTTGAAAAAAAGACGAAAATCACTCGAGCCAATGGACTATATATAGCCCATGGTCTCGGAGTGATTTTCGTCTTTTTTTCAAATCCTCGTTTTTCATCATTTACAGCCCATGGGCTATAGCCCATCTCAGGCAGCATACTATAGCATGCCGTTTTTCATCATTTTTGAGGATTTGAAAAAAAGACGAAAATCACTCGAGACAATGGACTATAGCCCATGGTCTCGGAGTGATTTTCGTCTTTTTTTCAAATCCTCGTTTTTCATCATTTACAGCCCATGGGCTATAGCCCATCTCAGGCAGCATACTATAGCATGCCGTTTTTCATCATTTTTGAGGATTTGAAAAAAAGACGAAAATCACTCGAGACAATGGACTATAGCCCATGGTCTCGGAGTGATTTTCATCTTTTTTTCAAATCCTCGTTATTCATCATTTTTGACCATGGGCTATAGCCCATCTCAGGCAGCATACTATAGCATGCCGTTTTTCATCGTTTTTGAGGATTTGAAAAAAAGACGAAAATCACTCGAGACAATGGACTATAGCCCATGGTCTCGGAGTGATTTTGTCTTTTTTTCAAATCCTCGTTTTTCATTATTTACAGCCCATGGGCTATAGCCCATCTCAGGCAGCATAATATAGCATGTCGTTTTTCATCGTTTTTGAGGATTTGAAAAAAAGACGAAAATCACTCGAGACAATGGACTATAGCCCATGGTCTCGGAGTGATTTTCGTCTTTTTTTCAAATCCTCGTTATTCATCATTTTTGACCATGGGCTATAGCCCATCTCAGGCAGCAACTATAGCATTCCGTTTTTCATCGTTTTTGAGGATTTGAAAAAAAGACGAAAATCACTCGAGACAATGGACAAGCCCATGGTCTCGGAGTGATTTTCGTCTTTTTTTCAAATCCTCGTTATTCATCATTTTTGACCATGGGCTATAGCCCATCTCAGGCAGCATACTATAGCATGCCGTTTTTCATCGTTTTTGAGGATTTGAAAAAATGACGAAAATCACTCGAGACAATGGACTATAGCCCATGGTCTCGGAGTGATTTTCGTCTTTTTTTCAAATCCTCGTTATTCATCATTTTTGACCATGGGCTATAGCCCATCTCAGGCAGCAACTATAGCATGCCGTTTTTCATCGTTTTTGAGGATTTGAAAAAAATACGAAAATCACTCGAGACAATGGACTATAGCCCATGGTCTCGGAGTGATTTTGTCTTTTTTTCAAATCCTCGTTTTTCATCATTTACAGCCCATGGGCTATAGCCCATCTCAGGCAGCATACTATAGCATGCCGTTTTTCATCGTTTTTGAGGATTTGAAAAAAAGACGAAAATCACTCGAGACAATGGACTATATATAGCCCATGGTCTCGGAGTCATTTTGTCTTTTTTTCAAATCCTCGTTTTTCATCATTTACAGCCCATGGGCTATAGCCCATCTCAGGCAGCATACTATAGCATTCCGTTTTTCATCATTTTTGAGGATTTGAAAAAAAGACGAAAATCACTCGAGACAATGGACTATAGCCCATGGTCTCGGAGTGATTTTCGTCTTTTTTTCAAATCCTCGTTATTCATCATTTTTGACCATGGGCTATAGCCCATCTCAGGCAGCATACTATAGCATGCCGTTTTTCATCGTTTTTGAGGATTTGAAAAAAAGACGAAAATCACTCGAGACAATGGACTATAGCCCATGGTCTCGGAGTGATTTTGTCTTTTTTTCAAATCCTCGTTTTTCATCATTTACAGCCCATGGGCTATAGCCCATCTCAGGCAGCATACTATAGCATGCCGTTTTTCATCATTTTTGAGGATTTGAAAAAAAGACGAAAATCACTCGAGACAATGGACTATAGCCCATGGTCTCGGAGTGATTTTCGTCTTTTTTTCAAATCCTCGTTATTCATCATTTTTGACCATGGGCTATAGCCCATCTCAGGCAGCATACTATAGCATGCCGTTTTTCATCGTTTTTGAGGATTTGAAAAAAAGACGAAAATCACTCGAGACAATGGACTATAGCCCATGGTCTCGGAGTGATTTTCGTCTTTTTTTCAAATCCTCGTTATTCATCATTTTTGACCATGGGCTATAGCCCATCTCAGGCAGCATACTATAGCATGCCGTTTTTCATCGTTTTTGAGGATTTGAAAAAATGACGAAAATCACTCGAGACAATGGACTATAGCCCATGGTCTCGGAGTGATTTTCGTCTTTTTTTCAAATCCTCGTTATTCATCATTTTTGACCATGGGCTATAGCCCATCTCGGGCAGCAACTATAGCATGCCGTTTTTCATCGTTTTTGAGGATTTGAAAAAAAGAAGAAAATCACTCGAGACAATGGACTATATATAGCCCATGGTCTCGGAGTGATTTTGTCTTTTTTTCAAATCCTCGTTTTTCATCATTTACAGCCCATGGGCTATAGCCCATCTCAGGCAGCATACTATAGCATGCCGTTTTTCATATTTTTTGAGGATTTGAAAAAAAGACGAAAATCACTCGAGACAATGGACTATAGCCCATGGTCTCGGAGTGATTTTCGTCTTTTTTTCAAATCCTCGTTATTCATCATTTTTGACCATGGGCTATAGCCCATCTCAGGCAGCAACTATAGCATGCCGTTTTTCATCGTTTTTGAGGATTTGAAAAAAAGACGAAAATCACTCGAGACAATGGACTATAGCCCATGGTCTCGGAGTGATTTTGTCTTTTTTTCAAATCCTCGTTTTTCATCATTTACAGCCCATGGGCTATAGCCCATCTCAGGCAGCATACTATAGCATGCCGTTTTTCATCATTTTTGAGGATTTGAAAAAAAGACGAAAATCACTCGAGACAATGGACTATAGCCCATGGTCTCGGAGTGATTTTCGTCTTTTTTTCAAATCCTCGTTATTCATCATTTTTGACCATGGGCTATAGCCCATCTCAGGCAGCATACTATAGCATGCCGTTTTTCATCGTTTTTGAGGATTTGAAAAAAAGACGAAAATCACTCGAGACAATGGACTATAGCCCATGGTCTCGGAGTGATTTTCGTCTTTTTTTCAAATCCTCGTTATTCATCATTTTTGACCATGGGCTATAGCCCATCTCAGGCAGCATACTATAGCATGCCGTTTTTCATCGTTTTTGAGGATTTGAAAAAATGACGAAAATCACTCGAGACAATGGACTATAGCCCATGGTCTCGGAGTGATTTTCGTCTTTTTTTCAAATCCTCGTTATTCATCATTTTTGACCATGGGCTATAGCCCATCTCGGGCAGCAACTATAGCATGCCGTTTTTCATCGTTTTTGAGGATTTGAAAAAAAGAAGAAAATCACTCGAGACAATGGACTATATATAGCCCATGGTCTCGGAGTGATTTTGTCTTTTTTTCAAATCCTCGTTTTTCATCATTTACAGCCCATGGGCTATAGCCCATCTCAGGCAGCATACTATAGCATGCCGTTTTTCATATTTTTTGAGGATTTGAAAAAAAGACGAAAATCACTCGAGACAATGGACTATAGCCCATGGTCTCGGAGTGATTTTCGTCTTTTTTTCAAATCCTCGTTATTCATCATTTTTGACCATGGGCTATAGCCCATCTCAGGCAGCAACTATAGCATGCCGTTTTTCATCGTTTTTGAGGATTTGAAAAAAAGACGAAAATCACTCGAGACAATGGACTATATATAGCCCATGGTCTCGGAGTTATTTTGTCTTTTTTTCAAATCCTCGTTTTTCATCATTTACAGCCCATGGGCTATAGCCCATCTCAGGCAGCATACTATAGCATGCCGTTTTTCATCATTTTTGAGGATTTGAAAAAAAGACGAAAATCACTCGAGACAATGGACTATAGCCCATGGTCTCGGAGTGATTTTCGTCTTTTTTTCAAATCCTCGTTATTCAACTTTTTTTTTTTTTTTTTTAAGATATTTTTTTTGCGGCTTGCGCCTATTATTGGTTTTTTGAAGGGACAGACAGTAGGCTGACAGGAAACGGGAGAGAGATGGGGGAAGACATGCAGTAAAGGCCGTGTCGGGCTCGGAAGTCGAACCCGCGGCACACTGCGACTGGATTACCAGTCTGGTGCCCAGACGGTTACGCCACCGCTTGGGCCATTATTCATCATTTTTGACCATGGGCTATAGCCCATCTCAGGCAGCATACTATAGCATGCCGTTTTTCATCGTTTTTGAGGATTTGAAAAAAAGACGAAAATCACTCGAGACAATGGACTATAGCCCATGGTCTCGGAGTGATTTTCGTCTTTTTTTCAAATCCTCGTTTTTCATCATTTACAGCCCATGGGCTATAGCCCATCTCAGGCAGCATACTATAGCATGCCGTTTTTCATCATTTTTGAGGATTTGAAAAAAAGACGAAAATCACTCGAGACAATGGACTATAGCCCATGGTCTCGGAGTGATTTTTCTTCTTTTTTTCAAATCCTCGTTTTTCATCATTTACAGCACATGGGCTATAGCCCATCTCAGGCAGCATACTATAGCATGCCGTTTTTCATCATTTTTGAGGATTTGAAAAAAAGACGAAAATCACTCGAGACAATGGACTATATATAGCCCATGGTCTCGGAGTTATTTTCGTATTTTTTTCAAATCCTCGTTTTTCATCATTTACAGCCCATGGGCTATAGCCCATCTCAGGCAGCATACTATAGCGTGCCGTTTTTCATCATTTTTGAGGATTTGAAAAAAAGACGAAAATCACTCGAGACAATGGACTATAGCCCATGGTCTCGGAGTGATTTTCGTCTTTTTTTCAAATCCTCGTTATTCAACATTTTTTTTTTTTTTTTTAAGATATTTTTTTGCGGCCTTTTATTGGTTTTTTGAAGGGACAGACAGTAGGCTGACAGGAAACGGGAGAGAGATGGGGGAAGACATGCAGTAAAGGCCGTGTCGGGCTCGGGAGTCGAACCCGCGGCACACTGCGACTGGATTACCAGTCGGGTGCCCAGACGGTTACGCCACCGCTTGGGCCATTATTCATCATTTTTGACCATGGGCTATAGCCCATCTCAGGCAGCATACTATAGCATGCCGTTTTTCATCGTTTTTGAGGATTTGAAAAAAAGACGAAAATCACTCGAGACAATGGACTATAGCCCATGGTCTCGGAGTGATTTTCGTCTTTTTTTCAAATCCTCGTTATTCATCATTTTTGACCATGGGCTATAGCCCATCTCAGGCAGCATACTATAGCATGCCGTTTTTCATCGTTTTTGAGGATTTGAAAAAATGACGAAAATCACTCGAGACAATGGACTATAGCCCATGGTCTCGGAGTGATTTTCGTCTTTTTTTCAAATCCTCGTTATTCATCATTTTTGACCATGGGCTATAGCCCATCTCAGGCAGCAACTATAGCATGCCGTTTTTCATCGTTTTTGAGGATTTGAAAAAAAGACGAAAATCACTCGAGACAATGGACTATATATAGCCCATGGTCTCGGCGTGATTTTGTCTTTTTTTCAAATCCTCGTTTTTCATCATTTACAGCCCATGGGCTATAGCCCATCTCAGGCAGCATACTATAGCATGCCGTTTTTCATCATTTTTGAGGATTTGAAAAAAAGACGAAAATCACTCGAGACAATGGACTATAGCCCATGGTCTCGGAGTGATTTTTCTTCTTTTTTTCAAATCCTCGTTTTTCATCATTTACAGCACATGGGCTATAGCCCATCTCAGGCAGCATACTATAGCATGCCGTTTTTCATCATTTTTGAGGATTTGAAAAAAAGACGAAAATCACTCGAGACAATGGACTATATATAGCCCATGGTCTCGGAGTTATTTTCGTATTTTTTTCAAATCCTCGTTTTTCATCATTTACAGCCCATGGGCTATAGCCCATCTCAGGCAGCATACTATAGCGTGCCGTTTTTCATCATTTTTGAGGATTTGAAAAAAAGACGAAAATCACTCGAGACAATGGACTATAGCCCATGGTCTCGGAGTGATTTTCGTCTTTTTTTCAAATCCTCGTTATTCAACATTTTTTTTTTTTTTTTTAAGATATTTTTTTGCGGCCTTTTATTGGTTTTTTGAAGGGACAGACAGTAGGCTGACAGGAAACGGGAGAGAGATGGGGGAAGACATGCAGTAAAGGCCGTGTCGGGCTCGGGAGTCGAACCCGCGGCACACTGCGACTGGATTACCAGTCGGGTGCCCAGACGGTTACGCCACCGCTTGGGCCATTATTCATCATTTTTGACCATGGGCTATAGCCCATCTCAGGCAGCATACTATAGCATGCCGTTTTTCATCGTTTTTGAGGATTTGAAAAAAAGACGAAAATCACTCGAGACAATGGACTATAGCCCATGGTCTCGGAGTGATTTTCGTCTTTTTTTCAAATCCTCGTTATTCATCATTTTTGACCATGGGCTATAGCCCATCTCAGGCAGCATACTATAGCATGCCGTTTTTCATCGTTTTTGAGGATTTGAAAAAATGACGAAAATCACTCGAGACAATGGACTATAGCCCATGGTCTCGGAGTGATTTTCGTCTTTTTTTCAAATCCTCGTTATTCATCATTTTTGACCATGGGCTATAGCCCATCTCAGGCAGCAACTATAGCATGCCGTTTTTCATCGTTTTTGAGGATTTGAAAAAAAGACGAAAATCACTCGAGACAATGGACTATATATAGCCCATGGTCTCGGAGTGATTTTGTCTTTTTTTCAAATCCTCGTTTTTCATCATTTACAGCCCATGGGCTATAGCCCATCTCAGGCAGCATACTATAGCATGCCGTTTTTCATCATTTTTGAGGATTTGAAAAAAAGACGAAAATCACTCGAGACAATGGACTATATATAGCCCATGGTCTCGGAGTGATTTTCGTCTTTTTTTCAAATCCTCGTTTTTCATCATTTACAGCCCATGGGCTATAGCCCATCTCAGGCAGCATACTATAGCGTGCCGTTTTTCATCATTTTTGAGGATTTGAAAAAAAGACGAAAATCACTCGAGACAATGGACTATAGCCCATGGTCTCGGAGTGATTTTCGTCTTTTTTTCAAATCCTCGTTATTCAACATTTTTTTTTTTTTTTTTAAGATATTTTTTTGCGGCTTACGCCTTTTATTGTTTTTTTTGAAGAGACAGACAGTAGGCTGACAGGAAACGGGAGAGAGATGGGGGAAGACATGCAGTAAAGGCCGTGTCGGGCTCGGGAGTCGAACCCGCGGCGGTTACGCCACTGCTTGGGCCATTATTCATCATTTTTGACCATGGGCTATAGCCCATCTCAGGCAGCATACTATAGCATGCCGTTTTTCATCATTTTTGAGGATTTGAAAAAAAGACGAAAATCACTCGAGACAATGGACTATAGCCCATGGTCTCGGAGTTATTTTGTCTTTTTTTCAAATCCTCGTTTTTCATCATTTACAGCCCATGGGCTATAGCCCATCTCAGGCAGCATACTATAGCATGCCGTTTTTCATCATTTTTGAGGATTTGAAAAAAAGACGAAAATCACTCGAGACAATGGACTATAGCCCATGGTCTCGGAGTGATTTTCGTCTTTTTTTCAAATCCTCGTTATTCAACTTTTTTTTTTTTTTTTTTAAGATATTTTTTTTGCGGCTTGCGCCTTTTATTGGTTTTTTGAAGGGACAGACAGTAGGCTGACAGGAAACGGGAGAGAGATGGGGGAAGACATGCAGTAAAGGCCGTGTCGGGCTCGGAAGTCGAACCCGCGGCACACTGCGACTGGATTACCAGTCTGGTGCCCAGACGGTTACGCCACCGCTTGGGCCATTATTCATCATTTTTGACCATGGGCTATAGCCCATCTCAGGCAGCATACTATAGCATGCCGTTTTTCATCGTTTTTGAGGATTTGAAAAAAAGACGAAAATCACTCGAGACAATGGACTATAGCCCATGGTCTCGGAGTGATTTTCGTCTTTTTTTCAAATCCTCGTTTTTCATCATTTACAGCCCATGGGCTATAGCCCATCTCAGGCAGCATACTATAGCATGCCGTTTTTCATCATTTTTGAGGATTTGAAAAAAAGACGAAAATCACTCGAGACAATGGACTATAGCCCATGGTCTCGGAGTGATTTTCGTCTTTTTTTCAAATCCTCGTTATTCATCATTTTTGACCATGGGCTATAGCCCATCTCAGGCAGCATACTATAGCATGCCGTTTTTCATCGTTTTTGAGGATTTGAAAAAATGACGAAAATCACTCGAGACAATGGACTATAGCCCATGGTCTCGGAGTGATTTTCGTCTTTTTTTCAAATCCTCGTTATTCATCATTTTTGACCATGGGCTATAGCCCATCTCAGGCAGCAACTATAGCATGCCGTTTTTCATCGTTTTTGAGGATTTGAAAAAAAGACGAAAATCACTCGAGACAATGGACTATATATAGCCCATGGTCTCGGAGTGATTTTGTCTTTTTTTCAAATCCTCGTTTTTCATCATTTACAGCCCATGGGCTATAGCCCATCTCAGGCAGCATACTATAGCATGCCGTTTTTCATCATTTTTGAGGATTTGAAAAAAAGACGAAAATCACTCGAGACAATGGACTATAGCCCATGGTCTCGGAGTGATTTTTCTTCTTTTTTTCAAATCCTCGTTTTTCATCATTTACAGCACATGGGCTATAGCCCATCTCAGGCAGCATACTATAGCATGCCGTTTTTCATCATTTTTGAGGATTTGAAAAAAAGACGAAAATCACTCGAGACAATGGACTATATATAGCCCATGGTCTCGGAGTTATTTTCGTATTTTTTTCAAATCCTCGTTTTTCATCATTTACAGCCCATGGGCTATAGCCCATCTCAGGCAGCATACTATAGCGTGCCGTTTTTCATCATTTTTGAGGATTTGAAAAAAAGACGAAAATCACTCGAGACAATGGACTATAGCCCATGGTCTCGGAGTGATTTTCGTCTTTTTTTCAAATCCTCGTTATTCAACATTTTTTTTTTTTTTTTTAAGATATTTTTTTGCGGCCTTTTATTGGTTTTTTGAAGGGACAGACAGTAGGCTGACAGGAAACGGGAGAGAGATGGGGGAAGACATGCAGTAAAGGCCGTGTCGGGCTCGGGAGTCGAACCCGCGGCACACTGCGACTGGATTACCAGTCGGGTGCCCAGACGGTTACGCCACCGCTTGGGCCATTATTCATCATTTTTGACCATGGGCTATAGCCCATCTCAGGCAGCATACTATAGCATGCCGTTTTTCATCGTTTTTGAGGATTTGAAAAAAAGACGAAAATCACTCGAGACAATGGACTATAGCCCATGGTCTCGGAGTGATTTTCGTCTTTTTTTCAAATCCTCGTTATTCATCATTTTTGACCATGGGCTATAGCCCATCTCAGGCAGCATACTATAGCATGCCGTTTTTCATCGTTTTTGAGGATTTGAAAAAATGACGAAAATCACTCGAGACAATGGACTATAGCCCATGGTCTCGGAGTGATTTTCGTCTTTTTTTCAAATCCTCGTTATTCATCATTTTTGACCATGGGCTATAGCCCATCTCAGGCAGCAACTATAGCATGCCGTTTTTCATCGTTTTTGAGGATTTGAAAAAAAGACGAAAATCACTCGAGACAATGGACTATATATAGCCCATGGTCTCGGAGTGATTTTGTCTTTTTTTCAAATCCTCGTTTTTCATCATTTACAGCCCATGGGCTATAGCCCATCTCAGGCAGCATACTATAGCATGCCGTTTTTCATCATTTTTGAGGATTTGAAAAAAAGACGAAAATCACTCGAGACAATGGACTATATATAGCCCATGGTCTCGGAGTGATTTTCGTCTTTTTTTCAAATCCTCGTTTTTCATCATTTACAGCCCATGGGCTATAGCCCATCTCAGGCAGCATACTATAGCGTGCCGTTTTTCATCATTTTTGAGGATTTGAAAAAAAGACGAAAATCACTCGAGACAATGGACTATAGCCCATGGTCTCGGAGTGATTTTCGTCTTTTTTTCAAATCCTCGTTATTCAACATTTTTTTTTTTTTTTTTAAGATATTTTTTTGCGGCTTACGCCTTTTATTGTTTTTTTTGAAGAGACAGACAGTAGGCTGACAGGAAACGGGAGAGAGATGGGGGAAGACATGCAGTAAAGGCCGTGTCGGGCTCGGGAGTCGAACCCGCGGCGGTTACGCCACTGCTTGGGCCATTATTCATCATTTTTGACCATGGGCTATAGCCCATCTCAGGCAGCATACTATAGCATGCCGTTTTTCATCATTTTTGAGGATTTGAAAAAAAGACGAAAATCACTCGAGACAATGGACTATAGCCCATGGTCTCGGAGTTATTTTGTCTTTTTTTCAAATCCTCGTTTTTCATCATTTACAGCCCATGGGCTATAGCCCATCTCAGGCAGCATACTATAGCATGCCGTTTTTCATCATTTTTGAGGATTTGAAAAAAAGACGAAAATCACTCGAGACAATGGACTATAGCCCATGGTCTCGGAGTGATTTTCGTCTTTTTTTCAAATCCTCGTTATTCAACTTTTTTTTTTTTTTTTTTAAGATATTTTTTTTGCGGCTTGCGCCTTTTATTGGTTTTTTGAAGGGACAGACAGTAGGCTGACAGGAAACGGGAGAGAGATGGGGGAAGACATGCAGTAAAGGCCGTGTCGGGCTCGGAAGTCGAACCCGCGGCACACTGCGACTGGATTACCAGTCTGGTGCCCAGACGGTTACGCCACCGCTTGGGCCATTATTCATCATTTTTGACCATGGGCTATAGCCCATCTCAGGCAGCATACTATAGCATGCCGTTTTTCATCGTTTTTGAGGATTTGAAAAAAAGACGAAAATCACTCGAGACAATGGACTATAGCCCATGGTCTCGGAGTGATTTTCGTCTTTTTTTCAAATCCTCGTTTTTCATCATTTACAGCCCATGGGCTATAGCCCATCTCAGGCAGCATACTATAGCATGCCGTTTTTCATCATTTTTGAGGATTTGAAAAAAAGACGAAAATCACTCGAGACAATGGACTATAGCCCATGGTCTCGGAGTGATTTTTCTTCTTTTTTTCAAATCCTCGTTTTTCATCATTTACAGCACATGGGCTATAGCCCATCTCAGGCAGCATACTATAGCATGCCGTTTTTCATCATTTTTGAGGATTTGAAAAAAAGACGAAAATCACTCGAGACAATGGACTATATATAGCCCATGGTCTCGGAGTTATTTTCGTATTTTTTTCAAATCCTCGTTTTTCATCATTTACAGCCCATGGGCTATAGCCCATCTCAGGCAGCATACTATAGCGTGCCGTTTTTCATCATTTTTGAGGATTTGAAAAAAAGACGAAAATCACTCGAGACAATGGACTATAGCCCATGGTCTCGGAGTGATTTTCGTCTTTTTTTCAAATCCTCGTTATTCAACATTTTTTTTTTTTTTTTTAAGATATTTTTTTGCGGCCTTTTATTGGTTTTTTGAAGGGACAGACAGTAGGCTGACAGGAAACGGGAGAGAGATGGGGGAAGACATGCAGTAAAGGCCGTGTCGGGCTCGGGAGTCGAACCCGCGGCACACTGCGACTGGATTACCAGTCGGGTGCCCAGACGGTTACGCCACCGCTTGGGCCATTATTCATCATTTTTGACCATGGGCTATAGCCCATCTCAGGCAGCATACTATAGCATGCCGTTTTTCATCGTTTTTGAGGATTTGAAAAAAAGACGAAAATCACTCGAGACAATGGACTATAGCCCATGGTCTCGGAGTGATTTTCGTCTTTTTTTCAAATCCTCGTTATTCATCATTTTTGACCATGGGCTATAGCCCATCTCAGGCAGCATACTATAGCATGCCGTTTTTCATCGTTTTTGAGGATTTGAAAAAATGACGAAAATCACTCGAGACAATGGACTATAGCCCATGGTCTCGGAGTGATTTTCGTCTTTTTTTCAAATCCTCGTTATTCATCATTTTTGACCATGGGCTATAGCCCATCTCAGGCAGCAACTATAGCATGCCGTTTTTCATCGTTTTTGAGGATTTGAAAAAAAGACGAAAATCACTCGAGACAATGGACTATATATAGCCCATGGTCTCGGAGTGATTTTGTCTTTTTTTCAAATCCTCGTTTTTCATCATTTACAGCCCATGGGCTATAGCCCATCTCAGGCAGCATACTATAGCATGCCGTTTTTCATCATTTTTGAGGATTTGAAAAAAAGACGAAAATCACTCGAGACAATGGACTATATATAGCCCATGGTCTCGGAGTGATTTTCGTCTTTTTTTCAAATCCTCGTTTTTCATCATTTACAGCCCATGGGCTATAGCCCATCTCAGGCAGCATACTATAGCGTGCCGTTTTTCATCATTTTTGAGGATTTGAAAAAAAGACGAAAATCACTCGAGACAATGGACTATAGCCCATGGTCTCGGAGTGATTTTCGTCTTTTTTTCAAATCCTCGTTATTCAACATTTTTTTTTTTTTTTTTAAGATATTTTTTTGCGGCTTACGCCTTTTATTGTTTTTTTTGAAGAGACAGACAGTAGGCTGACAGGAAACGGGAGAGAGATGGGGGAAGACATGCAGTAAAGGCCGTGTCGGGCTCGGGAGTCGAACCCGCGGCGGTTACGCCACTGCTTGGGCCATTATTCATCATTTTTGACCATGGGCTATAGCCCATCTCAGGCAGCATACTATAGCATGCCGTTTTTCATCATTTTTGAGGATTTGAAAAAAAGACGAAAATCACTCGAGACAATGGACTATAGCCCATGGTCTCGGAGTTATTTTGTCTTTTTTTCAAATCCTCGTTTTTCATCATTTACAGCCCATGGGCTATAGCCCATCTCAGGCAGCATACTATAGCATGCCGTTTTTCATCATTTTTGAGGATTTGAAAAAAAGACGAAAATCACTCGAGACAATGGACTATAGCCCATGGTCTCGGAGTGATTTTCGTCTTTTTTTCAAATCCTCGTTATTCAACTTTTTTTTTTTTTTTTTTAAGATATTTTTTTTGCGGCTTGCGCCTTTTATTGGTTTTTTGAAGGGACAGACAGTAGGCTGACAGGAAACGGGAGAGAGATGGGGGAAGACATGCAGTAAAGGCCGTGTCGGGCTCGGAAGTCGAACCCGCGGCACACTGCGACTGGATTACCAGTCTGGTGCCCAGACGGTTACGCCACCGCTTGGGCCATTATTCATCATTTTTGACCATGGGCTATAGCCCATCTCAGGCAGCATACTATAGCATGCCGTTTTTCATCGTTTTTGAGGATTTGAAAAAAAGACGAAAATCACTCGAGACAATGGACTATAGCCCATGGTCTCGGAGTGATTTTCGTCTTTTTTTCAAATCCTCGTTTTTCATCATTTACAGCCCATGGGCTATAGCCCATCTCAGGCAGCATACTATAGCATGCCGTTTTTCATCATTTTTGAGGATTTGAAAAAAAGACGAAAATCACTCGAGACAATGGACTATAGCCCATGGTCTCGGAGTGATTTTTCTTCTTTTTTTCAAATCCTCGTTTTTCATCATTTACAGCACATGGGCTATAGCCCATCTCAGGCAGCATACTATAGCATGCCGTTTTTCATCATTTTTGAGGATTTGAAAAAAAGACGAAAATCACTCGAGACAATGGACTATATATAGCCCATGGTCTCGGAGTTATTTTCGTATTTTTTTCAAATCCTCGTTTTTCATCATTTACAGCCCATGGGCTATAGCCCATCTCAGGCAGCATACTATAGCGTGCCGTTTTTCATCATTTTTGAGGATTTGAAAAAAAGACGAAAATCACTCGAGACAATGGACTATAGCCCATGGTCTCGGAGTGATTTTCGTCTTTTTTTCAAATCCTCGTTATTCAACATTTTTTTTTTTTTTTTTAAGATATTTTTTTGCGGCCTTTTATTGGTTTTTTGAAGGGACAGACAGTAGGCTGACAGGAAACGGGAGAGAGATGGGGGAAGACATGCAGTAAAGGCCGTGTCGGGCTCGGGAGTCGAACCCGCGGCACACTGCGACTGGATTACCAGTCGGGTGCCCAGACGGTTACGCCACCGCTTGGGCCATTATTCATCATTTTTGACCATGGGCTATAGCCCATCTCAGGCAGCATACTATAGCATGCCGTTTTTCATCGTTTTTGAGGATTTGAAAAAAAGACGAAAATCACTCGAGACAATGGACTATAGCCCATGGTCTCGGAGTGATTTTCGTCTTTTTTTCAAATCCTCGTTATTCATCATTTTTGACCATGGGCTATAGCCCATCTCAGGCAGCATACTATAGCATGCCGTTTTTCATCGTTTTTGAGGATTTGAAAAAATGACGAAAATCACTCGAGACAATGGACTATAGCCCATGGTCTCGGAGTGATTTTCGTCTTTTTTTCAAATCCTCGTTATTCATCATTTTTGACCATGGGCTATAGCCCATCTCAGGCAGCAACTATAGCATGCCGTTTTTCATCGTTTTTGAGGATTTGAAAAAAAGACGAAAATCACTCGAGACAATGGACTATATATAGCCCATGGTCTCGGAGTGATTTTGTCTTTTTTTCAAATCCTCGTTTTTCATCATTTACAGCCCATGGGCTATAGCCCATCTCAGGCAGCATACTATAGCATGCCGTTTTTCATCATTTTTGAGGATTTGAAAAAAAGACGAAAATCACTCGAGACAATGGACTATAGCCCATGGTCTCGGAGTGATTTTTCTTCTTTTTTTCAAATCCTCGTTTTTCATCATTTACAGCACATGGGCTATAGCCCATCTCAGGCAGCATACTATAGCATGCCGTTTTTCATCATTTTTGAGGATTTGAAAAAAAGACGAAAATCACTCGAGACAATGGACTATATATAGCCCATGGTCTCGGAGTTATTTTCGTATTTTTTTCAAATCCTCGTTTTTCATCATTTACAGCCCATGGGCTATAGCCCATCTCAGGCAGCATACTATAGCGTGCCGTTTTTCATCATTTTTGAGGATTTGAAAAAAAGACGAAAATCACTCGAGACAATGGACTATAGCCCATGGTCTCGGAGTGATTTTCGTCTTTTTTTCAAATCCTCGTTATTCAACATTTTTTTTTTTTTTTTTAAGATATTTTTTTGCGGCCTTTTATTGGTTTTTTGAAGGGACAGACAGTAGGCTGACAGGAAACGGGAGAGAGATGGGGGAAGACATGCAGTAAAGGCCGTGTCGGGCTCGGGAGTCGAACCCGCGGCACACTGCGACTGGATTACCAGTCGGGTGCCCAGACGGTTACGCCACCGCTTGGGCCATTATTCATCATTTTTGACCATGGGCTATAGCCCATCTCAGGCAGCATACTATAGCATGCCGTTTTTCATCGTTTTTGAGGATTTGAAAAAAAGACGAAAATCACTCGAGACAATGGACTATAGCCCATGGTCTCGGAGTGATTTTCGTCTTTTTTTCAAATCCTCGTTATTCATCATTTTTGACCATGGGCTATAGCCCATCTCAGGCAGCATACTATAGCATGCCGTTTTTCATCGTTTTTGAGGATTTGAAAAAATGACGAAAATCACTCGAGACAATGGACTATAGCCCATGGTCTCGGAGTGATTTTCGTCTTTTTTTCAAATCCTCGTTATTCATCATTTTTGACCATGGGCTATAGCCCATCTCAGGCAGCAACTATAGCATGCCGTTTTTCATCGTTTTTGAGGATTTGAAAAAAAGACGAAAATCACTCGAGACAATGGACTATATATAGCCCATGGTCTCGGAGTGATTTTGTCTTTTTTTCAAATCCTCGTTTTTCATCATTTACAGCCCATGGGCTATAGCCCATCTCAGGCAGCATACTATAGCATGCCGTTTTTCATCATTTTTTGAGGATTTGAAAAAAAGACGAAAATCACTCGAGACAATGGACTATATATAGCCCATGGTCTCGGAGTGATTTTCGTCTTTTTTTCAAATCCTCGTTTTTCATCATTTACAGCCCATGGGCTATAGCCCATCTCAGGCAGCATACTATAGCGTGCCGTTTTTCATCATTTTTGAGGATTTGAAAAAAAGACGAAAATCACTCGAGACAATGGACTATAGCCCATGGTCTCGGAGTGATTTTCGTCTTTTTTTCAAATCCTCGTTATTCAACATTTTTTTTTTTTTTTTTAAGATATTTTTTTGCGGCTTACGCCTTTTATTGTTTTTTTGAAGAGACAGACAGTAGGCTGACAGGAAACGGGAGAGAGATGGGGGAAGACATGCAGTAAAGGCCGTGTCGGGCTCGGGAGTCGAACCCGCGGCGGTTACGCCACTGCTTGGGCCATTATTCATCATTTTTGACCATGGGCTATAGCCCATCTCAGGCAGCATACTATAGCATGCCGTTTTTCATCATTTTTGAGGATTTGAAAAAAAGACGAAAATCACTCGAGACAATGGACTATAGCCCATGGTCTCGGAGTGATTTTCGTCTTTTTTTCAAATCCTCGTTTTTCATCATTTACAGCCCATGGGCTATAGCCCATCTCAGGCAGCATACTATAGCGTGCCGTTTTTCATCATTTTTGAGGATTTGAAAAAAAGACGAAAATCACTCGAGACAATGGACTATAGCCCATGGTCTCGGAGTGATTTTCGTCTTTTTTTCAAATCCTCGTTATTCAACATTTTTTTTTTTTTTTTTAAGATATTTTTTTGCGGCTTACGCCTTTTATTGGTTTTTTGAAGGGACAGACAGTAGGCTGACAGGAAACGGGAGAGAGATGGGGGAAGACATGCAGTAAAGGCCGTGTCGGGCTCGGGAGTCGAACCCGCGGCACACTGCGACTGGATTACCAGTCGGGTGCCCAGACGGTTACGCCACCGCTTGGGCCATTATTCATCATTTTTGACCATGGGCTATAGCCCATCTCAGGCAGCATACTATAGCATGCCGTTTTTCATCATTTTTGAGGATTTGAAAAAAAGACGAAAATCACTCGAGACAATGGACTATAGCCCATGGTCTCGGAGTGATTTTTCTTCTTTTTTTCAAATCCTCGTTTTTCATCATTTACAGCACATGGGCTATAGCCCATCTCAGGCAGCATACTATAGCATGCCGTTTTTCATCATTTTTGAGGATTTGAAAAAAAGACGAAAATCACTCGAGCCAATGGACTATATATAGCCCATGGTCTCGGAGTGATTTTCGTCTTTTTTTCAAATCCTCGTTTTTCATCATTTACAGCCCATGGGCTATAGCCCATCTCAGGCAGCATACTATAGCATGCCGTTTTTCATCATTTTTGAGGATTTGAAAAAAAGACGAAAATCACTCGAGACAATGGACTCATGGTCTCGGAGTGATTTTCGTCTTTTTTTCAAATCCTCGTTTTTCATCATTTACAGCCCATGGGCTATAGCCCATCTCAGGCAGCATACTATAGCATGCCGTTTTTCATCATTTTTGAGGATTTGAAAAAAAGACGAAAATCACTCGAGACAATGGACTATAGCCCATGGTCTCGGAGTGATTTTCATCTTTTTTTCAAATCCTCGTTTTTGACCATGGGCTATAGCCCATCTCAGACGGCATACTATAGCATGCCGTTTTTCTACATTTTTGAGGATTTGAAAAAAGACGAAAATCCCTCGAGACAATGGACTATAGCCCATGGTCTCGGAGTGATTTTCGTCTTTTTTTCAAATCCTCGTTTTTCATCATTTACAGCACATGGGCTATAGCCCATCTCAGGCAGCATACTATAGCATGCCGTTTTTCATCATTTTTGAGGATTTGAAAAAAAGACGAAAATCACTCGAGCCAATGGACTATATATAGCCCATGGTCTCGGAGTGATTTTCGTCTTTTTTTCAAATCCTCGTTTTTCATCATTTACAGCCCATGGGCTATAGCCCATCTCAGGCAGCATACTATAGCATGCCGTTTTTCATCATTTTTGAGGATTTGAAAAAAAGACGAAAATCACTCGAGACAATGGACTCATGGTCTCGGAGTGATTTTCGTCTTTTTTTCAAATCCTCGTTTTTCATCATTTACAGCCCATGGGCTATAGCCCATCTCAGGCAGCATACTATAGCATGCCGTTTTTCATCATTTTTGAGGATTTGAAAAAAAGACGAAAATCACTCGAGACAATGGACTATAGCCCATGGTCTCGGAGTGATTTTCATCTTTTTTTCAAATCCTCGTTTTTGACCATGGGCTATAGCCCATCTCAGACGGCATACTATAGCATGCCGTTTTTCTACATTTTTGAGGATTTGAAAAAAGACGAAAATCCCTCGAGACAATGGACTATAGCCCATGGTCTCGGAGTGATTTTCGTCTTTTTTTCAAATCCTCGTTTTTCATCATTTACAGCCCATGGGCTATAGCCCATCTCAGGCAGCATACTATAGCATCCCGTTTTTCATCATTTTTGAGGATTTGAAAAAAAGACGAAAATCACTCGAGACAATGGATTATAGCCCATGGTCTCGGAGTGATTGTCGTCTTTTTTTCAAATCCTCGTTATTCATCATTTTTGACCATGGGCTATAGCCCATCTCAGGCAGCATACTATAGCATGCCGTTTTTCATCGTTTTTGAGGATTTGAAAAAAAGACGAAAATCACTCGAGACAATGGACTATAGCCCATGGTCTCGGAGTGATTTTCGTCTTTTTTTCAAATCCTCGTTATTCATCATTTTTGACCATGGGCTATAGCCCATCTCAGGCAGCATACTATAGCATGCCGTTTTTCATCGTTTTTGAGGATTTGAAAAAAAGACGAAAATCACTCGAGACAATGGACTATAGCCCATGGTCTCGGAGTGATTTTGTCTTTTTTTCAAATCCTCGTTTTTCATCATTTACAGCCCATGGGCTATAGCCCATCTCAGGCAGCATACTATAGCATGCCGTTTTTCATCATTTTTGAGGATTTGAAAAAAAGACGAAAATCACTCGAGACAATGGACTATAGCCCATGGTCTCGGAGTGATTTTCGTCTTTTTTTCAAATCCTCGTTATTCATCATTTTTGACCATGGGCTATAGCCCATCTCAGGCAGCATACTATAGCATGCCGTTTTTCATCGTATTTGAGGATTTGAAAAAAAGACGAAAATCACTCGAGACAATGGACTATAGCCCATGGTCTCGGAGTGATTTTCGTCTTTTTTTTCAAATCCTCGTTATTCATCATTTTTGACCATGGGCTATAACCCATCTCAGGCAGCAACTATAGCATGCCGTTTTTCATCGTTTTTGAGGATTTGAAAAAAAGACGAAAATCACTCGAGACAATGGACTATAGCCCATGGTCTCGGAGTGATTTTCGTCTTTTTTTCAAATCCTCGTTATTCATCATTTTTGACCATGGGCTATAGCCCATCTCAGGCAGCATACTATAGCATGCCGTTTTTCATCGTTTTTGAGGATTTGAAAAAAAGACGAAAATCACTCGAGACAATGGACTATAGCCCATGGTCTCGGAGTGATTTTCGTCTTTTTTTCAAATCCTCGTTATTCAACGTTTTTTTTTTTTTTTTTAAGATATTTTTTTTGCGGCTTACGCCTTTTATTGGTTTTTTGAAGGGACAGACAGTAGGCTGACAGGAAACGGGAGAGAGATGGGGGAAGACATGCAGTAAAGGCCGTGTCGGGCTCGGGAGTCGAACCCGCGGCACACTGCGACTGGATTACCAGTCGGGTGCCCAGACGGTTACGCCACCGCTTGGGCCATTATTCATCATTTTTGACCATGGGCTATAGCCCATCTCAGGCAGCATACTATAGCATGCCGTTTTTCATCATTTTTGAGGATTTGAAAAAAAGACGAAAATCACTCGAGACAATGGACTATAGCCCATGGTCTCGGAGTGATTTTCGTCTTTTTTTCAAATCCTCGTTTTTCATCATTTACAGCACATGGGCTATAGCCCATCTCAGGCAGCATACTATAGCATGCCGTTTTTCATCATTTTTGAGGATTTGAAAAAAAGACGAAAATCACTCGAGCCAATGGACTATATATAGCCCATGGTCTCGGAGTGATTTTCGTCTTTTTTTCAAATCCTCGTTTTTCATCATTTACAGCCCATGGGCTATAGCCCATCTCAGGCAGCATACTATAGCATGCCGTTTTTCATCGTTTTTGAGGATTTGAAAAAAAGACGAAAATCACTCGAGACAATGGACTATAGCCCATGGTCTCGGAGTGATTTTGTCTTTTTTTCAAATCCTCGTTTTTCATCATTTACAGCCCATGGGCTATAGCCCATCTCAGGCAGCATACTATAGCATGCCGTTTTTCATCATTTTTGAGGATTTGAAAAAAAGACGAAAATCACTCGAGACAATGGACTATAGCCCATGGTCTCGGAGTGATTTTCGTCTTTTTTTCAAATCCTCGTTATTCATCATTTTTGACCATGGGCTATAGCCCATCTCAGGCAGCATACTATAGCATGCCGTTTTTCATCGTTTTTGAGGATTTGAAAAAAAGACGAAAATCACTCGAGACAATGGACTATAGCCCATGGTCTCGGAGTGATTTTCGTCTTTTTTTCAAATCCTCGTTATTCATCATTTTTGACCATGGGCTATAGCCCATCTCAGGCAGCATACTATAGCATGCCGTTTTTCATCGTTTTTGAGGATTTGAAAAAATGACGAAAATCACTCGAGACAATGGACTATAGCCCATGGTCTCGGAGTGATTTTCGTCTTTTTTTCAAATCCTCGTTATTCATCATTTTTGACCATGGGCTATAGCCCATCTCAGGCAGCATACTATAGCATGCCGTTTTTCATCGTTTTTGAGGATTTGAAAAAAAGACGAAAATCACTCGAGACAATGGACTATAGCCCATGGTCTCGGAGTGATTTTCGTCTTTTTTTCAAATCCTCGTTATTCATCATTTTTGACCATGGGCTATAGCCCATCTCAGGCAGCATACTATAGCATGCCGTTTTTCATCGTTTTTGAGGATTTGAAAAAATGACGAAAATCACTCGAGACAATGGACTATAGCCCATGGTCTCGGAGTGATTTTCGTCTTTTTTTCAAATCCTCGTTATTCATCATTTTTGACCATGGGCTATAGCCCATCTCAGGCAGCAACTATAGCATGCCGTTTTTCATCGTTTTTGAGGATTTGAAAAAAAGACGAAAATCACTCGAGACAATGGACTATATATAGCCCATGGTCTCGGAGTGATTTTGTCTTTTTTTCAAATCCTCGTTTTTCATCATTTACAGCCCATGGGCTATAGCCCATCTCAGGCAGCATACTATAGCATGCCGTTTTTCATAATTTTTGAGGATTTGAAAAAAAGACGAAAATCACTCGAGACAATGGACTATAGCCCATGGTCTCGGAGTGATTTTCGTCTTTTTTTCAAATCCTCGTTATTCATCATTTTTGACCATGGGCTATAGCCCATCTCAGGCAGCAACTATAGCATGCCGTTTTTCATCGTTTTTGAGGATTTGAAAAAAAGACGAAAATCACTCGAGACAATGGACTATATATAGCCCATGGTCTCGGAGTGTTTTTGTCTTTTTTTCAAATCCTCGTTTTTCATCATTTACAGCCCATGGGCTATAGCCCATCTCAGGCAGCATACTATAGCATGCCGTTTTTCATAATTTTTGAGGATTTGAAAAAAAGACGAAAATCACTCGAGACAATGGACTATAGCCCATGGTCTCGGAGTGTTTTTGTCTTTTTTTCAAATCCTCGTTTTTCATCATTTACAGCCCATGGGCTATAGCCCATCTCAGGCAGCATACTATAGCATGCCGTTTTTCATCATTTTTGAGGATTTGAAAAAAAGACGAAAATCACTCGAGACAATGGACTATAGCCCATGGTCTCGGAGTGATTTTCGTCTTTTTTTCAAATCCTCGTTATTCATCATTTTTGACCATGGGCTATAGCCCATCTCAGGCAGCATACTATAGCATTCCGTTTTTCATCGTTTTTGAGGATTTGAAAAAAAGACGAAAATCACTCGAGACAATGGACTATAGCCCATGGTCTCGGAGTGATTTTGTCTTTTTTTCAAATCCTCGTTTTTCATCATTTACAGCCCATGGGCTATAGCCCATCTTTGACGGCATACTATAGCATGCCGTTTTTCTACATTTTTGAGGATTTGAAAAAGACGAAAATCCCTCGAGACAATGGACTATAGCCCATGGTCTCGGAGTGATTTTCGTCTTTTTTTCAAATCCTCGTTTTTCATCATTTACAGCCCATGGGCTATAGCCCATCTCAGGCAGCATACTATAGCATCCCGTTTTTCATCATTTTTGAGGATTTGAAAAAAAGACGAAAATCACTCGAGACAATGGATTATAGCCCATGGTCTCGGAGTGATTGTCGTCTTTTTTTCAAATCCTCGTTATTCATCATTTTTGACCATGGGCTATAGCCCATCTCAGGCAGCATACTATAGCATGCCGTTTTTCATCGTTTTTGAGGATTTGAAAAAAAGACGAAAATCACTCGAGACAATGGACTATAGCCCATGGTCTCGGAGTGATTTTGTCTTTTTTTCAAATCCTCGTTTTTCATCATTTACAGCCCATGGGCTATAGCCCATCTCAGGCAGCATACTATAGCATGCCGTTTTTCATCATTTTTGAGGATTTGAAAAAAAGACGAAAATCACTCGAGACAATGGACTATAGCCCATGGTCTCGGAGTGATTTTTCTTCTTTTTTTCAAATCCTCGTTTTTCATCATTTACAGCACATGGGCTATAGCCCATCTCAGGCAGCATACTATAGCATGCCGTTTTTCATCATTTTTGAGGATTTGAAAAAAAGACGAAAATCACTCGAGACAATGGACTATAGCCCATGGTCTCGGAGTGATTTTCGTCTTTTTTTCAAATCCTCGTTTTTCATCATTTACAGCACATGGGCTATAGCCCATCTCAGGCAGCATACTATAGCATGCCGTTTTTCATCATTTTTGAGGATTTGAAAAAAAGACGAAAATCACTCGAGCCAATGGACTATATATAGCCCATGGTCTCGGAGTGATTTTCGTCTTTTTTTCAAATCCTCGTTATTCATCATTTTTGACCATGGGCTATAGCCCATCTCAGGCAGCATACTATAGCATGCCGTTTTTCATCGTTTTTGAGGATTTGAAAAAATGACGAAAATCACTCGAGACAATGGACTATAGCCCATGGTCTCGGAGTGATTTTCGTCTTTTTTTCAAATCCTCGTTATTCATCATTTTTGACCATGGGCTATAGCCCATCTCAGGCAGCAACTATAGCATGCCGTTTTTCATCGTTTTTGAGGATTTGAAAAAAAGACGAAAATCACTCGAGACAATGGACTATATATAGCCCATGGTCTCGGAGTGATTTTGTCTTTTTTTCAAATCCTCGTTTTTCATCATTTACAGCCCATGGGCTATAGCCCATCTCAGGCAGCATACTATAGCATGCCGTTTTTCATAATTTTTGAGGATTTGAAAAAAAGACGAAAATCACTCGAGACAATGGACTATAGCCCATGGTCTCGGAGTGATTTTCGTCTTTTTTTCAAATCCTCGTTATTCATCATTTTTGACCATGGGCTATAGCCCATCTCAGGCAGCAACTATAGCATGCCGTTTTTCATCGTTTTTGAGGATTTGAAAAAAAGACGAAAATCACTCGAGACAATGGACTATATATAGCCCATGGTCTCGGAGTGTTTTTGTCTTTTTTTCAAATCCTCGTTTTTCATCATTTACAGCCCATGGGCTATAGCCCATCTCAGGCAGCATACTATAGCATGCCGTTTTTCATAATTTTTGAGGATTTGAAAAAAAGACGAAAATCACTCGAGACAATGGACTATAGCCCATGGTCTCGGAGTGTTTTTGTCTTTTTTTCAAATCCTCGTTTTTCATCATTTACAGCCCATGGGCTATAGCCCATCTCAGGCAGCATACTATAGCATGCCGTTTTTCATCATTTTTGAGGATTTGAAAAAAAGACGAAAATCACTCGAGACAATGGACTATAGCCCATGGTCTCGGAGTGATTTTCGTCTTTTTTTCAAATCCTCGTTATTCATCATTTTTGACCATGGGCTATAGCCCATCTCAGGCAGCATACTATAGCATTCCGTTTTTCATCGTTTTTGAGGATTTGAAAAAAAGACGAAAATCACTCGAGACAATGGACTATAGCCCATGGTCTCGGAGTGATTTTGTCTTTTTTTCAAATCCTCGTTTTTCATCATTTACAGCCCATGGGCTATAGCCCATCTTTGACGGCATACTATAGCATGCCGTTTTTCTACATTTTTGAGGATTTGAAAAAGACGAAAATCCCTCGAGACAATGGACTATAGCCCATGGTCTCGGAGTGATTTTCGTCTTTTTTTCAAATCCTCGTTTTTCATCATTTACAGCCCATGGGCTATAGCCCATCTCAGGCAGCATACTATAGCATCCCGTTTTTCATCATTTTTGAGGATTTGAAAAAAAGACGAAAATCACTCGAGACAATGGATTATAGCCCATGGTCTCGGAGTGATTGTCGTCTTTTTTTCAAATCCTCGTTATTCATCATTTTTGACCATGGGCTATAGCCCATCTCAGGCAGCATACTATAGCATGCCGTTTTTCATCGTTTTTGAGGATTTGAAAAAAAGACGAAAATCACTCGAGACAATGGACTATAGCCCATGGTCTCGGAGTGATTTTCGTCTTTTTTTCAAATCCTCGTTATTCAACGTTTTTTTTTTTTTTTTTAAGATATTTTTTTTGCGGCTTACGCCTTTTATTGGTTTTTTGAAGGGACAGACAGTAGGCTGACAGGAAACGGGAGAGAGATGGGGGAAGACATGCAGTAAAGGCCGTGTCGGGCTCGGGAGTCCAACCCGCGGCACACTGCGACTGGATTACCAGTCGGGTGCCCAGACGGTTACGCCACCGCTTGGGCCATTATTCATCATTTTTGACCATGGGCTATAGCCCATCTCAGGCAGCATACTATAGCATGCCGTTTTTCATCATTTTTGAGGATTTGAAAAAAAGACGAAAATCACTCGAGACAATGGACTATAGCCCATGGTCTCGGAGTGATTTTCGTCTTTTTTTCAAATCCTCGTTTTTCATCATTTACAGCACATGGGCTATAGCCCATCTCAGGCAGCATACTATAGCATGCCGTTTTTCATCATTTTTGAGGATTTGAAAAAAAGACGAAAATCACTCGAGCCAATGGACTATATATAGCCCATGGTCTCGGAGTGATTTTCGTCTTTTTTTCAAATCCTCGTTTTTCATCATTTACAGCCCATGGGCTATAGCCCATCTCAGGCAGCATACTATAGCATGCCGTTTTTCATCATTTTTGAGGATTTGAAAAAAAGACGAAAATCACTCGAGACAATGGACTATAGCCCATGGTCTCGGAGTGATTTTCGTCTTTTTTTCAAATCCTCGTTATTCATCATTTTTGACCATGGGCTATAGCCCATCTCAGGCAGCATACTATAGCATGCCGTTTTTCATCGTTTTTGAGGATTTGAAAAAAAGACGAAAATCACTCGAGACAATGGACTATAGCCCATGGTCTCGGAGTGATTTTGTCTTTTTTTCAAATCCTCGTTTTTCATCATTTACAGCCCATGGGCTATAGCCCATCTCAGGCAGCATACTATAGCATGCCGTTTTTCATCATTTTTGAGGATTTGAAAAAAAGACGAAAATCACTCGAGACAATGGACTATAGCCCATGGTCTCGGAGTGATTTTTCTTCTTTTTTTCAAATCCTCGTTTTTCATCATTTACAGCACATGGGCTATAGCCCATCTCAGGCAGCATACTATAGCATGCCGTTTTTCATCATTTTTGAGGATTTGAAAAAAAGACGAAAATCACTCGAGACAATGGACTATAGCCCATGGTCTCGGAGTGATTTTCGTCTTTTTTTCAAATCCTCGTTTTTCATCATTTACAGCACATGGGCTATAGCCCATCTCAGGCAGCATACTATAGCATGCCGTTTTTCATCATTTTTGAGGATTTGAAAAAAAGACGAAAATCACTCGAGCCAATGGACTATATATAGCCCATGGTCTCGGAGTGATTTTCGTCTTTTTTTCAAATCCTCGTTTTTCATCATTTACAGCCCATGGGCTATAGCCCATCTCAGGCAGCATACTATAGCATGCCGTTTTTCATCATTTTTGAGGATTTGAAAAAAAGACGAAAATCACTCGAGACAATGGACTATAGCCCATGGTCTCGGAGTGATTTTCGTCTTTTTTTCAAATCCTCGTTATTCATCATTTTTGACCATGGGCTATAGCCCATCTCAGGCAGCAACTATAGCATGCCGTTTTTCATCGTTTTTGAGGATTTGAAAAAAAGACGAAAATCACTCGAGACAATGGACTATAGCCCATGGTCTCGGAGTGATTTTGTCTTTTTTTCAAATCCTCGTTTTTCATCATTTACAGCCCATGGGCTATAGCCCATCTCAGGCAGCATACTATAGCATGCCGTTTTTCATCATTTTTGAGGATTTGAAAAAAAGACGAAAATCACTCGAGACAATGGACTATAGCCCATGGTCTCGGAGTGATTTTCGTCTTTTTTTCAAATCCTCGTTTTTCATCATTTACAGCCCATGGGCTATAGCCCATCTCAGGCAGCATACTATAGCATGCCGTTTTTCATCATTTTTGAGGATTTGAAAAAAAGACGAAAATCACTCGAGACAATGGACTATAGCCCATGGTCTCGGAGTGATTTTTCTTCTTTTTTTCAAATCCTCGTTTTTCATCATTTACAGCACATGGGCTATAGCCCATCTCAGGCAGCATACTATAGCATGCCGTTTTTCATCATTTTTGAGGATTTGAAAAAAAGACGAAAATCACTCGAGACAATGGACTATAGCCCATGGTCTCGGAGTGATTTTCGTCTTTTTTTCAAATCCTCGTTATTCATCATTTTTGACCATGGGCTATAGCCCATCTCAGGCAGCATACTATAGCATGCCGTTTTTCATCGTTTTTGAGGATTTGAAAAAAAGACGAAAATCACTCGAGACAATGGACTATAGCCCATGGTCTCGGAGTGATTTTCGTCTTTTTTTCAAATCCTCGTTATTCATCATTTTTGACCATGGGCTATAGCCCATCTCAGGCAGCATACTATAGCATGCCGTTTTTCATCGTTTTTGAGGATTTGAAAAAATGACGAAAATCACTCGAGACAATGGACTATAGCCCATGGTCTCGGAGTGATTTTCGTCTTTTTTTCAAATCCTCGTTATTCATCATTTTTGACCATGGGCTATAGCCCATCTCAGGCAGCAACTATAGCATGCCGTTTTTCATCGTTTTTGAGGATTTGAAAAAAAGACGAAAATCACTCGAGACAATGGACTATATATAGCCCATGGTCTCGGAGTGATTTTGTCTTTTTTTCAAATCCTCGTTTTTCATCATTTACAGCCCATGGGCTATAGCCCATCTCAGGCAGCATACTATAGCATGCCGTTTTTCATAATTTTTGAGGATTTGAAAAAAAGACGAAAATCACTCGAGACAATGGACTATAGCCCATGGTCTCGGAGTGATTTTCGTCTTTTTTTCAAATCCTCGTTATTCATCATTTTTGACCATGGGCTATAGCCCATCTCAGGCAGCAACTATAGCATGCCGTTTTTCATCGTTTTTGAGGATTTGAAAAAAAGACGAAAATCACTCGAGACAATGGACTATATATAGCCCATGGTCTCGGAGTGTTTTTGTCTTTTTTTCAAATCCTCGTTTTTCATCATTTACAGCCCATGGGCTATAGCCCATCTCAGGCAGCATACTATAGCATGCCGTTTTTCATAATTTTTGAGGATTTGAAAAAAAGACGAAAATCACTCGAGACAATGGACTATAGCCCATGGTCTCGGAGTGATTTTCGTCTTTTTTTCAAATCCTCGTTATTCATCATTTTTGACCATGGGCTATAGCCCATCTCAGGCAGCAACTATAGCATGCCGTTTTTCATCGTTTTTGAGGATTTGAAAAAAAGACGAAAATCACTCGAGACAATGGACTATATATAGCCCATGGTCTCGGAGTGTTTTTGTCTTTTTTTCAAATCCTCGTTTTTCATCATTTACAGCCCATGGGCTATAGCCCATCTCAGGCAGCATACTATAGCATGCCGTTTTTCATCATTTTTGAGGATTTGAAAAAAAGACGAAAATCACTCGAGACAATGGACTATAGCCCATGGTCTCGGAGTGATTTTCGTCTTTTTTTCAAATCCTCGTTATTCATCATTTTTGACCATGGGCTATAGCCCATCTCAGGCAGCATACTATAGCATTCCGTTTTTCATCGTTTTTGAGGATTTGAAAAAAAGACGAAAATCACTTGAGACAATGGACTATAGCCCATGGTCTCGGAGTGATTTTGTCTTTTTTTCAAATCCTCGTTTTTCATCATTTACAGCCCATGGGCTATAGCCCATCTTTGACGGCATACTATAGCATGCCGTTTTTCTACATTTTTGAGGATTTGAAAAAGACGAAAATCCCTCGAGACAATGGACTATAGCCCATGGTCTCGGAGTGATTTTCGTCTTTTTTTCAAATCCTCGTTTTTCATCATTTACAGCCCATGGGCTATAGCCCATCTCAGGCAGCATACTATAGCATCCCGTTTTTCATCATTTTTGAGGATTTGAAAAAAAGACGAAAATCACTCGAGACAATGGATTATAGCCCATGGTCTCGGAGTGATTGTCGTCTTTTTTTCAAATCCTCGTTATTCATCATTTTTGACCATGGGCTATAGCCCATCTCAGGCAGCATACTATAGCATGCCGTTTTTCATCGTTTTTGAGGATTTGAAAAAAAGACGAAAATCACTCGAGACAATGGACTATAGCCCATGGTCTCGGAGTGATTTTGTCTTTTTTTCAAATCCTCGTTTTTCATCATTTACAGCCCATGGGCTATAGCCCATCTCAGGCAGCATACTATAGCATGCCGTTTTTCATCATTTTTGAGGATTTGAAAAAAAGACGAAAATCACTCGAGACAATGGACTATAGCCCATGGTCTCGGAGTGATTTTCGTCTTTTTTTCAAATCCTCGTTATTCATCATTTTTGACCATGGGCTATAGCCCATCTCAGGCAGCATACTATAGCATGCCGTTTTTCATCGTTTTTGAGGATTTGAAAAAAAGACGAAAATCACTCGAGACAATGGACTATAGCCCATGGTCTCGGAGTGATTTTCGTCTTTTTTTCAAATCCTCGTTTTTCATCATTTACAGCCCATGGGCTATAGCCCATCTCAGGCAGCATACTATAGCATGCCGTTTTTCATCATTTTTGAGGATTTGAAAAAAAGACGAAAATCACTCGAGACAATGGACTATAGCCCATGGTCTCGGAGTGATTTTTCTTCTTTTTTTCAAATCCTCGTTTTTCATCATTTACAGCACATGGGCTATAGCCCATCTCAGGCAGCATACTATAGCATGCCGTTTTTCATCATTTTTGAGGATTTGAAAAAAAGACGAAAATCACTCGAGACAATGGACTATAGCCCATGGTCTCGGAGTGATTTTCGTCTTTTTTTCAAATCCTCGTTATTCATCATTTTTGACCATGGGCTATAGCCCATCTCAGGCAGCATACTATAGCATGCCGTTTTTCATCGTTTTTGAGGATTTGAAAAAAAGACGAAAATCACTCGAGACAATGGACTATAGCCCATGGTCTCGGAGTGATTTTCGTCTTTTTTTCAAATCCTCGTTATTCATCATTTTTGACCATGGGCTATAGCCCATCTCAGGCAGCATACTATAGCATGCCGTTTTTCATCGTTTTTGAGGATTTGAAAAAATGACGAAAATCACTCGAGACAATGGACTATAGCCCATGGTCTCGGAGTGATTTTCGTCTTTTTTTCAAATCCTCGTTATTCATCATTTTTGACCATGGGCTATAGCCCATCTCAGGCAGCAACTATAGCATGCCGTTTTTCATCGTTTTTGAGGATTTGAAAAAAAGACGAAAATCACTCGAGACAATGGACTATATATAGCCCATGGTCTCGGAGTGATTTTGTCTTTTTTTCAAATCCTCGTTTTTCATCATTTACAGCCCATGGGCTATAACCCATCTCAGGCAGCATACTATAGCATGCCGTTTTTCATAATTTTTGAGGATTTGAAAAAAAGACGAAAATCACTCGAGACAATGGACTATAGCCCATGGTCTCGGAGTGATTTTCGTCTTTTTTTCAAATCCTCGTTATTCATCATTTTTGACCATGGGCTATAGCCCATCTCAGGCAGCAACTATAGCATGCCGTTTTTCATCGTTTTTGAGGATTTGAAAAAAAGACGAAAATCACTCGAGACAATGGACTATATATAGCCCATGGTCTCGGAGTGTTTTTGTCTTTTTTTCAAATCCTCGTTTTTCATCATTTACAGCCCATGGGCTATAGCCCATCTCAGGCAGCATACTATAGCATGCCGTTTTTCATCATTTTTGAGGATTTGAAAAAAAGACGAAAATCACTCGAGACAATGGACTATAGCCCATGGTCTCAGAGTGATTTTCGTCTTTTTTTCAAATCCTCGTTATTCATCATTTTTGACCATGGGCTATAGCCCATCTCAGGCAGCATACTATAGCATTCCGTTTTTCATCGTTTTTGAGGATTTGAAAAAAAGACGAAAATCACTCGAGACAATGGACTATAGCCCATGGTCTCGGAGTGATTTTGTCTTTTTTTCAAATCCTCGTTTTTCATCATTTACAGCCCATGGGCTATAGCCCATCTTTGACGGCATACTATAGCATGCCGTTTTTCTACATTTTTGAGGATTTGAAAAAGACGAAAATCCCTCGAGACAATGGACTATAGCCCATGGTCTCGGAGTGATTTTCGTCTTTTTTTCAAATCCTCGTTTTTCATCATTTACAGCCCATGGGCTATAGCCATCTCAGGCAGCATACTATAGCATCCCGTTTTTCATCATTTTTGAGGATTTGAAAAAAAGACGAAAATCACTCGAGACAATGGATTATAGCCCATGGTCTCGGAGTGATTGTCGTCTTTTTTTCAAATCCTCGTTATTCATCATTTTTGACCATGGGCTATAGCCCATCTCAGGCAGCATACTATAGCATGCCGTTTTTCATCGTTTTTGAGGATTTGAAAAAAAGACGAAAATCACTCGAGACAATGGACTATAGCCCATGGTCTCGGAGTGATTTTCGTCTTTTTTTCAAATCCTCGTTATTCAACGTTTTTTTTTTTTTTTTTAAGATATTTTTTTTGCGGCTTACGCCTTTTATTGGTTTTTTGAAGGGACAGACAGTAGGCTGACAGGAAACGGGAGAGAGATGGGGGAAGACATGCAGTAAAGGCCGTGTCGGGCTCGGGAGTCCAACCCGCGGCACACTGCGACTGGATTACCAGTCGGGTGCCCAGACGGTTACGCCACCGCTTGGGCCATTATTCATCATTTTTGACCATGGGCTATAGCCCATCTCAGGCAGCATACTATAGCATGCCGTTTTTCATCATTTTTGAGGATTTGAAAAAAAGACGAAAATCACTCGAGACAATGGACTATAGCCCATGGTCTCGGAGTGATTTTCGTCTTTTTTTCAAATCCTCGTTTTTCATCATTTACAGCACATGGGCTATAGCCCATCTCAGGCAGCATACTATAGCATGCCGTTTTTCATCATTTTTGAGGATTTGAAAAAAAGACGAAAATCACTCGAGCCAATGGACTATATATAGCCCATGGTCTCGGAGTGATTTTCGTCTTTTTTTCAAATCCTCGTTTTTCATCATTTACAGCCCATGGGCTATAGCCCATCTCAGGCAGCATACTATAGCATGCCGTTTTTCATCATTTTTGAGGATTTGAAAAAAAGACGAAAATCACTCGAGACAATGGACTATAGCCCATGGTCTCGGAGTGATTTTCGTCTTTTTTTCAAATCCTCGTTATTCATCATTTTTGACCATGGGCTATAGCCCATCTCAGGCAGCATACTATAGCATGCCGTTTTTCATCGTTTTTGAGGATTTGAAAAAAAGACGAAAATCACTCGAGACAATGGACTATAGCCCATGGTCTCGGAGTGATTTTCGTCTTTTTTTCAAATCCTCGTTTTTCATCATTTACAGCCCATGGGCTATAGCCCATCTCAGGCAGCATACTATAGCATGCCGTTTTTCATCATTTTTGAGGATTTGAAAAAAAGACGAAAATCACTCGAGACAATGGACTATAGCCCATGGTCTCGGAGTGATTTTTCTTCTTTTTTTCAAATCCTCGTTTTTCATCATTTACAGCACATGGGCTATAGCCCATCTCAGGCAGCATACTATAGCATGCCGTTTTTCATCATTTTTGAGGATTTGAAAAAAAGACGAAAATCACTCGAGCCAATGGACTATATATAGCCCATGGTCTCGGAGTGATTTTCGTCTTTTTTTCAAATCCTCGTTTTTCATCATTTACAGCCCATGGGCTATAGCCCATCTCAGGCAGCATACTATAGCATGCCGTTTTTCATCATTTCTGAGGATTTGAAAAAAAGACGAAAATCACTCGAGACAATGGACTCATGGTCTCGGAGTGATTTTCGTCTTTTTTTCAAATCCTCGTTTTTCATCATTTACAGCCCATGGGCTATAGCCCATCTCAGGCAGCATACTATAGCATGCCGTTTTTCATCATTTTTGAGGATTTGAAAAAAAGACGAAAATCACTCGAGACAATGGACTATAGCCCATGGTCTCGGAGTGATTTTCATCTTTTTTTCAAATCCTCGTTTTTGACCATGGGCTATAGCCCATCTCAGACGGCATACTATAGCATGCCGTTTTTCTACATTTTTGAGGATTTGAAAAAAGACGAAAATCCCTCGAGACAATGGACTATAGCCCATGGTCTCGGAGTGATTTTCGTCTTTTTTTCAAATCCTCGTTATTCAACATTTTTTTTTTTTTTTTTAAGATATTTTTTTGCGGCTTACGCCTTTTATTGGTTTTTTGAAGAGACAGACAGTAGGCTGACAGGAAACGGGAGAGAGATGGGGGAAGACATGCAGTAAAGGCCGTGTCGGGCTCGGGAGTCGAACCCGCGGCACACTGCGACTGGATTACCAGTCGGGTGCCCAGACGGTTACGCCACCGCTTGGGCCATTATTCATCATTTTTGACCATGGGCTATAGCCCATCTCAGGCAGCATACTATAGCATGCCGTTTTTCATCATTTTTGAGGATTTGAAAAAAAGACGAAAATCACTCGAGACAATGGACTATAGCCCATGGTCTCGGAGTGATTTTCGTCTTTTTTTCAAATCCTCGTTTTTCATCATTTACAGCCCATGGGCTATAGCCCATCTCAGGCAGCATACTATAGCGTGCCGTTTTTCATCATTTTTGAGGATCTGAAAAAAAGACGAAAATCACTCGAGACAATGGACTATAGCCCATGGTCTCGGAGTGATTTTCGTCTTTTTTTCAAATCCTCGTTATTCAACTTTTTTTTTTTTTTTTTTAAGATATTTTTTTGCGGCTTACGCCTTTTATTGGTTTTTTGAAGGGACAGACAGTAGGCTGACAGGAAACGGGAGAGAGATGGGGGAAGACATGCAGTAAAGGCCGTGTCGGGCTCGGGAGTCGAACCCGCGGCACACTGCGACTGGATTACCAGTCGGGTGCCCAGACGGTTACGCCACCGCTTGGGCCATTATTCATCACTTTTGACCATGGGCTATAGCCCATCTCAGGCAGCATACTATAGCATGCCGTTTTTCATCATTTTTGAGGATTTGAAAAAAAGACGAAAATCACTCGAGACAATGGACCCATGGTCTCGGAGTGATTTTTCTTCTTTTTTTCAAATCCTCGTTTTTCATCATTTACAGCACATGGGCTATAGCCCATCTCAGGCAGCATACTATAGCATGCCGTTTTTCATCATTTTTGAGGATTTGAAAAAAAGACGAAAATCACTCGAGCCAATGGACTATATATAGCCCATGGTCTCGGAGTGATTTTCGTCTTTTTTTCAAATCCTCGTTTTTCATCATTTACAGCCCATGGGCTATAGCCCATCTCAGGCAGCATACTATAGCATGCCGTTTTTCATCATTTTTGAGGATTTGAAAAAAAGACGAAAATCACTCGAGCCAATGGACTATATATAGCCCATGGTCTCGGAGTGATTTTCGTCTTTTTTTCAAATCCTCGTTTTTCATCATTTACAGCCCATGGGCTATAGCCCATCTCAGGCAGCATACTATAGCATGCCGTTTTTCATCATTTTTGAGGATTTGAAAAAAAGACGAAAATCACTCGAGACAATGGACTCATGGTCTCGGAGTGATTTTCGTCTTTTTTTCAAATCCTCGTTTTTCATCATTTACAGCCCATGGGCTATAGCCCATCTCAGGCAGCATACTATAGCATGCCGTTTTTCATCATTTTTGAGGATTTGAAAAAAAGACGAAAATCACTCGAGACAATGGACTATAGCCCATGGTCTCGGAGTGATTTTCATCTTTTTTTCAAATCCTCGTTTTTGACCATGGGCTATAGCCCATCTCAGACGGCATACTATAGCATGCCGTTTTTCTACATTTTTGAGGATTTGAAAAAAGACGAAAATCCCTCGAGACAATGGACTATAGCCCATGGTCTCGGAGTGATTTTCGTCTTTTTTTCAAATCCTCGTTTTTCATCATTTACAGCACATGGGCTATAGCCCATCTCAGGCAGCATACTATAGCATGCCGTTTTTCATCATTTTTGAGGATTTGAAAAAAAGACGAAAATCACTCGAGCCAATGGACTATATATAGCCCATGGTCTCGGAGTGATTTTCGTCTTTTTTTCAAATCCTCGTTTTTCATCATTTACAGCCCATGGGCTATAGCCCATCTCAGGCAGCATACTATAGCATGCCGTATTTCATCATTTTTGAGGATTTGAAAAAAAGACGAAAATCACTCGAGACAATGGACTCATGGTCTCGGAGTGATTTTCGTCTTTTTTTCAAATCCTCTTTTTTCATCATTTACAGCCCATGGGCTATAGCCCATCTCAGGCAGCATACTATAGCATGCCGTTTTTCATCATTTTTGAGGATTTGAAAAAAAGACGAAAATCACTCGAGACAATGGACTATAGCCCATGGTCTCGGAGTGATTTTCATCTTTTTTTCAAATCCTCGTTTTTGACCATGGGCTATAGCCCATCTCAGACGGCATACTATAGCATGCCGTTTTTCTAAATTTTTGAGGATTTGAAAAAAGACGAAAATCCCTCGAGACAATGGACTATAGCCCATGGTCTCGGAGTGATTTTCGTCTTTTTTTCAAATCCTCGTTTTTCATCATTTACAGCCCATGGGCTATAGCCCATCTCAGGCAGCATACTATAGCATCCCGTTTTTCATCATTTTTGAGGATTTGAAAAAAAGACGAAAATCACTCGAGACAATGGATTATAGCCCATGGTCTCGGAGTGATTGTCGTCTTTTTTTCAAATCCTCGTTATTCATCATTTTTGACCATGGGCTATAGCCCATCTCAGGCAGCATACTATAGCATGCCGTTTTTCATCGTTTTTGAGGATTTGAAAAAAAGACGAAAATCACTCGAGACAATGGACTATAGCCCATGGTCTCGGAGTGATTTTGTCTTTTTTTCAAATCCTCGTTTTTCATCATTTACAGCCCATGGGCTATAGCCCATCTCAGGCAGCATACTATAGCATGCCGTTTTTCATCGTTTTTGAGGATTTGAAAAAAAGACGAAAATCACTCGAGACAATGGACTATAGCCCATGGTCTCGGAGTGATTTTGTCTTTTTTTCAAATCCTCGTTTTTCATCATTTACAGCCCATGGGCTATAGCCCATCTCAGCCAGCATACTATAGCATGCCGTTTTTCATCAATTTTGAGGATTTGAAAAAAAGACGAAAATCACTCGAGACAATGGACTATAGCCCATGGTCTCGGAGTGATTTTCGTCTTTTTTTCAAATCCTCGTTATTCATCATTTTTGACCATGGGCTATAGCCCATCTCAGGCAGCATACTATAGCATGCCGTTTTTCATCGTATTTGAGGATTTGAAAAAAAGACGAAAATCACTCGAGACAATGGACTATAGCCCATGGTCTCGGAGTGATTTTCGTCTTTTTTTTCAAATCCTCGTTATTCATCATTTTTGACCATGGGCTATAACCCATCTCAGGCAGCAACTATAGCATGCCGTTTTTCATCGTTTTTGAGGATTTGAAAAAAAGACGAAAATCACTCGAGACAATGGACTATAGCCCATGGTCTCGGAGTGATTTTCGTCTTTTTTTCAAATCCTCGTTATTCATCATTTTTGACCATGGGCTATAGCCCATCTCAGGCAGCATACTATAGCATGCCGTTTTTCATCGTTTTTGAGGATTTGAAAAAAAGACGAAAATCACTCGAGACAATGGACTATAGCCCATGGTCTCGGAATGATTTTCGTCTTTTTTTCAAATCCTCGTTATTCAACGTTTTTTTTTTTTTTTTTAAGATATTTTTTTTGCGGCTTACGCCTTTTATTGGTTTTTTGAAGGGACAGACAGTAGGCTGACAGGAAACGGGAGAGAGATGGGGGAAGACATGCAGTAAAGGCCGTGTCGGGCTCGGGAGTCGAACCCGCGGCACACTGCGACTGGATTACCAGTCGGGTGCCCAGACGGTTACGCCACCGCTTGGGCCATTATTCATCATTTTTTACCATGGGCTATAGCCCATCTCAGGCAGCATACTATAGCATGCCGTTTTTCATCATTTTTGAGGATTTGAAAAAAAGACGAAAATCACTCGAGACAATGGACTATAGCCCATGGTCTCGGAGTGATTTTCGTCTTTTTTTCAAATCCTCGTTTTTCATCATTTACAGCACATGGGCTATAGCCCATCTCAGGCAGCATACTATAGCATGCCGTTTTTCATCATTTTTGAGGATTTGAAAAAAAGACGAAAATCACTCGAGCCAATGGACTATATATAGCCCATGGTCTCGGAGTGATTTTCGTCTTTTTTTCAAATCCTCGTTTTTCATCATTTACAGCCCATGGGCTATAGCCCATCTCAGGCAGCATACTATAGCATGCCGTTTTTCATCATTTTTGAGGATTTGAAAAAAAGACGAAAATCACTCGAGACAATGGACTATAGCCCATGGTCTCGGAGTGATTTTCGTCTTTTTTTCAAATCCTCGTTATTCATCATTTTTGACCATGGGCTATAGCCCATCTCAGGCAGCATACTATAGCATGCCGTTTTTCATCGTTTTTGAGGATTTGAAAAAAAGACGAAAATCACTCGAGACAATGGACTATAGCCCATGGTCTCGGAGTGATTTTGTCTTTTTTTCAAATCCTCGTTTTTCATCATTTACAGCCCATGGGCTATAGCCCATCTCAGGCAGCATACTATAGCATGCCGTTTTTCATCATTTTTGAGGATTTGAAAAAAAGACGAAAATCACTCGAGACAATGGACTATAGCCCATGGTCTCGGAGTGATTTTCGTCTTTTTTTCAAATCCTCGTTATTCATCATTTTTGACCATGGGCTATAGCCCATCTCAGGCAGCATACTATAGCATGCCGTTTTTCATCGTTTTTGAGGATTTGAAAAAAAGACGAAAATCACTCGAGACAATGGACTATAGCCCATGGTCTCGGAGTGATTTTCGTCTTTTTTTCAAATCCTCGTTATTCATCATTTTTGACCATGGGCTATAGCCCATCTCAGGCAGCATACTATAGCATGCCGTTTTTCATCGTTTTTGAGGATTTGAAAAAATGACGAAAATCACTCGAGACAATGGACTATAGCCCATGGTCTCGGAGTGATTTTCGTCTTTTTTTCAAATCCTCGTTATTCATCATTTTTGACCATGGGCTATAGCCCATCTCAGGCAGCAACTATAGCATGCCGTTTTTCATCGTTTTTGAGGATTTGAAAAAAAGACGAAAATCACTCGAGACAATGGACTATATATAGCCCATGGTCTCGGAGTGATTTTGTCTTTTTTTCAAATCCTCGTTTTTCATCATTTACAGCCCATGGGCTATAGCCCATCTCAGGCAGCATACTATAGCATGCCGTTTTTCATAATTTTTGAGGATTTGAAAAAAAGACGAAAATCACTCGAGACAATGGACTATAGCCCATGGTCTCGGAGTGATTTTCGTCTTTTTTTCAAATCCTCGTTATTCATCATTTTTGACCATGGGCTATAGCCCATCTCAGGCAGCAACTATAGCATGCCGTTTTTCATCGTTTTTGAGGATTTGAAAAAAAGACGAAAATCACTCGAGACAATGGACTATATATAGCCCATGGTCTCGGAGTGTTTTTGTCTTTTTTTCAAATCCTCGTTTTTCATCATTTACAGCCCATGGGCTATAGCCCATCTCAGGCAGCATACTATAGCATGCCGTTTTTCATCATTTTTGAGGATTTGAAAAAAAGACGAAAATCACTCGAGACAATGGACTATAGCCCATGGTCTCGGAGTGATTTTCGTCTTTTTTTCAAATCCTCGTTAATCATCATTTTTGACCATGGGCTATAGCCCATCTCAGGCAGCATACTATAGCATGCCGTTTTTCATAGTTTTTGAGGATTTGAAAAAATGACGAAAATCACTCGAGACAATGGACTATAGCCCATGGTCTCGGAGTGATTTTCGTCTTTTTTTCAAATCCTCGTTATTCATCATTTTTGACCATGGGCTATAGCCCATCTCAGGCAGCAACTATAGCATGCCGTTTTTCATCGTTTTTGAGGATTTGAAAAAAAGACGAAAATCACTCGAGACAATGGACTATATATAGCCCATGGTCTCGGAGTGATTTTCGTCTTTTTTTCAAATCCTCGTTATTAATCATTTTTGACCATGGGCTATAGCCCATCTCAGGCAGCATACTATAGCATGCCGTTTTTCATCGTTTTTGAGGATTTGAAAAAAAGACGAAAATCACTCGAGACAATGGACTAAAGCCCATGGTCTCGGAGTGATTTTGTCTTTTTTTCAAATCCTCGTTTTTCATCATTTACAGCCCATGGGCTATAGCCCATCTCAGGCAGCATACTATAGCATGCCGTTTTTCATCATTTTTGAGGATTTGAAAAAAAGACGAAAATCACTCGAGACAATGGACTATAGCCCATGGTCTCGGAGTGATTTTCGTCTTTTTTTCAAATCCTCGTTATTCATCATTTTTGACCATGGGCTATAGCCCATCTCAGGCAGCATACTATAGCATGCCGTTTTTCATCGTTTTTGAGGATTTGAAAAAAATACGAAAATCACTCGAGACAATGGACTATAGCCCATGGTCTCGGAGTGATTTTGTCTTTTTTTCAAATCCTCGTTTTTCATCATTTACAGCCCATGGGCTATAGCCCATCTCAGGCAGCATACTATAGCATGCCGTTTTTCATCATTTTTGAGGATTTGAAAAAAAGACGAAAATCACTCGAGACAATGGACTATAGCCCATGGTCTCGGAGTGATTTTCGTCTTTTTTTCAAATCCTCGTTATTCATCATTTTTGACCATGGGCTATAGCCCATCTCAGGCAGCAACTATAGCATGCCGTTTTTCATCGTTTTTGAGGATTTGAAAAAAAGACGAAAATCACTCGAGACAATGGACTATATATAGCCCATGGTCTCGGAGTGATTTTGTCTTTTTTTCAAATCCTCGTTTTTCATCATTTACAGCCCATGGGCTATAGCCCATCTCAGGCAGCATACTATAGCATGCCGTTTTTCATCATTTTTGAGGATTTGAAAAAAAGACGAAAATCACTCGAGACAATGGACTATAGCCCATGGTCTCGGAGTGATTTTCGTCTTTTTTTCAAATCCTCGTTATTCATCATTTTTGACCATGGGCTATAGCCCATCTCAGGCAGCATACTATAGCATGCCGTTTTTCATCGTTTTTGAGGATTTGAAAAAAATACGAAAATCACTCGAGACAATGGACTATAGCCCATGGTCTCGGAGTGATTTTGTCTTTTTTTCAAATCCTCGTTTTTCATCATTTACAGCCCATGGGCTATAGCCCATCTCAGGCAGCATACTATAGCATGCCGTTTTTCATCATTTTTGAGGATTTGAAAAAAAGACGAAAATCACTCGAGACAATGGACTATAGCCCATGGTCTCGGAGTGATTTTCGTCTTTTTTTCAAATCCTCGTTATTCATAATTTTTGACCATGGGCTATAGCCCATCTCAGGCAGCAACTATAGCATGCCGTTTTTCATCGTTTTTGAGGATTTGAAAAAAAGACGAAAATCACTCGAGACAATGGACTATAGCCCATGGTCTCGGAGTGATTTTCGTCTTTTTTTCAAATCCTCGTTATTCATCATTTTTGACCATGGGCTATAGCCCATCTCAGGCAGCATACTATAGCATGCCGTTTTTCATCTTTTTTGAGGATTTGAAAAAAAGACGAAAATCACTCGAGACAATGGACTATATATAGCCCATGGTCTCGGAGTGATTTTCGTCTTTTTTTTAAATCCTCGTTATTCATCATTTTTGACCATGGGCTATAGCCCATCTCAGGCAGCATACTATAGCATGCCGTTTTTCATCATTTTTGAGGATTTGAAAAAAAGACGAAAATCACTCGAGACAATGGACTATAGTCCATGGTCTCGGAGTGATTTTGTCTTTTTTTCAAATCCTCGTTTTTCATCATTTACAGCCCATGGGCTATAGCCCATCTCAGGCAGCATACTATAGCATGCCGTTTTTCATCATTTTTGAGGATTTGAAAAAAAGACGAAAATCACTCGAGACAATGGACTATAGCCCATGGTCTCGGAGTGATTTTCGTCTTTTTTTCAAATCCTCGTTATTCATCATTTTTGACCATGGGCAATAGCCCATCTCAGGCAGCATACTATAGCATGCCGTTTTTCATCGTTTTTGAGGATTTGAAAAAAAGACGAAAATCACTCGAGACAATGGACTATAGCCCATGGTCTCGGAGTGATTTTCGTCTTTTTTTCAAATCCTCGTTATTCATCATTTTTGACCATGGGCTATAGCCCATCTCAGGCAGCAACTATAGCATGCCGTTTTTCATCGTTTTTGAGGATTTGAAAAAAAGACGAAAATCACTCGAGACAATGGACTATAGCCCATGGTCTCGGAGTGATTTTCGTCTTTTTTTCAAATCCTCGTTATTCATCATTTTTGACCATGGGCTATAGCCCATCTCAGGCAGCATACTATAGCATGCCGTTTTTCATCGTTTTTGAGGATTTGAAAAAAAGACGAAAATCACTCGAGACAATGGACTATAGCCCATGGTCTCGGAGTGATTTTCGTCTTTTTTTCAAATCCTCGTTATTCATCATTTTTGACCATGGGCTATAGCCCATCTCAGGCAGCAACTATAGCATGCCGTTTTTCATCGTTTTTGAGGATTTGAAAAAAAGACGAAAATCACTCGAGACAATGGACTATATATAGCCCATGGTCTCGGAGTGTTTTTGTCTTTTTTTCAAATCCTCGTTTTTCATCATTTACAGCCCATGGGCTATAGCCCATCTCAGGCAGCATACTATAGCATGCCGTTTTTCATAATTTTTGAGGATTTGAAAAAAAGACGAAAATCACTCGAGACAATGGACTATAGCCCATGGTCTCGGAGTGTTTTTGTCTTTTTTTCAAATCCTCGTTTTTCATCATTTACAGCCCATGGGCTATAGCCCATCTCAGGCAGCATACTATAGCATGCCGTTTTTCATCATTTTTGAGGATTTGAAAAAAAGACGAAAATCACTCGAGACAATGGACTATAGCCCATGGTCTCGGAGTGATTTTCGTCTTTTTTTCAAATCCTCGTTATTCATCATTTTTGACCATGGGCTATAGCCCATCTCAGGCAGCATACTATAGCATTCCGTTTTTCATCGTTTTTGAGGATTTGAAAAAAAAGACGAAAATCACTCGAGACAATGGACTATAGCCCATGGTCTCGGAGTGATTTTGTCTTTTTTTCAAATCCTCGTTTTTCATCATTTACAGCCCATGGGCTATAGCCCATCTTTGACGGCATACTATAGCATGCCGTTTTTCTACATTTTTGAGGATTTGAAAAAGACGAAAATCCCTCGAGACAATGGACTATAGCCCATGGTCTCGGAGTGATTTTCGTCTTTTTTTCAAATCCTCGTTTTTCATCATTTACAGCCCATGGGCTATAGCCCATCTCAGGCAGCATACTATAGCATCCCGTTTTTCATCATTTTTGAGGATTTGAAAAAAAGACGAAAATCACTCGAGACAATGGATTATAGCCCATGGTCTCGGAGTGATTGTCGTCTTTTTTTCAAATCCTCGTTATTCATCATTTTTGACCATGGGCTATAGCCCATCTCAGGCAGCATACTATAGCATGCCGTTTTTCATCGTTTTTGAGGATTTGAAAAAAAGACGAAAATCACTCGAGACAATGGACTATAGCCCATGGTCTCGGAGTGATTTTCGTCTTTTTTTCAAATCCTCGTTATTCAACGTTTTTTATTTTTTTTTTAAGATATTTTTTTTGCGGCTTACGCCTTTTATTGGTTTTTTGAAGGGACAGACAGTAGGCTGACAGGAAACGGGAGAGAGATGGGGGAAGACATGCAGTAAAGGCCGTGTCGGGCTCGGGAGTCCAACCCGCGGCACACTGCGACTGGATTACCAGTCGGGTGCCCAGACGGTTACGCCACCGCTTGGGCCATTATTCATCATTTTTGACCATGGGCTATAGCCCATCTCAGGCAGCATACTATAGCATGCCGTTTTTCATCATTTTTGAGGATTTGAAAAAAAGACGAAAATCACTCGAGACAATGGACTATAGCCCATGGTCTCGGAGTGATTTTCGTCTTTTTTTCAAATCCTCGTTTTTCATCATTTACAGCACATGGGCTATAGCCCATCTCAGGCAGCATACTATAGCATGCCGTTTTTCATCATTTTTGAGGATTTGAAAAAAAGACGAAAATCACTCGAGCCAATGGACTATATATAGCCCATGGTCTCGGAGTGATTTTCGTCTTTTTTTCAAATCCTCGTTTTTCATCATTTACAGCCCATGGGCTATAGCCCATCTCAGGCAGCATACTATAGCATGCCGTTTTTCATCATTTTTGAGGATTTGAAAAAAAGACGAAAATCACTCGAGACAATGGACTATAGCCCATGGTCTCGGAGTGATTTTCGTCTTTTTTTCAAATCCTCGTTATTCATCATTTTTGACCATGGGCTATAGCCCATCTCAGGCAGCATACTATAGCATGCCGTTTTTCATCGTTTTTGAGGATTTGAAAAAAAGACGAAAATCACTCGAGACAATGGACTATAGCCCATGGTCTCGGAGTGATTTTGTCTTTTTTTCAAATCCTCGTTTTTCATCATTTACAGCCCATGGGCTATAGCCCATCTCAGGCAGCATACTATAGCATGCCGTTTTTCATCATTTTTGAGGATTTGAAAAAAAGACGAAAATCACTCGAGACAATGGACTATAGCCCATGGTCTCGGAGTGATTTTCGTCTTTTTTTCAAATCCTCGTTATTCATCATTTTTGACCATGGGCTATAGCCCATCTCAGGCAGCATACTATAGCATGCCGTTTTTCATCGTTTTTGAGGATTTGAAAAAAAGACGAAAATCACTCGAGACAATGGACTATAGCCCATGGTCTCGGAGTGATTTTCGTCTTTTTTTCAAATCCTCGTTTTTCATCATTTACAGCCCATGGGCTATAGCCCATCTCAGGCAGCATACTATAGCATGCCGTTTTTCATCATTTTTGAGGATTTGAAAAAAAGACGAAAATCACTCGAGACAATGGACTATAGCCCATGGTCTCGGAGTGATTTTTCTTCTTTTTTTCAAATCCTCGTTTTTCATCATTTACAGCACATGGGCTATAGCCCATCTCAGGCAGCATACTATAGCATGCCGTTTTTCATCATTTTTGAGGATTTGAAAAAAAGACGAAAATCACTCGAGACAATGGACTATAGCCCATGGTCTCGGAGTGATTTTCGTCTTTTTTTCAAATCCTCGTTTTTCATCATTTACAGCACATGGGCTATAGCCCATCTCAGGCAGCATACTATAGCATGCCGTTTTTCATCATTTTTGAGGATTTGAAAAAAAGACGAAAATCACTCGAGCCAATGGACTATATATAGCCCATGGTCTCGGAGTGATTTTCGTCTTTTTTTCAAATCCTCGTTTTTCATCATTTACAGCCCATGGGCTATAGCCCATCTCAGGCAGCATACTATAGCATGCCGTTTTTCATCATTTTTGAGGATTTGAAAAAAAGACGAAAATCACTCGAGACAATGGACTATAGCCCATGGTCTCGGAGTGATTTTCGTCTTTTTTTCAAATCCTCGTTATTCATCATTTTTGACCATGGGCTATAGCCCATCTCAGGCAGCATACTATAGCATGCCGTTTTTCATCGTTTTTGAGGATTTGAAAAAAAGACGAAAATCACTCGAGACAATGGACTATAGCCCATGGTCTCGGAGTGATTTTGTCTTTTTTTCAAATCCTCGTTTTTCATCATTTACAGCCCATGGGCTATAGCCCATCTCAGGCAGCATACTATAGCATGCCGTTTTTCATCATTTTTGAGGATTTGAAAAAAAGACGAAAATCACTCGAGACAATGGACTATAGCCCATGGTCTCGGAGTGATTTTCGTCTTTTTTTCAAATCCTCGTTATTCATCATTTTTGACCATGGGCTATAGCCCATCTCAGGCAGCATACTATAGCATGCCGTTTTTCATCGTTTTTGAGGATTTGAAAAAAAGACGAAAATCACTCGAGACAATGGACTATAGCCCATGGTCTCGGAGTGATTTTCGTCTTTTTTTCAAATCCTCGTTTTTCATCATTTACAGCCCATGGGCTATAGCCCATCTCAGGCAGCATACTATAGCATGCCGTTTTTCATCATTTTTGAGGATTTGAAAAAAAGACGAAAATCACTCGAGACAATGGACTATAGCCCATGGTCTCGGAGTGATTTTTCTTCTTTTTTTCAAATCCTCGTTTTTCATCATTTACAGCACATGGGCTATAGCCCATCTCAGGCAGCATACTATAGCATGCCGTTTTTCATCATTTTTGAGGATTTGAAAAAAAGACGAAAATCACTCGAGACAATGGACTATAGCCCATGGTCTCGGAGTGATTTTCGTCTTTTTTTCAAATCCTCGTTATTCATCATTTTTGACCATGGGCTATAGCCCATCTCAGGCAGCATACTATAGCATGCCGTTTTTCATCGTTTTTGAGGATTTGAAAAAAAGACGAAAATCACTCGAGACAATGGACTATAGCCCATGGTCTCGGAGTGATTTTCGTCTTTTTTTCAAATCCTCGTTATTCATCATTTTTGACCATGGGCTATAGCCCATCTCAGGCAGCATACTATAGCATGCCGTTTTTCATCGTTTTTGAGGATTTGAAAAAATGACGAAAATCACTCGAGACAATGGACTATAGCCCATGGTCTCGGAGTGATTTTCGTCTTTTTTTCAAATCCTCGTTATTCATCATTTTTGACCATGGGCTATAGCCCATCTCAGGCAGCAACTATAGCATGCCGTTTTTCATCGTTTTTGAGGATTTGAAAAAAAGACGAAAATCACTCGAGACAATGGACTATATATAGCCCATGGTCTCGGAGTGATTTTGTCTTTTTTTCAAATCCTCGTTTTTCATCATTTACAGCCCATGGGCTATAGCCCATCTCAGGCAGCATACTATAGCATGCCGTTTTTCATAATTTTTGAGGATTTGAAAAAAAGACGAAAATCACTCGAGACAATGGACTATAGCCCATGGTCTCGGAGTGATTTTCGTCTTTTTTTCAAATCCTCGTTATTCATCATTTTTGACCATGGGCTATAGCCCATCTCAGGCAGCAACTATAGCATGCCGTTTTTCATCGTTTTTGAGGATTTGAAAAAAAGACGAAAATCACTCGAGACAATGGACTATATATAGCCCATGGTCTCGGAGTGTTTTTGTCTTTTTTTCAAATCCTCGTTTTTCATCATTTACAGCCCATGGGCTATAGCCCATCTCAGGCAGCATACTATAGCATGCCGTTTTTCATAATTTTTGAGGATTTGAAAAAAAGACGAAAATCACTCGAGACAATGGACTATAGCCCATGGTCTCGGAGTGATTTTCGTCTTTTTTTCAAATCCTCGTTATTCATCATTTTTGACCATGGGCTATAGCCCATCTCAGGCAGCAACTATAGCATGCCGTTTTTCATCGTTTTTGAGGATTTGAAAAAAAGACGAAAATCACTCGAGACAATGGACTATATATAGCCCATGGTCTCGGAGTGTTTTTGTCTTTTTTTCAAATCCTCGTTTTTCATCATTTACAGCCCATGGGCTATAGCCCATCTCAGGCAGCATACTATAGCATGCCGTTTTTCATCATTTTTGAGGATTTGAAAAAAAGACGAAAATCACTCGAGACAATGGACTATAGCCCATGGTCTCGGAGTGATTTTCGTCTTTTTTTCAAATCCTCGTTATTCATCATTTTTGACCATGGGCTATAGCCCATCTCAGGCAGCATACTATAGCATTCCGTTTTTCATCGTTTTTGAGGATTTGAAAAAAAGACGAAAATCACTCGAGACAATGGACTATAGCCCATGGTCTCGGAGTGATTTTGTCTTTTTTTCAAATCCTCGTTTTTCATCATTTACAGCCCATGGGCTATAGCCCATCTTTGACGGCATACTATAGCATGCCGTTTTTCTACATTTTTGAGGATTTGAAAAAGACGAAAATCCCTCGAGACAATGGACTATAGCCCATGGTCTCGGAGTGATTTTCGTCTTTTTTTCAAATCCTCGTTTTTCATCATTTACAGCACATGGGCTATAGCCCATCTCAGGCAGCATACTATAGCATCCCGTTTTTCATCATTTTTGAGGATTTGAAAAAAAGACGAAAATCACTCGAGACAATGGATTATAGCCCATGGTCTCGGAGTGATTGTCGTCTTTTTTTCAAATCCTCGTTATTCATCATTTTTGACCATGGGCTATAGCCCATCTCAGGCAGCATACTATAGCATGCCGTTTTTCATCGTTTTTGAGGATTTGAAAAAAAGACGAAAATCACTCGAGACAATGGACTATAGCCCATGGTCTCGGAGTGATTTTGTCTTTTTTTCAAATCCTCGTTTTTCATCATTTACAGCCCATGGGCTATAGCCCATCTCAGGCAGCATACTATAGCATGCCGTTTTTCATCATTTTTGAGGATTTGAAAAAAAGACGAAAATCACTCGAGACAATGGACTATAGCCCATGGTCTCGGAGTGATTTTCGTCTTTTTTTCAAATCCTCGTTATTCATCATTTTTGACCATGGGCTATAGCCCATCTCAGGCAGCATACTATAGCATGCCGTTTTTCATCGTTTTTGAGGATTTGAAAAAAAGACGAAAATCACTCGAGACAATGGACTATAGCCCATGGTCTCGGAGTGATTTTCGTCTTTTTTTCAAATCCTCGTTTTTCATCATTTACAGCCCATGGGCTATAGCCCATCTCAGGCAGCATACTATAGCATGCCGTTTTTCATCATTTTTGAGGATTTGAAAAAAAGACGAAAATCACTCGAGACAATGGACTATAGCCCATGGTCTCGGAGTGATTTTTCTTCTTTTTTTCAAATCCTCGTTTTTCATCATTTACAGCACATGGGCTATAGCCCATCTCAGGCAGCATACTATAGCATGCCGTTTTTCATCATTTTTGAGGATTTGAAAAAAAGACGAAAATCACTCGAGACAATGGACTATAGCCCATGGTCTCGGAGTGATTTTCGTCTTTTTTTCAAATCCTCGTTATTCATCATTTTTGACCATGGGCTATAGCCCATCTCAGGCAGCATACTATAGCATGCCGTTTTTCATCGTTTTTGAGGATTTGAAAAAAAGACGAAAATCACTCGAGACAATGGACTATAGCCCATGGTCTCGGAGTGATTTTCGTCTTTTTTTCAAATCCTCGTTATTCATCATTTTTGACCATGGGCTATAGCCCATCTCAGGCAGCATACTATAGCATGCCGTTTTTCATCGTTTTTGAGGATTTGAAAAAATGACGAAAATCACTCGAGACAATGGACTATAGCCCATGGTCTCGGAGTGATTTTCGTCTTTTTTTCAAATCCTCGTTATTCATCATTTTTGACCATGGGCTATAGCCCATCTCAGGCAGCAACTATAGCATGCCGTTTTTCATCGTTTTTGAGGATTTGAAAAAAAGACGAAAATCACTCGAGACAATGGACTATATATAGCCCATGGTCTCGGAGTGATTTTGTCTTTTTTTCAAATCCTCGTTTTTCATCATTTACAGCCCATGGGCTATAGCCCATCTCAGGCAGCATACTATAGCATGCCGTTTTTCATAATTTTTGAGGATTTGAAAAAAAGACGAAAATCACTCGAGACAATGGACTATAGCCCATGGTCTCGGAGTGATTTTCGTCTTTTTTTCAAATCCTCGTTATTCATCATTTTTGACCATGGGCTATAGCCCATCTCAGGCAGCAACTATAGCATGCCGTTTTTCATCGTTTTTGAGGATTTGAAAAAAAGACGAAAATCACTCGAGACAATGGACTATATATAGCCCATGGTCTCGGAGTGTTTTTGTCTTTTTTTCAAATCCTCGTTTTTCATCATTTACAGCCCATGGGCTATAGCCCATCTCAGGCAGCATACTATAGCATGCCGTTTTTCATCATTTTTGAGGATTTGAAAAAAAGACGAAAATCACTCGAGACAATGGACTATAGCCCATGGTCTCAGAGTGATTTTCGTCTTTTTTTCAAATCCTCGTTATTCATCATTTTTGACCATGGGCTATAGCCCATCTCAGGCAGCATACTATAGCATTCCGTTTTTCATCGTTTTTGAGGATTTGAAAAAAAGACGAAAATCACTCGAGACAATGGACTATAGCCCATGGTCTCGGAGTGATTTTGTCTTTTTTTCAAATCCTCGTTTTTCATCATTTACAGCCCATGGGCTATAGCCCATCTTTGACGGCATACTATAGCATGCCGTTTTTCTACATTTTTGAGGATTTGAAAAAGACGAAAATCCCTCGAGACAATGGACTATAGCCCATGGTCTCGGAGTGATTTTCGTCTTTTTTTCAAATCCTCGTTTTTCATCATTTACAGCCCATGGGCTATAGCCATCTCAGGCAGCATACTATAGCATCCCGTTTTTCATCATTTTTGAGGATTTGAAAAAAAGACGAAAATCACTCGAGACAATGGATTATAGCCCATGGTCTCGGAGTGATTGTCGTCTTTTTTTCAAATCCTCGTTATTCATCATTTTTGACCATGGGCTATAGCCCATCTCAGGCAGCATACTATAGCATGCCGTTTTTCATCGTTTTTGAGGATTTGAAAAAAAGACGAAAATCACTCGAGACAATGGACTATAGCCCATGGTCTCGGAGTGATTTTCGTCTTTTTTTCAAATCCTCGTTATTCAACGTTTTTTTTTTTTTTTTTAAGATATTTTTTTTGCGGCTTACGCCTTTTATTGGTTTTTTGAAGGGACAGACAGTAGGCTGACAGGAAACGGGAGAGAGATGGGGGAAGACATGCAGTAAAGGCCGTGTCGGGCTCGGGAGTCCAACCCGCGGCACACTGCGACTGGATTACCAGTCGGGTGCCCAGACGGTTACGCCACCGCTTGGGCCATTATTCATCATTTTTGACCATGGGCTATAGCCCATCTCAGGCAGCATACTATAGCATGCCGTTTTTCATCATTTTTGAGGATTTGAAAAAAAGACGAAAATCACTCGAGACAATGGACTATAGCCCATGGTCTCGGAGTGATTTTCGTCTTTTTTTCAAATCCTCGTTTTTCATCATTTACAGCACATGGGCTATAGCCCATCTCAGGCAGCATACTATAGCATGCCGTTTTTCATCATTTTTGAGGATTTGAAAAAAAGACGAAAATCACTCGAGCCAATGGACTATATATAGCCCATGGTCTCGGAGTGATTTTCGTCTTTTTTTCAAATCCTCGTTTTTCATCATTTACAGCCCATGGGCTATAGCCCATCTCAGGCAGCATACTATAGCATGCCGTTTTTCATCATTTTTGAGGATTTGAAAAAAAGACGAAAATCACTCGAGACAATGGACTATAGCCCATGGTCTCGGAGTGATTTTCGTCTTTTTTTCAAATCCTCGTTATTCATCATTTTTGACCATGGGCTATAGCCCATCTCAGGCAGCATACTATAGCATGCCGTTTTTCATCGTTTTTGAGGATTTGAAAAAAAGACGAAAATCACTCGAGACAATGGACTATAGCCCATGGTCTCGGAGTGATTTTGTCTTTTTTTCAAATCCTCGTTTTTCATCATTTACAGCCCATGGGCTATAGCCCATCTCAGGCAGCATACTATAGCATGCCGTTTTTCATCATTTTTGAGGATTTGAAAAAAAGACGAAAATCACTCGAGACAATGGACTATAGCCCATGGTCTCGGAGTGATTTTCGTCTTTTTTTCAAATCCTCGTTATTCATCATTTTTGACCATGGGCTATAGCCCATCTCAGGCAGCATACTATAGCATGCCGTTTTTCATCGTTTTTGAGGATTTGAAAAAAAGACGAAAATCACTCGAGACAATGGACTATAGCCCATGGTCTCGGAGTGATTTTCGTCTTTTTTTCAAATCCTCGTTTTTCATCATTTACAGCCCATGGGCTATAGCCCATCTCAGGCAGCATACTATAGCATGCCGTTTTTCATCATTTTTGAGGATTTGAAAAAAAGACGAAAATCACTCGAGCCAATGGACTATATATAGCCCATGGTCTCGGAGTGATTTTCGTCTTTTTTTCAAATCCTCGTTTTTCATCATTTACAGCCCATGGGCTATAGCCCATCTCAGGCAGCATACTATAGCATGCCGTTTTTCATCATTTCTGAGGATTTGAAAAAAAGACGAAAATCACTCGAGACAATGGACTCATGGTCTCGGAGTGATTTTCGTCTTTTTTTCAAATCCTCGTTTTTCATCATTTACAGCCCATGGGCTATAGCCCATCTCAGGCAGCATACTATAGCATGCCGTTTTTCATCATTTTTGAGGATTTGAAAAAAAGACGAAAATCACTCGAGACAATGGACTATAGCCCATGGTCTCGGAGTGATTTTTCTTCTTTTTTTCAAATCCTCGTTTTTGACCATGGGCTATAGCCCATCTCAGACGGCATACTATAGCATGCCGTTTTTCTACATTTTTGAGGATTTGAAAAAAGACGAAAATCCCTCGAGACAATGGACTATAGCCCATGGTCTCGGAGTGATTTTCGTCTTTTTTTCAAATCCTCGTTATTCAACATTTTTTTTTTTTTTTTTAAGATATTTTTTTGCGGCTTACGCCTTTTATTGGTTTTTTGAAGAGACAGACAGTAGGCTGACAGGAAACGGGAGAGAGATGGGGGAAGACATGCAGTAAAGGCCGTGTCGGGCTCGGGAGTCGAACCCGCGGCACACTGCGACTGGATTACCAGTCGGGTGCCCAGACGGTTACGCCACCGCTTGGGCCATTATTCATCATTTTTGACCATGGGCTATAGCCCATCTCAGGCAGCATACTATAGCATGCCGTTTTTCATCATTTTTGAGGATTTGAAAAAAAGACGAAAATCACTCGAGACAATGGACTATAGCCCATGGTCTCGGAGTGATTTTCGTCTTTTTTTCAAATCCTCGTTTTTCATCATTTACAGCCCATGGGCTATAGCCCATCTCAGGCAGCATACTATAGCGTGCCGTTTTTCATCATTTTTGAGGATCTGAAAAAAAGACGAAAATCACTCGAGACAATGGACTATAGCCCATGGTCTCGGAGTGATTTTCGTCTTTTTTTCAAATCCTCGTTATTCAACTTTTTTTTTTTTTTTTTTAAGATATTTTTTTGCGGCTTACGCCTTTTATTGGTTTTTTGAAGGGACAGACAGTAGGCTGACAGGAAACGGGAGAGAGATGGGGGAAGACATGCAGTAAAGGCCGTGTCGGGCTCGGGAGTCGAACCCGCGGCACACTGCGACTGGATTACCAGTCGGGTGCCCAGACGGTTACGCCACCGCTTGGGCCATTATTCATCACTTTTGACCATGGGCTATAGCCCATCTCAGGCAGCATACTATAGCATGCCGTTTTTCATCATTTTTGAGGATTTGAAAAAAAGACGAAAATCACTCGAGACAATGGACTATAGCCCATGGTCTCGGAGTGATTTTTCTTCTTTTTTTCAAATCCTCGTTTTTCATCATTTACAGCACATGGGCTATAGCCCATCTCAGGCAGCATACTATAGCATGCCGTTTTTCATCATTTTTGAGGATTTGAAAAAAAGACGAAAATCACTCGAGCCAATGGACTATATATAGCCCATGGTCTCGGAGTGATTTTCGTCTTTTTTTCAAATCCTCGTTTTTCATCATTTACAGCCCATGGGCTATAGCCCATCTCAGGCAGCATACTATAGCATGCCGTTTTTCATCATTTTTGAGGATTTGAAAAAAAGACGAAAATCACTCGAGACAATGGACTCATGGTCTCGGAGTGATTTTCGTCTTTTTTTCAAATCCTCGTTTTTCATCATTTACAGCCCATGGGCTATAGCCCATCTCAGGCAGCATACTATAGCATGCCGTTTTTCATCATTTTTGAGGATTTGAAAAAAAGACGAAAATCACTCGAGACAATGGACTATAGCCCATGGTCTCGGAGTGATTTTCATCTTTTTTTCAAATCCTCGTTTTTGACCATGGGCTATAGCCCATCTCAGACGGCATACTATAGCATGCCGTTTTTCTACATTTTTGAGGATTTGAAAAAAGACGAAAATCCCTCGAGACAATGGACTATAGCCCATGGTCTCGGAGTGATTTTCGTCTTTTTTTCAAATCCTCGTTTTTCATCATTTACAGCACATGGGCTATAGCCCATCTCAGGCAGCATACTATAGCATGCCGTTTTTCATCATTTTTGAGGATTTGAAAAAAAGACGAAAATCACTCGAGCCAATGGACTATATATAGCCCATGGTCTCGGAGTGATTTTCGTCTTTTTTTCAAATCCTCGTTTTTCATCATTTACAGCCCATGGGCTATAGCCCATCTCAGGCAGCATACTATAGCATGCCGTATTTCATCATTTTTGAGGATTTGAAAAAAAGACGAAAATCACTCGAGACAATGGACTCATGGTCTCGGAGTGATTTTCGTCTTTTTTTCAAATCCTCTTTTTTCATCATTTACAGCCCATGGGCTATAGCCCATCTCAGGCAGCATACTATAGCATGCCGTTTTTCATCATTTTTGAGGATTTGAAAAAAAGACGAAAATCACTCGAGACAATGGACTATAGCCCATGGTCTCGGAGTGATTTTCATCTTTTTTTCAAATCCTCGTTTTTGACCATGGGCTATAGCCCATCTCAGACGGCATACTATAGCATGCCGTTTTTCTAAATTTTTGAGGATTTGAAAAAAGACGAAAATCCCTCGAGACAATGGACTATAGCCCATGGTCTCGGAGTGATTTTCGTCTTTTTTTCAAATCCTCGTTTTTCATCATTTACAGCCCATGGGCTATAGCCCATCTCAGGCAGCATACTATAGCATCCCGTTTTTCATCATTTTTGAGGATTTGAAAAAAAGACGAAAATCACTCGAGACAATGGATTATAGCCCATGGTCTCGGAGTGATTGTCGTCTTTTTTTCAAATCCTCGTTATTCATCATTTTTGACCATGGGCTATAGCCCATCTCAGGCAGCATACTATAGCATGCCGTTTTTCATCGTTTTTGAGGATTTGAAAAAAAGACGAAAATCACTCGAGACAATGGACTATAGCCCATGGTCTCGGAGTGATTTTGTCTTTTTTTCAAATCCTCGTTTTTCATCATTTACAGCCCATGGGCTATAGCCCATCTCAGGCAGCATACTATAGCATGCCCTTTTTCATCATTTTTGAGGATTTGAAAAAAAGACGAAAATCACTCGAGACAATGGACTATAGCCCATGGTCTCGGAGTGATTTTCGTCTTTTTTTCAAATCCTCGTTATTCATCATTTTTGACCATGGGCTATAGCCCATCTCAGGCAGCATACTATAGCATGCCGTTTTTCATCGTTTTTGAGGATTTGAAAAAAAGACGAAAATCACTCGAGACAATGGACTATAGCCCATGGTCTCGGAGTGATTTTGTCTTTTTTTCAAATCCTCGTTTTTCATCATTTACAGCCCATGGGCTATAGCCCATCTCAGGCAGCATACTATAGCATGCCGTTTTTCATCAATTTTGAGGATTTGAAAAAAAGACGAAAATCACTCGAGACAATGGACTATAGCCCATGGTCTCGGAGTGATTTTCGTCTTTTTTTCAAATCCTCGTTATTCATCATTTTTGACCATGGGCTATAGCCCATCTCAGGCAGCATACTATAGCATGCCGTTTTTCATCGTATTTGAGGATTTGAAAAAAAGACGAAAATCACTCGAGACAATGGACTATAGCCCATGGTCTCGGAGTGATTTTCGTCTTTTTTTTCAAATCCTCGTTATTCATCATTTTTGACCATGGGCTATAACCCATCTCAGGCAGCAACTATAGCATGCCGTTTTTCATCGTTTTTGAGGATTTGAAAAAAAGACGAAAATCACTCGAGACAATGGACTATAGCCCATGGTCTCGGAGTGATTTTCGTCTTTTTTTCAAATCCTCGTTATTCATCATTTTTGACCATGGGCTATAGCCCATCTCAGGCAGCATACTATAGCATGCCGTTTTTCATCGTTTTTGAGGATTTGAAAAAAAGACGAAAATCACTCGAGACAATGGACTATAGCCCATGGTCTCGGAGTGATTTTCGTCTTTTTTTCAAATCCTCGTTATTCAACGTTTTTTTTTTTTTTTTTAAGATATTTTTTTTGCGGCTTACGCCTTTTATTGGTTTTTTGAAGGGACAGACAGTAGGCTGACAGGAAACGGGAGAGAGATGGGGGAAGACATGCAGTAAAGGCCGTGTCGGGCTCGGGAGTCGAACCCGCGGCACACTGCGACTGGATTACCAGTCGGGTGCCCAGACGGTTACGCCACCGCTTGGGCCATTATTCATCATTTTTGACCATGGGCTATAGCCCATCTCAGGCAGCATACTATAGCATGCCGTTTTTCATCATTTTTGAGGATTTGAAAAAAAGACGAAAATCACTCGAGACAATGGACTATAGCCCATGGTCTCGGAGTGATTTTCGTCTTTTTTTCAAATCCTCGTTTTTCATCATTTACAGCACATGGGCTATAGCCCATCTCAGGCAGCATACTATAGCATGCCGTTTTTCATCATTTTTGAGGATTTGAAAAAAAGACGAAAATCACTCGAGCCAATGGACTATATATAGCCCATGGTCTCGGAGTGATTTTCGTCTTTTTTTCAAATCCTCGTTTTTCATCATTTACAGCCCATGGGCTATAGCCCATCTCAGGCAGCATACTATAGCATGCCGTTTTTCATCATTTTTGAGGATTTGAAAAAAAGACGAAAATCACTCGAGACAATGGACTATAGCCCATGGTCTCGGAGTGATTTTCGTCTTTTTTTCAAATCCTCGTTATTCATCATTTTTGACCATGGGCTATAGCCCATCTCAGGCAGCATACTATAGCATGCCGTTTTTCATCGTTTTTGAGGATTTGAAAAAAAGACGAAAATCACTCGAGACAATGGACTATAGCCCATGGTCTCGGAGTGATTTTGTCTTTTTTTCAAATCCTCGTTTTTCATCATTTACAGCCCATGGGCTATAGCCCATCTCAGGCAGCATACTATAGCATGCCGTTTTTCATCATTTTTGAGGATTTGAAAAAAAGACGAAAATCACTCGAGACAATGGACTATAGCCCATGGTCTCGGAGTGATTTTCGTCTTTTTTTCAAATCCTCGTTATTCATCATTTTTGACCATGGGCTATAGCCCATCTCAGGCAGCATACTATAGCATGCCGTTTTTCATCGTTTTTGAGGATTTGAAAAAAAGACGAAAATCACTCGAGACAATGGACTATAGCCCATGGTCTCGGAGTGATTTTCGTCTTTTTTTCAAATCCTCGTTATTCATCATTTTTGACCATGGGCTATAGCCCATCTCAGGCAGCAACTATAGCATGCCGTTTTTCATCGTTTTTGAGGATTTGAAAAAAAGACGAAAATCACTCGAGACAATGGACTATATATAGCCCATGGTCTCGGAGTGATTTTGTCTTTTTTTCAAATCCTCGTTTTTCATCATTTACAGCCCATGGGCTATAGCCCATCTCAGGCAGCATACTATAGCATGCCGTTTTTCATAATTTTTGAGGATTTGAAAAAAAGACGAAAATCACTCGAGACAATGGACTATAGCCCATGGTCTCGGAGTGATTTTCGTCTTTTTTTCAAATCCTCGTTATTCATCATTTTTGACCATGGGCTATAGCCCATCTCAGGCAGCAACTATAGCATGCCGTTTTTCATCGTTTTTGAGGATTTGAAAAAAAGACGAAAATCACTCGAGACAATGGACTATATATAGCCCATGGTCTCGGAGTGTTTTTGTCTTTTTTTCAAATCCTCGTTTTTCATCATTTACAGCCCATGGGCTATAGCCCATCTCAGGCAGCATACTATAGCATGCCGTTTTTCATCATTTTTGAGGATTTGAAAAAAAGACGAAAATCACTCGAGACAATGGACTATAGCCCATGGTCTCGGAGTGATTTTCGTCTTTTTTTCAAATCCTCGTTATTCATCATTTTTGACCATGGGCTATAGCCCATCTCAGGCAGCATACTATAGCATTCCGTTTTTCATCGTTTTTGAGGATTTGAAAAAAAGACGAAAATCACTCGAGACAATGGACTATAGCCCATGGTCTCGGAGTGATTTTGTCTTTTTTTCAAATCCTCGTTTTTCATCATTTACAGCCCATGGGCTATAGCCCATCTTTGACGGCATACTATAGCATGCCGTTTTTCTACATTTTTGAGGATTTGAAAAAGACGAAAATCCCTCGAGACAATGGACTATAGCCCATGGTCTCGGAGTGATTTTCGTCTTTTTTTCAAATCCTCGTTTTTCATCATTTACAGCCCATGGGCTATAGCCCATCTCAGGCAGCATACTATAGCATCCCGTTTTTCATCATTTTTGAGGATTTGAAAAAAAGACGAAAATCACTCGAGACAATGGATTATAGCCCATGGTCTCGGAGTGATTGTCGTCTTTTTTTCAAATCCTCGTTATTCATCATTTTTGACCATGGGCTATAGCCCATCTCAGGCAGCATACTATAGCATGCCGTTTTTCATCGTTTTTGAGGATTTGAAAAAGACGAAAATCCCTCGAGACAATGGACTATAGCCCATGGTCTCGGAGTGATTTTCGTCTTTTTTTCAAATCCTCGTTTTTCATCATTTACAGCCCATGGGCTATAGCCCATCTCAGGCAGCATACTATAGCATCCCGTTTTTCATCATTTTTGAGGATTTGAAAAAAAGACGAAAATCACTCGAGACAATGGATTATAGCCCATGGTCTCGGAGTGATTGTCGTCTTTTTTTCAAATCCTCGTTATTCATCATTTTTGACCATGGGCTATAGCCCATCTCAGGCAGCATACTATAGCATGCCGTTTTTCATCGTTTTTGAGGATTTGAAAAAAAGACGAAAATCACTCGAGACAATGGACTATAGCCCATGGTCTCGGAGTGATTTTCGTCTTTTTTTCAAATCCTCGTTTTTCATCATTTACAGCCCATGGGCTATAGCCCATCTCAGGCAGCATACTATAGCATGCCGTTTTTCATCATTTTTGAGGATTTGAAAAAAAGACGAAAATCACTCGAGACAATGGACTATAGCCCATGGTCTCGGAGTGATTTTCGTCTTTTTTTCAAATCCTCGTTATTCATCATTTTTGACCATGGGCTATAGCCCATCTCAGGCAGCATACTATAGCATGCCGTTTTTCATCGTATTTGAGGATTTGAAAAAAAGACGAAAATCACTCGAGACAATGGACTATAGCCCATGGTCTCGGAGTGATTTTCGTCTTTTTTTCAAATCCTCGTTATTCATCATTTTTGACCATGGGCTATAGCCCATCTCAGGCAGCATACTATAGCATGCCGTTTTTCATCGTTTTTGAGGATTTGAAAAAATGACGAAAATCACTCGAGACAATGGACTATAGCCCATGGTCTCGGAGTGATTTTGTCTTTTTTTCAAATCCTCGTTTTTCATCATTTACAGCCCATGGGCTATAGCCCATCTCAGGCAGCATACTATAGCATGCCGTTTTTCATAATTTTTGAGGATTTGAAAAAAAGACGAAAATCACTCGAGACAATGGACTATAGCCCATGGTCTCGGAGTGATTTTCGTCTTTTTTTCAAATCCTCGTTATTCATCATTTTTGACCATGGGCTATAGCCCATCTCAGGCAGCAACTATAGCATGCCGTTTTTCATCGTTTTTGAGGATTTGAAAAAAAGACGAAAATCACTCGAGACAATGGACTATATATAGCCCATGGTCTCGGAGTGTTTTTGTCTTTTTTTCAAATCCTCGTTTTTCATCATTTACAGCCCATGGGCTATAGCCCATCTCAGGCAGCATACTATAGCATGCCGTTTTTCATCATTTTTGAGGATTTGAAAAAAAGACGAAAATCACTCGAGACAATGGACTATAGCCCATGGTCTCGGAGTGATTTTCGTCTTTTTTTCAAATCCTCGTTATTCATCATTTTTGACCATGGGCTATAGCCCATCTCAGGCAGCATACTATAGCATTCCGTTTTTCATCGTTTTTGAGGATTTGAAAAAAAGACGAAAATCACTCGAGACAATGGACTATAGCCCATGGTCTGGGAGTGATTTTGTCTTTTTTTCAAATCCTCGTTTTTCATCATTTACAGCCCATGGGCTATAGCCCATCTTTGACGGCATACTATAGCATGCCGTTTTTCTACATTTTTGAGGATTTGAAAAAGAGGAAAATCCCTCGAGACAATGGACTATAGCCCATGGTCTCGGAGTGATTTTCGTCTTTTTTTCAAATCCTCGTTTTTCATCATTTACAGCCCATGGGCTATAGCCCATCTCAGGCAGCATACTATAGCATCCCGTTTTTCATCATTTTTGAGGATTTGAAAAAAAGACGAAAATCACTCGAGACAATGGATTATAGCCCATGGTCTCGGAGTGATTGTCGTCTTTTTTTCAAATCCTCGTTATTCATCATTTTTGACCATGGGCTATAGCCCATCTCAGGCAGCATACTATAGCATGCCGTTTTTCATCGTTTTTGAGGATTTGAAAAAGACGAAAATCCCTCGAGACAATGGACTATAGCCCATGGTCTCGGAGTGATTTTCGTCTTTTTTTCAAATCCTCGTTTTTCATCATTTACAGCCCATGGGCTATAGCCCATCTCAGGCAGCATACTATAGCATCCCGTTTTTCATCATTTTTGAGGATTTGAAAAAAAGACGAAAATCACTCGAGACAATGGATTATAGCCCATGGTCTCGGAGTGATTGTCGTCTTTTTTTCAAATCCTCGTTATTCATCATTTTTGACCATGGGCTATAGCCCATCTCAGGCAGCATACTATAGCATGCCGTTTTTCATCGTTTTTGAGGATTTGAAAAAAAGACGAAAATCACTCGAGACAATGGACTATAGCCCATGGTCTCGGAGTGATTTTCGTCTTTTTTTCAAATCCTCGTTATTCAACGTTTTTTTTTTTTTTTTTAAGATATTTTTTTTGCGGCTTACGCCTTTTATTGGTTTTTTGAAGGGACAGACAGTAGGCTGACAGGAAACGGGAGAGAGATGGGGGAAGACATGCAGTAAAGGCCGTGTCGGGCTCGGGAGTCCAACCCGCGGCACACTGCGACTGGATTACCAGTCGGGTGCCCAGACGGTTACGCCACCGCTTGGGCCATTATTCATCATTTTTGACCATGGGCTATAGCCCATCTCAGGCAGCATACTATAGCATGCCGTTTTTCATCATTTTTGAGGATTTGAAAAAAAGACGAAAATCACTCGAGACAATGGACTATATAGCCCATGGTCTCGGAGTGATTTTCGTCTTTTTTTCAAATCCTCGTTTTTCATCATTTACAGCACATGGGCTATAGCCCATCTCAGGCAGCATACTATAGCATGCCGTTTTTCATCATTTTTGAGGATTTGAAAAAAAGACGAAAATCACTCGAGCCAATGGACTATATATAGCCCATGGTCTCGGAGTGATTTTCGTCTTTTTTTCAAATCCTCGTTTTTCATCATTTACAGCCCATGGGCTATAGCCCATCTCAGGCAGCATACTATAGCATGCCGTTTTTCATCATTTTTGAGGATTTGAAAAAAAGACGAAAATCACTCGAGACAATGGACTATAGCCCATGGTCTCGGAGTGATTTTCGTCTTTTTTTCAAATCCTCGTTATTCATCATTTTTGACCATGGGCTATAGCCCATCTCAGGCAGCATACTATAGCATGCCGTTTTTCATCGTTTTTGAGGATTTGAAAAAAAGACGAAAATCACTCGAGACAATGGACTATAGCCCATGGTCTCGGAGTGATTTTGTCTTTTTTTCAAATCCTCGTTTTTCATCATTTACAGCCCATGGGCTATAGCCCATCTCAGGCAGCATATAGCATGCCGTTTTTCATCATTTTTGAGGATTTGAAAAAAAGACGAAAATCACTCGAGACAATGGACTATAGCCCATGGTCTCGGAGTGATTTTCGTCTTTTTTTCAAATCCTCGTTATTCATCATTTTTGACCATGGGCTATAGCCCATCTCAGGCAGCATACTATAGCATGCCGTTTTTCATCGTTTTTGAGGATTTGAAAAAAAGACGAAAATCACTCGAGACAATGGACTATAGCCCATGGTCTCGGAGTGATTTTCGTCTTTTTTTCAAATCCTCGTTATTCATCATTTTTGACCATGGGCTATAGCCCATCTCAGGCAGCATACTATAGCATGCCGTTTTTCATCGTTTTTGAGGATTTGAAAAAATGACGAAAATCACTCGAGACAATGGACTATAGCCCATGGTCTCGGAGTGATTTTCGTCTTTTTTTCAAATCCTCGTTATTCATCATTTTTGACCATGGGCTATAGCCCATCTCAGGCAGCAACTATAGCATGCCGTTTTTCATCGTTTTTGAGGATTTGAAAAAAAGACGAAAATCACTCGAGACAATGGACTATATATAGCCCATGGTCTCGGAGTGATTTTGTCTTTTTTTCAAATCCTCGTTTTTCATCATTTACAGCCCATGGGCTATAGCCCATCTCAGGCAGCATACTATAGCATGCCGTTTTTCATAATTTTTGAGGATTTGAAAAAAAGACGAAAATCACTCGAGACAATGGACTATCGCCCATGGTCTCGGAGTGATTTTCGTCTTTTTTTCAAATCCTCGTTATTCATCATTTTTGACCATGGGCTATAGCCCATCTCAGGCAGCAACTATAGCATGCCGTTTTTCATCGTTTTTGAGGATTTGAAAAAAAGACGAAAATCACTCGAGACAATGGACTATATATAGCCCATGGTCTCGGAGTGTTTTTGTCTTTTTTTCAAATCCTCGTTTTTCATCATTTACAGCCCATGGGCTATAGCCCATCTCAGGCAGCATACTATAGCATGCCGTTTTTCATCATTTTTGAGGATTTGAAAAAAAGACGAAAATCACTCGAGACAATGGACTATAGCCCATGGTCTCGGAGTGATTTTCGTCTTTTTTTCAAATCCTCGTTATTCATCATTTTTGACCATGGGCTATAGCCCATCTCAGGCAGCATACTATAGCATTCCGTTTTTCATCGTTTTTGAGGATTTGAAAAAAAGACGAAAATCACTCGAGACAATGGACTATAGCCCATGGTCTCGGAGTGATTTTCGTCTTTTTTTCAAATCCTCGTTTTTCATCATTTACAGCCCATGGGCTATAGCCCATCTCAGGCAGCATACTATAGCATCCCGTTTTTCATCATTTTTGAGGATTTGAAAAAAAGACGAAAATCACTCGAGACAATGGATTATAGCCCATGGTCTCGGAGTGATTGTCGTCTTTTTTTCAAATGCTCGTTATTCATCATTTTTGACCATGGGCTATAGCCCATCTCAGGCAGCATACTATAGCATGCCGTTTTTCATCGTTTTTGAGGATTTGAAAAAAAGACGAAAATCACTCGAGACAATGGACTATAGCCCATGGTCTCGGAGTGATTTTCGTCTTTTTTTCAAATCCTCGTTATTCATCATTTTTGACCATGGGCTATAGCCCATCTCAGGCAGCATACTATAGCATGCCGTTTTTCATCGTTTTTGAGGATTTGAAAAAATGACGAAAATCACTCGAGACAATGGACTATAGCCCATGGTCTCGGAGTGATTTTCGTCTTTTTTTCAAATCCTCGTTATTCAACTTTTTTTTTTTTTTTTTTAAGATATTTTTTTTTGCGGCTTACGCCTTTTATTGGTTTTTTGAAGGGACAGACAGTAGGCTGACAGGAAACGGGAGAGAGATGGGGGAAGACATGCAGTAAAGGCCGTGTCGGGCTCGGAAGTCGAACCCGCGGCACACTGCGACTGGATTACCAGTCGGGTGCCCAGACGGTTACGCCACCGCTTGGGCCATTATTCATCATTTTTGACCATGGGCTATAGCCCATCTCAGGCAGCATACTATAGCATGCCGTTTTTCATCATTTTTGAGGATTTGAAAAAAAGACGAAAATCACTCGAGACAATGGACTATAGCCCATGGTCTCGGAGTGATTTTCGTCTTTTTTTCAAATCCTCGTTTTTCATCATTTACAGCCCATGGGCTATAGCCCATCTCAGGCAGCATACTATAGCATGCCGTTTTTCATCATTTTTGAGGATTTGAAAAAAAGACGAAAATCACTCGAGACAATGGACTATAGCCCATGGTCTCGGAGTGATTTTCATCTTTTTTTCAAATCCTCGTTTTTGACCATGGGCTATAGCCCATCTCAGACGGCATACTATAGCATGCCGTTTTTCTACATTTTTGAGGATTTGAAAAAAGACGAAAATCCCTCGAGACAATGGACTATAGCCCATGGTCTCGGAGTGATTTTCGTCTTTTTTTCAAATCCTCGTTTTTCATCATTTACAGCCCATGGGCTATAGCCCATCTCAGGCAGCATACTATAGCATCCCGTTTTTCATCATTTTTGAGGATTTGAAAAAAAGACGAAAATCACTCGAGACAATGGACTATAGCCCATGGTCTCGGAGTGATTTTCGTCTTTTTTTCAAATCCTCGTTATTCATCATTTTTGACCATGGGCTATAGCCCATCTCAGGCAGCATACTATAGCATGCCGTTTTTCATCGTTTTTGAGGATTTGAAAAAAAGACGAAAATCACTCGAGACAATGGACTATAGCCCATGGTCTCGGAGTGATTTTGTCTTTTTTTCAAATCCTCGTTTTTCATCATTTACAACCCATGGGCTATAGCCCATCTCAGGCAGCATACTATAGCATGCCGTTTTTCATCATTTTTGAGGATTTGAAAAAAAGACGAAAATCACTCGAGACAATGGACTATAGCCCATGGTCTCGGAGTGATTTTCGTCTTTTTTTCAAATCCTCGTTATTCATAATTTTTGACCATGGGCTATAGCCCATCTCAGGCAGCATACTATAGCATGCCGTTTTTCATCGTTTTTGAGGATTTGAAAAAAAGACGAAAATCACTCGAGACAATGGACTATAGCCCATGGTCTCGGAGTGATTTTCGTCTTTCTTTTCAAATCCTCGTTATTCATCATTTTTGACCATGGGCTATAACCCATCTCAGGCAGCAACTATAGCATGCCGTTTTTCATCGTTTTTGAGGATTTGAAAAAAAGACGAAAATCACTCGAGACAATGGACTATAGCCCATGGTCTCGGAGTGATTTTCGTCTTTTTTTCAAATCCTCGTTATTCATCATTTTTGACCATGGGCTATAGCCCATCTCAGGCAGCATACTATAGCATGCCGTTTTTCATCGTTTTTGAGGATTTGAAAAAAAGACGAAAATCACTCGAGACAATGGACTATAGCCCATGGTCTCGGAATGATTTTCGTCTTTTTTTCAAATCCTCGTTATTCAACGTTTTTTTTTTTTTTTTTAAGATATTTTTTTTGCGGCTTACGCCTTTTATTGGTTTTTTGAAGGGACAGACAGTAGGCTGACAGGAAACGGGAGAGAGATGGGGGAAGACATGCAGTAAAGGCCGTGTCGGGCTCGGGAGTCGAACCCGCGGCACACTGCGACTGGATTACCAGTCGGGTGCCCAGACGGTTACGCCACCGCTTTGGGCCATTATTCATCATTTTTGACCATGGGCTATAGCCCATCTCAGGCAGCATACTATAGCATGCCGTTTTTCATCATTTTTGAGGATTTGAAAAAAAGACGAAAATCACTCGAGACAATGGACTATAGCCCATGGTCTCGGAGTGATTTTCGTCTTTTTTTCAAATCCTCGTTTTTCATCATTTACAGCACATGGGCTATAGCCCATCTCAGGCAGCATACTATAGCATGCCGTTTTTCATCATTTTTGAGGATTTGAAAAAAAGACGAAAATCACTCGAGACAATGGACTATAGCCCATGGTCTCGGAGTGATTTTCGTCTTTTTTTCAAATCCTCGTTTTTCATCATTTACAGCCCATGGGCTATAGCCCATCTCAGGCAGCATACTATAGCATGCCGTTTTTCATCATTTTTGAGGATTTGAAAAAAAGACGAAAATCACTCGAGACAATGGACTATAGCCCATGGTCTCGGAGTGATTTTCATCTTTTTTTCAAATCCTCGTTTTTGACCATGGGCTATAGCCCATCTCAGACGGCATACTATAGCATGCCGTTTTTCTACATTTTTGAGGATTTGAAAAAAGACGAAAATCCCTCGAGACAATGGACTATAGCCCATGGTCTCGGAGTGATTTTGTCTTTTTTTCAAATCCTCGTTTTTCATCATTTACAGCCCATGGGCTATAGCCCATCTCAGGCAGCATACTATAGCATGCCGTTTTTCATCATTTTTGAGGATTTGAAAAAAAGACGAAAATCACTCGAGACAATGGACTATAGCCCATGGTCTCGGAGTGATTTTCGTCTTTTTTTCAAATCCTCGTTATTCATCATTTTTGACCATGGGCTATAGCCCATCTCAGGCAGCATACTATAGCATGCCGTTTTTCATCGTTTTTGAGGATTTGAAAAAAAGACGAAAATCACTCGAGACAATGGACTATAGCCCATGGTCTCGGAGTGATTTTCGTCTTTTTTTTCAAATCCTCGTGATTCATCATTTTTGACCATGGGCTATAACCCATCTCAGGCAGCAACTATAGCATGCCGTTTTTCATCGTTTTTGAGGATTTGAAAAAAAGACGAAAATCACTCGAGACAATGGACTATAGCCCATGGTCTCGGAGTGATTTTCGTCTTTTTTTCAAATCCTCGTTAATCATCATTTTTGACCATGGGCTATAGCCCATCTCAGGCAGCATACTATAGCATGCCGTTTTTCATCGTTTTTGAGGATTTGAAAAAATGACGAAAATCACTCGAGACAATGGACTATAGCCCATGGTCTCGGAGTGATTTTCGTCTTTTTTTCAAATCCTCGTTATTCATCATTTTTGACCATGGGCTATAGCCCATCTCAGGCAGCAACTATAGCATGCCGTTTTTCATCGTTTTTGAGGATTTGAAAATAAGACGAAAATCACTCGAGACAATGGACTATATATAGCCCATGGTCTCGGAGTGATTTTCGTCTTTTTTTCAAATCCTCGTTATTCATCATTTTTGACCATGGGCTATAGCCCATCTCAGGCAGCATACTATAGCATGCCGTTTTTCATCGTTTTTGAGGATTTGAAAAAAAGACGAAAATCACTCGAGACAATGGACTATAGCCCATGGTCTCGGAGTGATTTTCGTCTTTTTTTCAAATCCTCGTTATTCATCATTTTTGACCATGGGCTATAGCCCATCTCAGGCAGCATACTATAGCATGCCGTTTTTCATCGTTTTTGAGGATTTGAAAAAAAGACGAAAATCACTCGAGACAATGGACTATAGCCCATGGTCTCGGAGTGATTTTCGTCTTTTTTTTCAAATCCTCGTTATTCATCATTTTTGACCATGGGCTATAACCCATCTCAGGCAGCAACTATAGCATGCCGTTTTTCATCGTTTTTGAGGATTTGAAAAAAAGACGAAAATCACTCGAGACAATGGACTATAGCCCATGGTCTCGGAGTGATTTTCGTCTTTTTTTCAAATCCTCGTTAATCATCATTTTTGACCATGGGCTATAGCCCATCTCAGGCAGCATACTATAGCATGCCGTTTTTCATCGTTTTTGAGGATTTGAAAAAATGACGAAAATCACTCGAGACAATGGACTATAGCCCATGGTCTCGGAGTGATTTTCGTCTTTTTTTCAAATCCTCGTTATTCATCATTTTTGACCATGGGCTATAGCCCATCTCAGGCAGCAACTATAGCATGCCGTTTTTCATCGTTTTTGAGGATTTGAAAAAAAGACGAAAATCACTCGAGACAATGGACTATATATAGCCCATGGTCTCGGAGTGATTTTCGTCTTTTTTTCAAATCCTCGTTATTCATCATTTTTGACCATGGGCTATAGCCCATCTCAGGCAGCATACTATAGCATGCCGTTTTTCATCGTTTTTGAGGATTTGAAAAAAAGACGAAAATCACTCGAGACAATGGACTATAGCCCATGGTCTCGGAGTGATTTTGTCTTTTTTTCAAATCCTCGTTTTTCATCATTTACAGCCCATGGGCTATAGCCCATCTCAGGCAGCATACTATAGCATGCCGTTTTTCATCATTTTTGAGGATTTGAAAAAAAGACGAAAATCACTCGAGACAATGGACTATAGCCCATGGTCTCGGAGTGATTTTCGTCTTTTTTTCAAATCCTCGTTATTCATCATTTTTGACCATGGGCTATAGCCCATCTCAGGCAGCATACTATAGCATGCCGTTTTTCATCGTTTTTGAGGATTTGAAAAAAAGACGAAAATCACTCGAGACAATGGACTATAGCCCATGGTCTCGGAGTGATTTTGTCTTTTTTTCAAATCCTCGTTTTTCATCATTTACAGCCCATGGGCTATAGCCCATCTCAGGCAGCATACTATAGCATGCCGTTTTTCATCATTTTTGAGGATTTGAAAAAAAGACGAAAATCACTCGAGACAATGGACTATAGCCCATGGTCTCGGAGTGATTTTCGTCTTTTTTTTCAAATCCTCGTTATTCATCATTTTTGACCATGGGCTATAACCCATCTCAGGCAGCAACTATAGCATGCCGTTTTTCATCGTTTTTGAGGATTTGAAAAAAAGACGAAAATCACTCGAGACAATGGACTATAGCCCATGGTCTCGGAGTGATTTTCGTCTTTTTTTCAAATCCTCGTTAATCATCATTTTTGACCATGGGCTATAGCCCATCTCAGGCAGCATACTATAGCATGCCGTTTTTCATCGTTTTTGAGGATTTGAAAAAATGACGAAAATCACTCGAGACAATGGACTATAGCCCATGGTCTCGGAGTGATTTTCGTCTTTTTTTCAAATCCTCGTTATTCATCATTTTTGACCATGGGCTATAGCCCATCTCAGGCAGCAACTATAGCATGCCGTTTTTCATCGTTTTTGAGGATTTGAAAATAAGACGAAAATCACTCGAGACAATGGACTATATATAGCCCATGGTCTCGGAGTGATTTTCGTCTTTTTTTCAAATCCTCGTTATTCATCATTTTTGACCATGGGCTATAGCCCATCTCAGGCAGCATACTATAGCATGCCGTTTTTCATCGTTTTTGAGGATTTGAAAAAAAGACGAAAATCACTCGAGACAATGGACTATAGCCCATGGTCTCGGAGTGATTTTCGTCTTTTTTTCAAATCCTCGTTATTCATCATTTTTGACCATGGGCTATAGCCCATCTCAGGCAGCATACTATAGCATGCCGTTTTTCATCGTTTTTGAGGATTTGAAAAAAAGACGAAAATCACTCGAGACAATGGACTATAGCCCATGGTCTCGGAGTGATTTTCGTCTTTTTTTTCAAATCCTCGTTATTCATCATTTTTGACCATGGGCTATAACCCATCTCAGGCAGCAACTATAGCATGCCGTTTTTCATCGTTTTTGAGGATTTGAAAAAAAGACGAAAATCACTCGAGACAATGGACTATAGCCCATGGTCTCGGAGTGATTTTCGTCTTTTTTTCAAATCCTCGTTAATCATCATTTTTGACCATGGGCTATAGCCCATCTCAGGCAGCATACTATAGCATGCCGTTTTTCATAGTTTTTGAGGATTTGAAAAAATGACGAAAATCACTCGAGACAATGGACTATAGCCCATGGTCTCGGAGTGATTTTCGTCTTTTTTTCAAATCCTCGTTATTCATCATTTTTGACCATGGGCTATAGCCCATCTCAGGCAGCAACTATAGCATGCCGTTTTTCATCGTTTTTGAGGATTTGAAAAAAAGACGAAAATCACTCGAGACAATGGACTATATATAGCCCATGGTCTCGGAGTGATTTTCGTCTTTTTTTCAAATCCTCGTTATTCATCATTTTTGACCATGGGCTATAGCCCATCTCAGGCAGCATACTATAGCATGCCGTTTTTCATCGTTTTTGAGGATTTGAAAAAAAGACGAAAATCACTCGAGACAATGGACTAAAGCCCATGGTCTCGGAGTGATTTTGTCTTTTTTTCAAATCCTCGTTTTTCATCATTTACAGCCCATGGGCTATAGCCCATCTCAGGCAGCATACTATAGCATGCCGTTTTTCATCATTTTTGAGGATTTGAAAAAAAGACGAAAATCACTCGAGACAATGGACTATAGCCCATGGTCTCGGAGTGATTTTCGTCTTTTTTTCAAATCCTCGTTATTCATCATTTTTGACCATGGGCTATAGCCCATCTCAGGCAGCATACTATAGCATGCCGTTTTTCATCGTTTTTGAGGATTTGAAAAAAAGACGAAAATCACTCGAGACAATGGACTATAGCCCATGGTCTCGGAGTGATTTTGTCTTTTTTTCAAATCCTCGTTTTTCATCATTTACAGCCCATGGGCTATAGCCCATCTCAGGCAGCATACTATAGCATGCCGTTTTTCATCATTTTTGAGGATTTGAAAAAAAGACGAAAATCACTCGAGACAATGGACTATAGCCCATGGTCTCGGAGTGATTTTCGTCTTTTTTTTCAAATCCTCGTTATTCATCATTTTTGACCATGGGCTATAGCCCATCTCAGGCAGCAACTATAGCATCCCGTTTTTCATCGTTTTTGAGGATTTGAAAAAAAGACGAAAATCACTCGAGACAATGGACTATAGCCCATGGTCTCGCAGTGATTTTCGTCTTTTTTTCAAATCCTCGTTATTCATCATTTTTGACCATGGGCTATAGCCCATCTCAGGCAGCATACTATAGCATGCCGTTTTTCATCGTTTTTGAGGATTTGAAAAAATGACGAAAATCACTCGAGACAATGGACTATAGCCCATGGTCTCGGAGTGATTTTCGTCTTTTTTTCAAATCCTCGTTATTCATCATTTTTTACCATGGGCTATAGCCCATCTCAGGCAGCAACTATAGCATGCCGTTTTTCATCGTTTTTGAGGATTTGAAAAAAAGACGAAAATCACTCGAGACAATGGACTATATATAGCCCATGGTCTCGGAGTGATTTTCGTCTTTTTTTCAAATCCTCGTTATTCATCATTTTTGACCATGGGCTATAGCCCATCTCAGGCAGCATACTATAGCATGCCGTTTTTCATCGTTTTTGAGGATTTGAAAAAAAGACGAAAATCACTCGAGACAATGGACTATAGCCCATGGTCTCGGAGTGATTTTGTCTTTTTTTCAAATCCTCGTTTTTCATCATTTACAGCCCATGGGCTATAGCCCATCTCAGGCAGCATACTATAGCATGTCGTTTTTCATCATTTTTGAGGATTTGAAAAAAAGACGAAAATCACTCGAGACAATGGACTATAGCCCATGGTCTCGGAGTGATTTTCGTCTTTTTTTCAAATCCTCGTTATTCATCATTTTTGACCATGGGCTATAGCCCATCTCAGGCAGCATACTATAGCATGCCGTTTTTCATCGTTTTTGAGGATTTGAAAAAAAGACGAAAATCACTCGAGACAATGGACTATAGCCCATGGTCTCGGAGTGATTTTGTCTTTTTTTCAAATCCTCGTTTTTCATCATTTACAGCCCATGGGCTATAGCCCATCTCAGGCAGCATACTATAGCATGCCGTTTTTCATCATTTTTGAGGATTTGAAAAAAAGACGAAAATCACTCGAGACAATGGACTATAGCCCATGGTCTCGGAGTGATTTTCGTCTTTTTTTTCAAATCCTCGTTATTCATCATTTTTGACCATGGGCTATAGCCCATCTCAGGCAGCATACTATAGCATGCCGTTTTTCATCGTTTTTGAGGATTTGAAAAAAAGACGAAAATCACTCGAGACAATGGACTATAGCCCATGGTCTCGGAGTGATTTTGTCTTTTTTTCAAATCCTCGTTTTTCATCATTTACAGCCCATGGGCTATAGCCCATCTCAGGCAGCATACTATAGCATGTCGTTTTTCATCATTTTTGAGGATTTGAAAAAAAGACGAAAATCACTCGAGACAATGGACTATAGCCCATGGTCTCGGAGTGATTTTCGTCTTTTTTTCAAATCCTCGTTATTCATCATTTTTGACCATGGGCTATAGCCCATCTCAGGCAGCATACTATAGCATGCCGTTTTTCATCGTTTTTGAGGATTTGAAAAAAAGACGAAAATCACTCGAGACAATGGACTATAGCCCATGGTCTCGGAGTGATTTTGTCTTTTTTTCAAATCCTCGTTTTTCATCATTTACAGCCCATGGGCTATAGCCCATCTCAGGCAGCATACTATAGCATGCCGTTTTTCATCATTTTTGAGGATTTGAAAAAAAGACGAAAATCACTCGAGACAATGGACTATAGCCCATGGTCTCGGAGTGATTTTCGTCTTTTTTTTCAAATCCTCGTTATTCATCATTTTTGACCATGGGCTATAGCCCATCTCAGGCAGCAACTATAGCATGCCGTTTTTCATCGTTTTTGAGGATTTGAAAAAAAGACGAAAATCACTCGAGACAATGGACTATAGCCCTTGGTCTCGGAGTGATTTTCGTCTTTTTTTCAAATCCTCGTTATTCATCATTTTTGACCATGGGCTATAGCCCATCTCAGGCAGCATACTATAGCATGCCGTTTTTCATCGTTTTTGAGGATTTGAAAAAATGACGAAAATCACTCGAGACAATGGACTATAGCCCATGGTCTCGGAGTGATTTTCGTCTTTTTTTCAAATCCTCGTTATTCATCATTTTTGACCATGGGCTATAGCCCATCTCAGGCAGCAACTATAGCATGCCGTTTTTCATCGTTTTTGAGGATTTGAAAAAAAGACGAAAATCACTCGAGACAATGGACTATATATAGCCCATGGTCTCGGAGTGATTTTCGTCTTTTTTTCAAATCCTCGTTATTCATCATTTTTGACCATGGGCTATAGCCCATCTCAGACAGCATACTATAGCATGCCGTTTTTCATCGTTTTTGAGGATTTGAAAAAAAGACGAAAATCACTCGAGACAATGGACTATAGCCCATGGTCTCGGAGTGATTTTGTCTTTTTTTCAAATCCTCGTTTTTCATCATTTACAGCCCATGGGCTATAGCCCATCTCAGGCAGCATACTATAGCATGCCGTTTTTCATCATTTTTGAGGATTTGAAAAAAAGACGAAAATCACTCGAGACAATGGACTATAGCCCATGGTCTCGGAGTGATTTTGTCTTTTTTTCAAATCCTCGTTATTCATCATTTTTGACCATGGGCTATAGCCCATCTCAGGCAGCAACTATAGCATGCCGTTTTTCATCGTTTTTGAGGATTTGAAAAAAAGACGAAAATCACTCGAGACAATGGACTATAGCCCATGGTCTCGGAGTGATTTTCGTCTTTTTTTCAAATCCTCGTTATTCATCATTTTTGACCATGGGCTATAGCCCATCTCAGGCAGCATACTATAGCATGCCGTTTTTCATCGTTTTTGAGGATTTGAAAAAATGATGAAAAACGGCATGCTATAGTATGCCGTCTGAGATGGGCTATAGCCCATGGTCAAAAACGAGGATTTGAAAAAAAGATGAAACCCCACGGGGGACGTTGGTTTTCTCCGGGGCGTTACGACAGTAGGGGTCCAGACTTCGCGATGACAATAAGGGAGTTAATGAAGTCTCCCATAGTGAGCAGCCTTGCTAAGCTGATTATTAGAACTGGGGGTTACGAATGTAACCAAAGTTCTATAACAGCGAGCAAGGCTGCTCACCAAGATTCCCTTCTTGTTTGCTTGAGAAGAGAACAATTGTTATCGAATGAGGCCGCAGGGCGTTGACTGACTGTTATACCAGTGCACCGGCGGGCGGGGTCAACTTCATTGCGTCTTAAAGTCCCAGCCATCTATTTGTCTGTGAGCTTATAAATAAATGCTTCTGTGTTCACGCCAGGAGGCGCAAACTCCCATAGTGAGCAGCCTTGCTAAGCTGATTATTAGAACTATAAACTTTGAAGGTTTATAGGTCCTTCTCAGCTCAATCAACAGGACCAGAACACACACTCGTTACTTTTCTTCCAGTTTATTATACTCGTCGTCACGCTACTAGTCCTACATACTTACACCTAGAAACCCCATTCAAACCTACTTAGGTTCATCTTACAGTGGACATGTTTGCCTGAAAAGGAATCTTTGAAATGTTTAATAGTTTTATCAGAGATTATCAGCAAGCATGGTGGCTTTCTGTGATAAGCTGCTGTTTATGTGAGCCACAGGTTGTGGGTTCATGTCCTTCTGCTCAACACATGTTTTAAAGAGTGACATCCAGAAGAACACCCTGAAACTGTTGTACAGTATGTTACAGAGAACATGGTGGCTATCCCTCTGTTAAAACACTGTGTATATGATCCTCAGCCAGGTTGTGGGTTAAAATCTATCTGAATCATAGATGGGGGTCTGTGGCCAAATACCCACCTAATATATATAATTTGGGTGGGTATAAAATGGGTAGAGGCTGCCTGGCAAGCAGAAAAGGTCCCAGGTTCGTAAATGTGTCAAACCCTTAACTGCTTTTCTGTGGGAAGTAAAGTGAAGCTGAAAATGGAGCTTTCCCTGTGGCATAAAAGCAACACTACTGTATGTAGTTTGGGGTGTCAGTGGCCACTTTGGACACAAATAACATGGCAGCCAACTTCATTACCCCAAGTCTCTGCAAGCATGTCCGGCAATGATGTGCCAGTCTTTGCTTTGACTGGCAATTAAACTCTGTCTCTCCTATACAAAGTACGTTTATCTAATCTTTCACCATGAAACCATGGTGGTGCAGAGGTTAAAATATACAGATTAGGTGCCAGGCTACTGTTCAAAAGATACTTTATTGGTCACTAAGACATAAAACACAAGAACTTCTACTGAGCATGCTCACAACTCAGCCGGTGACATTACAATATCATCATCAGTACACAGAGGAGAAAGAGAACAGGGGGGGGGGGGGGGGGCTGGAATGTGCACCCCAAGTTGGCACCCCAAGGCTAACTTGTATTTCTATTAATTTGTGCTGTGCAATTCATAATAGTTTAAGCAAAAGGCCAGAGGAAAGCCACTGTTCTTGGCTTGAACACTTTATTTTATTTTTTTAATACTCTTGTTTGTCTGGACATGTTTTTAAAAATCATAATTAGTGCCAGTACGTTTTTTTGGGCATAGAATTTATAATCTCATCGGATCTCACCTCAACATGGAAATGAACAACAATCAGAATAAAGGCCGTTACACACCAAGAGCGTTGTGAATACATTATCTGAAAATGTGTATGCGGATATATAGAACACTTTTCATGAATTGAAAGCTTGTAGATTAGCCGTTTTGGCATTTTAAGAATTGTGAACAATTTAGAACAGTGGTTTTCAACCAGTACGTGAAGGGGTTCCAGGTGGACCCCAGAAAAATTATGAAGAGTTGGTAAACAAATGGACCCTTAATAGATCTTTAACTCTTGCGTGTAAAATCAAACTATTTTTAAGCTCTCAAGAGTTAAATTATTGTTAAACATCTGCATTACTGCTCAATTTACTACACAATAGAGCACCGGAGGCTCACGTCAATATCGAGGGCGCAAATCCGCGGTTTCATGTACTTTTTATTCACATTGTAATCCCGGCTCATATGGGGATTTTAGACCGCCTCATAAGAACTGTTTGAAAAATAACCATGTCATCCCAGCCGTTACTCATATGGATATGAAGAATCAACTGACTGAGAGAAAACACTATTGTTGCTACTGAATTAGTTACATTTTCGCTAGAAACAATGCTTATATGAAACGATTTTAATTTTAAAAAAAGTCTTCAAAATCTGGACAGTTTTCTGAAAAACCTGTTTCCATGTCAGTGGTGCTCAACCTTTTTCATGCCCCCATAATTATCTGTATTTAGCTGCGGACCCCCATCAGAAAATATGTTGTTCCAGGGAACCCCCAGAAGCAAAGATTTGCTTGACTAAATAATAACTACAATGGATAGATTGGAACACAACAAGTTGGCTAGCCAACAGTGACGATATAAGATGTTTGCAAGGAAAAATAATACAATTTTATATGTTTAAAATCTTGGGGGAGCCAACTTCGCGCACATGTCGAACGAGCCGGACGGCCGAAAAGCTTTAACGTGTGTGTGTGTGTGGGGGGGACACACCTTATCCCAGTGGTTCTCAAACGTTTTAACTTAGAAGACCGTCAATTTGGTATGCATTAGGCCACGGTGTAGCCCCATAACAGTTTGCAAATGGTACCAAATGTACCCCGTTCCATTTGCACACTCTGGAATTACAAAACTGGAAGTGTCCATTTGATTCCTACCCATCAATCGTTTCACTGGGGACCCCCTGGATCCCTTCAAGGGCCCCTGGGGGTCCTCCAGACCCCACTTTGAGAACCACCGCCATAGGCTTCTGAAAGTGACTTTCACTGATACTCTGATGTGTTCCGTCTTGTGTGATCAGTTTGTACATAAAATAAAAACCCAAATAAACAGTTGAATTATCTATCATATCACTGTCATGAGTGAGTTTGTATGTTTGCCGTTGTTGCTGTCGAGCAGAAACCTTTTACCTCCATATTTCAAATCTTTGCAAATGAACGGTACACGTCGTCACATCACAACTTTGTCTTAGAAACTTTAATGTGAAAATGAAACATTTATCGGACCAATGTATTCAAAGTATTAACACCAGATTGTGACTAAATAATAACTACATTGGATCCATTGGAACACAGGATCTTTCTTCCGGAAAGTAACGTTTTTTTGGACATACAAGATTTCCGCCCGACAGCGACGCTATATTTATATGGATGTAGTTGACGCGTGTGCATCATCGTTATGTTTCTCATCGTCACAGTTTCTCTGTGGGAGTGGCGTTGAGAAGAGTCTCTTTATCCAGCAGAAGCTCTCCGAATCTCTGCTGTAGCTCTTTCTCTCGCTGGCTCTGTCTCTCCACGTCCTCACGCAGAGCCTGTGAGAGAGACACACACACACACGTTGATGCTTAACATAACAAGCACTCCCTCGCCCCGCTCATCCTATACAAATAGGAGCGACTAGCGATGGTGAATGTTAAACAAACAGTATGATAGGAAGTGAACGACACGGTGCTGTTCTTCTTGTACATGGGTGACTGGTCTATCTGGCAGTCCGTCACCACCACCTAGCGACGTGGCATGTTGATGAACACTACAGCGTGTTCATCAATGTTGGGTTCCCATGTAAAAGGTGAATAAAAAAATGAGAACGCAAGGGGACTTTACTGTTTTCTCTGGCGACCGCTCTCGTGTAACAGTGGCCTGAATCGAATCATCAGGTACCTACAGATTTCCGCCCCTACGATGTCATAGCTCTTGTCTCCTGGGTATAGCGTAATGTATATAGTATGAGGTCATACCTCCTTTCTCCTGGGTATAGCGGTATCTTCTTGTTTCTTCAGCTGACTGAAGGTCTGGAGTTCAGTCGCTGCTTGTTCAACCTATTGAGACAAAGGGAGAAGCTTCTAAATAACAGCTGTATTTCTTCTGTAGAGCAGCAGCAGGGGTTGACACTAAGGTCTCAGAGGCACTCTACTTGCTAAAAAATCATGCCCACTTGCCCGAAAGGTTAATTGTCCATTATAAAATGATAGTTACATTTTTAATTAGTGTTTTAACAATTATATCAATTACTTATAGTGTTATAAGTAATTGAACACTTTTGTTTTAGTTTTTTACTTTCTGGGGCTGTGCGATAACATGTGATACCTACACCTACATCTTTCACACTTATTTCCTATTTTTAAATGTAGCAACAGTGAAAACAGCAAATAGGTAAACAGTGCTTTGATTTTACATTCCACAGACCAGAAGAGCGCTCTGGCCACTTTCAGCTGTTTAGACATATCTCGTGTTGTGATTATAGACTGTTGCGTCCCCTCTCAAACGAGCACTTGCCCGGTCGGGCAAACTGAAAACAAACTCCACCTGCCCGAAAGTTTTATTTACCTGCAGTGCCAGGGGCAGGTGGGCACCGCTTGGTGTCAACGCCTGCGCAGGTATATCACACTATAACATAATGTAACATACAGTTCTGAACCCACGACTATTGGGATGCTTGCATTTTATCTGACGTGTCCTAAACCACTCCTCCTTGAGAAGCAGTAGTACAGGTACAGTGTGTGTTCTACCAACCTGCTCCCACAGCTCGCTGTGCTGCTTCAGAAGGCCCAGCGCTCTGGACTGGAAACCTCCCAGGAGGACCTTGAGTTTCTTCTCCAGCTTAGCGGCTCTACGAGCTTCTGCTGTCATGTGACCACGGTTCACCTGCAAGGACGAGCACACGCAAGAATGTTAATAGTTTTAGGACAGTTCCACAACTCAGGCTTTTGAATTTGAATCCAAGAAGGGCATAATTTACAGAAAAACACAAAATGTTGGAATAATGATGGTGTGTACTCTCTCACCTCTAGCTTTTTCTCCAGGCTTTCAATGCGGTCTTTCTTGGAGGCCAAGTTCGCTCTGGTGTACCTGGCCTGACCTGCTAGATACAGCACCTACACACATGACATGGGGAGAGAGGGGGGGTCATCACCGTGCTGGCTTGTGGCGGACATTTTGGTCCAAATTTAAACTGAGTGGACAAATAATATGACCAAAAACACAACGAGCTAACCCTGAATGACCACGACAGGTCTGTAACCCTGAGTGTACAAATGGACCCTTATGGCCCCATTTGTACACTCAGAGTTAAGGGGATCCTTGCAAATAAAACAATTGAGAAACACTAGTACCAGTTGGACTGCCATATTAGTGTCATAGTAAACCAGTGTCATACATATTCTGAAGTAAAGCCTAGAGACTTGACATTCAGTAATTGGGTCTATGATCAAAATAAGAACATTGTAATGGTTTTGTTAATGGTGTAACAAAATTTGCCACAGACACAACCAATTCTTTGCCTCCTCTCCGCTCTCCTCTCGTCCCATTTCCCCTCTCGTCCCATCTCCCCTCTCCTCCTCTCCTCTCCAATGTCTGAATGTTGTTAGGCTAATACATCCTTGTGAAACGTTGTGAAAAGAAAACCCCCCCACACACACACACACACACACACACACACTAGCGCTGTGTCACAATAAAACATTGGCAAAAAAATACAATAAATGATGATGTTTTGGTAGCGAACCAGTTTTTCTGGAAGGGTCTTCTGGGAGATTGAATGTGTATTCTATCGCTACTTTGATCACTTCAAATACCGTTTCAATCTTAAATAGTCCAGGGCCAACAAAAAATAGGCTATCTACAAACTTTTCGGTGCGTGACATGATTCCATCAAATACATTAATATAATGGAATCCAAATGAGTGAAATCAGCCATGGCGACTGAGAAGTTTACCTGTCCGTAGCATTCTTCCCAGACTTGGCAGTAGGCCTCCATGCTGAGGTCACCGTGTCCCATTCCAGCCTTGACCACGTCCATCTCCGCCGTCAACAGCGCCGAGGCCTGCACAGTCAAATTGTAGACGCTTGCTCAATGTGCATGTACAGTACACCACCGTTAATGTATCATATTCATAACTGCATCTACACATAGTGTACACAGTGTACACCATCACCCACCATCAACATGGCGAGGGGGGAGGGGTTTACCCAGGCTAGGCAATTACTATAGTCTGGTTGACCAGACTAATAAATAAATAACATCAGTGTGTCACCTGTTCCATCTCCTCCGTGCTGATTGGCTGGTAGGAGTGCGAGTCCAGGTAGGCTATGTGAGAAGCGTTGTTGGACGTGGAGGCGGGACCCCGGGCCTTGCCACGCTGCAATTGGCAGGCGGCGTTGAGTGACGGGTGATGCAGGCAGTCATGGTGCAGCATGGTGATCATCTCCTGTTTGATCATCTCCTCGGCCAATTGGAGGTCAGAGAGAGGCTCCAAGGAGGCGGGGCGAAGGATGGACTCATTCACCTAGACACACACACACACACACACGGAAATTATTTTAAACTTTGTTGTATGCTGAAAAAAGCAGATCTACAATCTCATTGCTACCAAGACTTCTTTTAGTTCTACTGGATCTCTTCTCCACTAGTCTAGTTTTTATTTGTGGACATAATTGTTAATAAAAACTAAGCTATGATGATGATCAAAACTTAAAGACTAAATATAGTACGTTTTTATTCTGTTTGTCATCGAAAAAAAGGTAGTCGTCGAACATTTATCGTTGACGAACTCAACACTAAAACACATTCACGATTAAAGCAAAATGAACGATTGAAAATGTTTGTGCGGCCAACAAGTCCTAACAGTGTTTAAGGAACCTCCAAAACACTAGCACTGTTTCCTAAACAATTAACACAATATGTAAAATTATGCTTTAGTAATACTAGAACAGTGCCCGTTGGGCAAGTTGGAAATGAATGCCCCACCCAGTTATTATGTTCTTTGTCAGGCATGCCCAAACATATGGAGTCTATGCGCATGTCAGAACATCAGAACAGGCCAGCTCCATATATGGAGATCTAGGGGTGATCAATCGGAAAATTAGGGCCCTGTCCAGGGGCCTTGGGCAGAGGCTTTTGTGCTGGTTCTGGACAATCAAGGGTCCGAACGACTCAAGGCTCCCCGTGGTGGTGTTGAATTTGAAGTTGTGAGGCGAACGGTTCTCGAGTTACAGTATGTGGATTACAGACGTACACACACGCAGAGACATGGTGCATTTATAGATAGATTGTTCCTGCTGTTCTACATACTGCCAATGAAGAAATCATCAATCATTGAAGCTTTAACTTTTGCTATTATGAAATATCCGACACCATTACGGTTGTATGGAAGAGGTTTCTGATCATATTGCTAGTTTGACCACTTCAAATGCTCTGAGGTTAAAATAAACTGAAAATAGCCCATCTACACACTCAATGTGTCTCAGACGCATTGAGAGCTTGTAGATCGGCTACTTTCACTATGGAACACTCTTCCATAGAAGTGTGTTCGCTGTGATGACTAAAACTATGACAAAATATATAGACAATTTCCTCAAATAAATAAATAAATAAACAAATACAACAAATACAAACAAATACAAACAAATACAAACTAGACTAAAATGTCAGGGAGGAACTAGTGGAGAAGAGATTCAGTAGAAATAAGACATTATGCTGGGATGAGTGTGTGTGTTGCCTCCAAAAATAGCATTTGTATCCTATGTCCTATTTTAACAGGTCGCTGGCACAATGGGGCAAGGCATCATGTTGAAGAGTGTGTGTGTGTGTGTGTGTGTGTGTGTGTGTGTGTGTGTGTGTGTGAGTGTGTACCCAATTAGGACTAGGCCGATTCTAAAAACGCCTTCTAAATACTGAAAAATGTATACAAACTTTTCAAAAATGGTATGCTGCCATATACTGCAACAAGAACCCCAAAGGGGTTCCCGTCCTGAATGGGAAAAGTGACTTAGCTCACCTCAGTAGGTCTTGGTAGACTCCTCTGAACAGCAGTGTGCCTCAGCCTCAGTTCCTTCTCTTTTTCTAGGTCACGAACAGCCTGTAACACACACACACACACACACACACACACACACACACACACACACACACACACACACACACACACACACACACACACACACACACACACACACACACACACACACACACACACACACACACACACACACACACACACACACACACACACACACACACACACACACACACACACACACACACACAGTTAATTTCCTTTCGATACTCCGACACCAGACAGGTTATTATGTAGCACAACATGCGTACAAGTATGTGTGAAAGGTGTTTTTTAAGTGCGCTCTTCTTCGTCTACCTGCTTGCGGCACTCGATCTCAGAGGCGTCCTCTATGAAGCCCGACTCCATGTCAGTCTCCTCCATCTCACTCTCTGAGTTTTCGGGAAGCACGATCTCAAAGTCGTTCTTGGGGAGTGGCAGCGACAGAAGGCCCTGTTTGAGCTGCTGCAGGCTCTCTCTTTGCTGCGGGGGGGACAGACAGACCAGAGGGAATAATTTGACCAACTCAGAAACTAAAGAAGTGTTTATTAGTAGGTGCAGTGGCAGACAAAGTACTCAAACACCAGTACTTCTATAATTTCTTCTACAAGCCTATATCACATCGCAACGGGACGCATTGTGAGCTTGTAGATCAGCTATTTTTGAAGAAAATATTTAGTGCAGTGGGGGGGGGGGGACAAAAAGAGCACACCAAGTACAGAGGCAACTCAAATGTAGGGCAGCAGATGTGTGCATTGTCAAGGAATAAAGAAAAATAAAAATCTCAAAACAGACTGACCAGCTGAAGAAATCATGACATTTATGAGACCATTCATGGTCTCTGGAAGATGCTTCTAAGACTTGTATTTCTATTGCTAGTTTGATCACTTTCATCTTAAAATAACAGATAATTAGCAGTCTACAAGCTCACAACATGTCACCGTTTGTCACGCTGCAATGTGTTGTTATATTCGGTGCACGGACACGCTGGCTTCTGAGAACTTTAATCCATGAATCCATGCGTAATGTTACCAGGTGTTTGGCGTATGCCGGGTCCGCTAGTTGCTCCTCTGTGTTGATATTCAGCTTGTCCCGCAGTGGCGTGCGCACGGGGGTCAACCCGGGGGTCACGGCGCCACGCGGGGTCATCGCGCCTCCTGGGGCTTGAGGGGTCAAGCTGCCCTCTGCCCCCTGACCTGCTGTGGGGGTCCTACAGGAAATGACAAGTCAAGACACAAAACGATAAATCCATTATAATAAAGTATTTAGACAAAACAGGGGCACACACAGATCAAAGACTGTGTGCCCACCAAAGTTAAAATATAGCTAGTTGAAAATATTTCAGCTCTCTGTAAGCATATGAACAGTTTCCAAAAATGTCTATCACTGGAGCTCATGTCAATTTGTCCCATAAATCACATCAATAAAAATCCATGCAAGAGTTGTATACAGTAGAGCCGTATTAATCCAAACCCCACAGGAATTAAATGAAAAGTGAAATGTTTGGCTGACCAACAGCCAAACTTTATTAAAAAGAACATGTAACACAGCACGTTATTTCAAAGCAAATCATTTATTTCTGCAAAGATTACACTTTGGATTTCATGGACAGACAATAACAAAGTACAGACGATAACAACAAACACTTGGGAGAAACAGGGTTCCACTGTTAGCTGTGAACCTTGACCCTTTGGTTTGCACCCACCTGAACGGAGTGGTGAGGACTGTGTTGGGTGTTTGGACCTGCTGCCGTGTCGGTGTGACTCCACTGAAGTCACTCTGGTGCAGAGGGGTGTTGAGACCACCTTTCAGGGGTGTGTCGATGTTGGTCAGAGCCATTAGGTTCTGAGCTTCCTGCACACACACACACACAGACACACACATGGTTAAACTCTTCATAATGCTGAATTAACAGCAGCAGCGTCACAACATTGTTACGCTCTGCATAACCATTGAGTTACGAGGCAAAGTCTATGGTCTGTTGACTCTATGCTTTTCACAACCGGATGCTCGACAGCATAAAGCGTGGCATCTCATTTCTGAAAAACTGATTAAGGCTGTAGACGAATATTCCATATTGGAATATTAAAAAACCTTTTAGCGGCAGCTGGTCTTGTGAGATAAGAGAAGTCTCGAATCTTTCTCTTACTTAAGGTTGTGCGTTTTTTTAGGGTTTTACGTTTAAATACATTTTATGAAAACTTGGCAGCCAAACCGTTGGTTTAGAGAACCAGTAGAGAGAATGGCAGCGTGTCCAATAACAGCTTTTAGACCGAGTGTAAAAGTAATGATGGACCTTTTTTTTGGTGCTATTCCTTTTGGACTAAGTGTTTGACTGTACTCTGTTGCTGTTTTTACATTTCTAATAAACTATTCAATCAATCAATTTCTACTAAGGTTGGGTGATAGATCTACAAGCTCACAACATGCCGCAAGCTTGAAGGTCGGCTATTTTCAGCATGCAACCAAGTGTAAAATCAAGAATTACGACGAATATATATTGCATTTTTTTTTATAATAATAAAAAAATAGTTCTGTTCAGTCTTGTGTATTTATCTATTATGAAGATGGTGCTGACTGGCGTTTCACTTTTACTCTGTGTAGAGTTCTCAAATTCTGCCCGAACCGGCCTGACGCTTTAGCGCCGGGTCGGGCCTAAAATCCATGCTAATTAGACCTTAATTTTCAGGCCCGTTGAGAACTCTAACGTGTGCGTGTTTGTGTGGTCACCTGCAGTATCTTGTCCTGGGCAGCAGGGGTCCGAGGCGTGCGCAGGCCCGTTCCCATGGCGTTGGAGACGCTGTACTCTGACAGCAGCGTGGAGGAGGCGGAGTCAGTCAGGTCGTTCTCCTCTGCTGCCTGGCGGGCCACCTCGCTAGCCACGCCCAGTTTCACCACTTCCTCCAGCTCCGCGTCGCTGATCTACCCAAGAAACGATTTAAAATGAATGAAAACGTAGTCAAAACACCCGCTGGTGTCACACTCACAATTATTAGTGTTGTTGTTTGGCAGAAACCTCTTATTTCCATATTCTACGTTTTTTTTGCTTTTTGTAAATGAACTACTTGATCATACTACAGCATCACACACACACACACACACACACAATAGTATAAAGTAGCACATCCAGAGGCTCGCAAGCTTGAAGATCTAGTAACCATTTTGGACATATGAGGTTTCCACCCGACAAGAGACGGTTCGTCTCTTGTCGGGTGGAAACCTCATATGTCCTTCTAAAACTATGTTTTCTGAAAACCTTCAAATTCTTAGTGTTTTGCTACATGTATAGCAAAGCTAATGAGACAGAGGTAGCTCCTGGATTGAAAGGTATAACAACGTATAGGTTACAACAGGTCTGTATTTCGATTGGGCATTTTGACTCGAAGGCTTTCAGCTTTCAGGAAGAAACCAAAAATACACAGGGAAGACATATTTTAATATTATAACCATACCCGGGGGTCTATTAAGAGTAATGTTAACTCCATGACACATACAAAACAGAAAAAGTACAAAACTATGGCACGCAATCTTTAACCCATTAAGACCTGGAACGCATCTAGTTTTTAACCACTGTGCAAATCTTTGAATATAATTATATTCTTTCCCAGCGAACAACCTTGCTTCTGGGAGGTCCCTGGAACTAAATATTTTGAGATGAATGTCAGCGGCCAAATACAGATAATTCTATAGGAGTTCTTGGCATGAAAAGGCTTGAGTACCACTGATATAGTAACGTGGGTTTTTTTCAGAAAACTGTCATGATTTAGAAGACATATTGTAGAATCTGGTCCCAGAACATAATGGGCAATGAGCAGGTCTGAGCAGCACTAACCTGAGGAGCGGGCAGCACCAGCTTGGATCTCTTCTTGGTGAACTCAGCCACGCCGCTGGTCTGCAGGATGGCCGACGGCAGGTCACTCTCCTTCTTCTTCTTGATCTTCGCCTTGTCTTTCTTCCTGTCCCTCTCCTCACGCTCACTGGACACACACACACACACACACACATTTTAACCATGTGAAATGTGTTTTATTTTTTTCCTTTTCATGCTGCACAAACTGATCTTTTAAACAGCACCTTAAGAAACAATGTACCTCCACCTTCATATGATGCTACGGTTTCAAAATAACATACATGCCCACAACTGCTTTCACGACATACAATCTAAATGTATAGATCATTATTTGTTCCATTTAACCCGTTTTCTCGCTTTTTCATCTTCTCACTCATTGTGTGTGTGCGTGTGCGCGACACTCACTTGCGCAGCTCTCCATCTAGGTGCTGCTGTCGGAGGCGTTTGAAGTTTGGCTCCAGAGGGTTGTACTGCTCCATGCTGGTGTCATAGAATCCCTGCAGAAACACAAATGGTGCATATATAGATTTGTTCTCAAAGTGGAGACCCAGCAAAAGCAGTTAACATAGCATCACAATCATTTTAACAACTTTATCCATTTATACATTTGCTATTCAAAAATAAGCAGATGTACAAGCTCACAGTGTGCCACCTTGTGCAGAGCTGCGAGCTTGTACATCTGCTATTTATGAATATTTTCTTTTTTAAATCTTGAAAGTATTGGATTTTTTAAATTTCAGACGGGGGTCTGCGGTGAAATAAATGTCATATTTCATGGGGGTCCATGAAAACGTTTTGGAACCACTGATACCCCAGGGAAGGGAATGTTTTGACGCCTGGTGTCAAAAGCACACCTGGCTTTTGTGTTCCGCCCGTGACGTCATGCGTGTGGTCAAGTCTATGGACTTTGTATGATGATAACTTCTTCCGTACATCAAAGTCAAATGAAGTCTGTGACATCATCATGATAAAAAGACAACCCCTAACTGAATTTTATTATAATAATCAATTAAATTGATTAGTTTGATTTAACCGTTAGTCGTTAGCGGTGGGAACTCTGTACCGTAGGACCTGCTCGTTACCTGAGATGGTTTCTTCTCGAAGGGGATTTCGGCGTTGTAATCGACACCTCGCTTCTTCTTCCTCTTCTTCTGGATGTCTATACCTGCCGCTCGCAACTCCCGACGCTTCTGCAGCGCTGCCAAACGCCTGGTAGAGAGAGAGAGCATGAGAGGAGTGTCTTATCGAGTGTGTGTGTGACACTGTGTGTGTGTGTGTGTGTGTGTGTGTGAGAGACTATACTTCCCCACAAGTATAGAAGAATTTGAGAAATAGACTAAGGATTATATTCCTGGTCCTCACAAAAACAATGGTTGTATCATTAAAATCACACCCGTGTGAACTGAGTGGTGTAAGGTTTTATATAGCATGATCAGCTCTGATCTGACGTAATGAAATCACACCCGGATGTGATTTCACAACTGGCTTTTTTTGTGCAGAAAAAATAAGCATGGTTGCTACGGTCATCCAGTTCACCCGGGTGTGATTTAATTACGTCAGAAATTATTTTGGACATAGCAACCATGCTCATTTTTTTCTGCACACAAAAGCCAGTTGTAGGAGTGGTTTACACCACTCAAAAAAAGATGACAATAATTGGACAAAGATTCATTCAGGTTGGGTTTAGGGTCAGGATTAGGCATAAAGTTAGGTTTAGGGTTTTGGTTTGGATTAAATGCTCGATTTATACTTATTTTGTGGCATCGTGCACAGAAGAATTGCACAGCTTGTAGATCAGCCAATTCTCTGCTTAAGCTTACAATAATTGCAAAACTGCCTAAAGTGCTGCCATAAAAATGTACAAACCTGTGAGTGTGTGAGTTGTGTGCGATACCATAAAAACATTAAAAAGTTTGCAAAGAACTGGTGAAGTAGAGACAACAGTACCTGGCTTCCTCCAGCTGTTTCTCTCTGGCCTTCCTCTTTGCCTTCTTTCCCTGTGTGTTGGCCAGTCTGGCCCTGGCCTCTGACAGCATCTCCAGCTCATCTGTAGTACGTACACGCACGCGCACACACGGAGACCATTATTCAGCTACATTCCCACCGCCAGATAAAATATATTTCTGGACGCTTGAATCACTTCACGTTGGTCCGGTCGCTGGCTATTGTGACGGGACAAAAGTGTTAACGTGTGAGTGTTCAATAGATAACTCCTGTCTTAGCTGCATTGGCTCCATGTCCATTTCAGAATAAATGCCAATGGTCATCTTACTGAGAACTTTAATGTTTTTCCATTTGTTGACTCAAATACCAATTCAGGGGCTTGATTTGATAGCTATAAAATTGTACATAGGGACCCCTCCCATCTTATTTTCCGGTGTTAATTTAACTCTGGGAGTGTAACCAAATAGACCAGTGAGGGGGAGGGTCCAGTTATTAAAGGTTTTAAATTATCGTCATGTTGATTTAAGTGTTGTGGCCCTGTCCTTATGCTCAGGTACCTTCGTCCATGTCAACAGGGTCAGGTCTGGCAGGCTTGGTTTCAGGGTTGGGGTCAATCTCTCCTGGCTTTAACTTTCTGGGGTCATCTCCAGCTTCCTCCTCGTTGTCCTTCTGAGCAGCCTTGTCTCTGGACACACGGATACACACCTTTTAGTCAACTGAAATAAAAATGCTCGTAGTGCGAGTGCCGTGAAAATGTGGCGCAAATCTTTGACAATATATATATGCTTTCACAGCATTAAATGTTCCGTACAGCAGGAACTCGTAGTGCTCCAGGCACTGTGCGGCCGTGCGTCCTATGATGGGAGCAATGGTCCTCCACTGGGTGGGCATCAGCTTGGCCAGGTGCAGCAGCTTCTCCTCCTCCTCCCTGGACCACTCAGTCTTCTTGATGCTGGGGTCCAGCCATTCATACCTGCACAGTACACACACACACACAACATAAGAGCGCTGTACCAACCTTCCACTCTGACTCACAGTATTTATGGATTCAAGTACAATAAAAATCTTACGACTTACCATCTGGCTTTACATTGTTTGGCAGACTTGCGATGCAGCAGAGAGGCAATACGAGACCATTGGTTTTTGCCATATTTCATCACAGCCGCCTTCAAGATCTCATCCTGGATAAAGAAGACAGAATTTTGAAGTTAGTCAGTCACACGCCGGTCAGTGTCATGGTATCTTATATTAGGACAGTGATTCACAACTGAGCCTTTTAAACTTGCTCCTTTTTATAAGGTTTTTAACCCTAGGACCACAATATAATAACAAGTGTATTGTTAGACGTGATTTGGTCCGTCATTGGGTCCACGATTCCTTTACTGACATGATGCACACTAAAGCAGTGGTTCTCAAAGTGGGTGCTGTGGCACCGTAGGGTGCCTTGGCGCAAGTCCAGGGGTGCCTTAGAAAGAATACTTTGATAATATTTGGAATCCATCAATATCACTTAAGTTTAACCATGAATACTCAGTAAAACGGACCTGTGTTGCACATTATTTTTCAATCTACACCAAATCTCGTTATCAGGCAAAAGATAACACAAAAAAGGTCCTGGGGACTTGTTTCCATTGTGGTCCAATATAGCATACAAATTACACAATACATTTCATCAACAACAAATACAAAACACTTTTTTTGTACAGGTATAGTAATAATTAAAATTAGCCATCAGTCATTCAGCTGACACCTCTGGGGGGGTCACCCAGGGCCGCATGTTGAGAACCACCAATGTGTTTCGATGAATTGAATATTAAGGACACTCTAGCCTAAGATTTAGACTCTTGTAGATGTATTTATCTATTTTGACATCTTCACTATGTCAGAATCGATAAATGCATCTACGAGAGTCTAAATCTCAGGCTAATAGGCTTTTGGTTGATTGATTGAAATATGTATTAACAGTTTGCAGAATTACAGTACATTTCAAGCACAAACTCAATACAAAGACTGTTAACTGTGAGTGGACGACCCAATTAAGCATTACACTTGTTTACAAGAGGGTCCACCTTGTTCAATTCATCAAAAAGGCTAAGGACACTTAACTCCACCTCAATGGAAACAAGCCATGATAGGCTTTCTTGCGTTTAAATCCTCTTAGCAGACCTCTTATTAAACTCTACTTTCTTGTGCTTTTTTCTGCAAACTGTAAATAAAGTATTCAATCAATCAATACCACTGCATTAGCACATAGTGCAATGCTGCTTGCAATGTGTCAAAGTCAAAGTACCACTGACTGACATGATGTACGAGTAGCTCTGGTCCATAGCGCTATGCAACGCATTAGAGCTATGGACCAGAGCTAATGTACGAGTAGAGCTATGGACCAGAGCTAATGTACGAGATGCATACAGGCTCCAGTAGCTAACGTATTAGCTTTACTGCATGGTTTTCTGTGGTATTTTTTGCAATAATATAATTTATTATAATAAAGCATGTCAATACAATGTGTAAAAGTAAACAAAACTGTTAATGCGTCATTCAATAGCAGCCAACCGCTGTTAGCCAAGTGGGCTATTATTCTGGAAGTAGCGGCTACATGCTAATTAAACCCCGTTGACTTTAGTTGCTGCTGGTTAGCTTCGCAGCTAACCTGTGTTAGCTGCTAACCATGTAAACACGTACCTCCGTGTTGCGCCAAACGCCTCCTTTAATCATAATTCGCGGCATTCTGGCGGCGGTTTGTTCCTCTCCTCCAGTAACACAAAAATAAATAAACACTGGACCTCAGTTAATCCAGATATTTAATGTAAAGACGTTGACAAAACGACCGGGTAGACAAACAAACCCAAAACTACATGAAATGAATAAAGAGACCAGCAGCGCTGCACTCGAGCGTGTATCACCACACCGGAAACAGGAACAATTTCTAACGCAATGCATCCGGTTTTTCTTCTTCTTGTGATTTCCGGCAGACTAGATGCCTTCCGTCACATTGCTGCCTCCCACTATTCGGGAGGGTACCAGGTCGTCTCGCCCATTTTCAAACTCGCCCCCGCGAAAAGTGAAGACGGCTCGCCACAGAATTTCGAAAAGTGAAGACGGCTCGCCACAGAATTTCGAAAAGTGATGACGGCTCGCCCCGAGCCGTGGAGACAGGTGGATTTTTAAAAATGACTCAAATCATGAAGGCAGCGTGCAATTTACGTGGAATCTTTCGGCTACTATTGTGAATCAGTGGACCATGACAGCTTAAACACAACTCTTCTTTACTTTCAAAACTCAGAGTCAATAATAAGGCAAAGCAACATCATCACACATCAGGTCGGGGGAGTATACCTCCTTTCAGTCCGTGTTGCTGACATGAAATTAAGCACCGCTTTTACAGTCTTTGCCTGGTTAATGCACCATGGTTACAAACTCTAAAGTTTATTTATTTTATTTTGTTATTTATGTATTCTTCTTTTTCCTTTTTATATTTTTTGTGAGGGGTGACTTGTGTGAAAGTTCGTTTATTTTTTTTAAAGTAATAATAAATGCCACAATTAAATAAATGAGAATGGAAATGAAATGAAGAAAAGGCATAATGAAATACAATTAATAAAAGAAAGATAATGATTTCGTTGTCGTGTTTATTTATTTCGTTATAGTAGGCCTACGTAGCCTATTTATTGTTTATTATTCATTATTATTATTATTTCATCATTATCTTCAGAAATGTAGCCTATCATGTGGAAAGGTAGGACATCTACTGGTTGACAAGTGGTATTGCATGATGGTCATCAAGAGTTTTATGCTAAAACTATATTTAATCAGAGATGGAGAAGTACAAACGTTTTTTTTATACTTAAGTAAAAGTATCAATAGGCTACCCTATTATAGAAATAGTCTGTGACAAGTAAAGTTTGATATTCAATACTTTAAAGTAAAAGTAATCATTATGCAGAAGGTCCCATTTCACACGTTTTCAATAAATGTATACAATGTATTAAAATTCTTTGAAAATCGCAGATCTACAAGCTCACAACAAGTCGCAAAGCAACATGACGTTGTGAGCTTGTAGATCGCTTATTTTCACCCTTCTCAAAAAATATATATCGTGGAAAAGTTTGTTTTCTTCCGTAATATAATTCAAAAAGTGAAACCTTCGTATATTTTAGATTCATTGAGCATAAAGTGAAATATTTAAAAAAAAAAATGTTTTAATCTAGAATAGATAGCTTATATGGCATAGGCCTACAGCTCATGAAAATGTAAATCAATATTTCAAAATAATAGAATGTTACATGAGACCGCATGCATTAAAACATATATTGAAATGTCAACCTTCTGAAAAGTATGTAAATTGATGCACTCAATTCTTGAGTTGAGTGCATGTCTGGGCTACTCTTGAACTAATTATTTCATCAATGGGGCGTGGCATGGAGGTGGTCAGCGTGTGGCACTGGCACAGTTAAAGGACCACTTCACCACTTTTCAACCTATCTTCATATAATAGGTCCTCACTAATAATCATGAAAAATTGCACGATTTTTTTCTACTCAGTCTGTGTCTCATAGGAGGGCTGTGGGCAGTTTAGAAACTGTCTTCCAGTGACATCATCATTAGGCAGATTTATTTTTAAACAAGAAAAAAATGTTTAGATTTTCATTAGGCTTCCATTTCCGCATTAAAAACTTTTCAGGACTAGAAAGCCTGCAGTTTCTATTAGCTTGTATTCCCCATCGATGATGTCACTGGAGGACGGTTTCTGAACTGCTCACAGCCCTCCTATGAGACACAGACCAAGTAGAAAAGAATTGCGCCATTTTTTCCTGATTATTAGTGAGGACCTATTACATGAAGATAGGTAGAAAAGTGGGGGAGTGGTCCTTTCAGTGTTATGGCCAAGTGGTATGAAAGCTTTGCTTTGATAGCAGCCATAAACTCATTTGTATTGTTGAGTCTGAGTCTAGTCAGTGTCTCATACCTTCCTCTTGACAATATAACATAGATTCTCTGTGGGGTTCAGGCCAGGCCAGTTGGCTGGTCAGTTAAGCACAGTAATACCAGTTACTAGTAGTTTTGGCAATGTGGGTAGTGTCAAGTCCTGCTGGAAAAGGAAATCAGCATCTCCATAAAGTTTGTCAACATATGGAAGCACACAGTGCTCTAAGTCTAAAACAGGGGTAGGATCAATCATAGTAAGACATCTGGTTCTGAACTGACAGAAACAACAGCTGGTTGTCAGGAGTGCGATCATTTTTTTATTTTTTGTATACCGAGATACATCATGATTACTGACATTTGCACAAAATGATACCAGGCTACATGTACAGTATGTTCAAAACACATTTACCACAACACAGACACACTTAGATCAACATGACAAGAGACATGCACAAACAAAGGCCCCGGAGTCTGAGGAGAGGGTGAGGGTTAGCTAACTACTGTACACCGTCACTGACTGGCCAGAACACAAAGAAGTAACCAATCACGTTATCACGATGAGCGATGTCACAGATTGACCATGTCCAAGTGATTAGGATCAGGGAGAGATGGAGAGGAGAGAGGTAATACCTAACATATTAACACAAATTATAAACACTGAGCACCATAACAAATACGTTCCTCATAAATAATGTGTCTTCAATTACATATAGATATTTAACTCTGATAGAAGTTGCACATCATCCCATATAATATTGTTTTATAATTTTCCATACCCCCCCCACACACACACACGCACGCACGCATGTACACACACACACACACACACACACACACACACACACACACACACACACACACACACACACACACACACACACACACACACACACACACACACACACACTCACTCTCACACTCACTCTATCTCTCTCTCTCTCTCTCTCTCTCTCTCTCTCTCTCTCTCTCTCTCTCTCTCTCTCTCTCAATCTTGCACTCTCTCTACACCTTTGTACAGTTTTATTTTCGGTCAACAAAGAAGTAATACTTCTGGACACAGTAGGGTCACAGCAGGGTTAGTTGAAGGTCATGTCAAGGTCTGGGGAGGTTTGGGGGGGGGGGGGGGGGGTCACATGCAGATTGATATGTACACCGTTTTATTCCCCCTCCCCTTCATCCACCCACATCCCCCTCCTTCCCTCCCTCCCTCTCTTATTCTTTTCATCTCTCATGCTGAGTTCACACTGGTAGGTACAAAGCTATACAGTCTACCATTCCTTTTCGATGGAAGCCAGCGACATCATGAAGATACAAAGCCACAGTGCGCCCGACGTTTGTAGCTGCTACAAAAAAGCGACAACAAATACCAAAGCTACAAATCCAAGTTGTGCTGGCTTGAACAACTTCAGCTACAAAGCTAATTTACAAAACGACAAACTGTTGTTCGACCATTTGCTCGCCACACAATATTCTTGCGTGTTCGACGCACACCAGACGAAGTCAACAAGCTCGTTGTGCGACAGATAAGCAGCAGCCCCGCGACAGATTATGCTGCTTTGCTTCGTATCTTTGCGTCTTTCGTATATGCCAGTGTGAACGCAGCAGCTATTATACTTTGTTGTACAGCGGTGTGAGCATGACTATAGGCATGCCGCTTCCTTTGTCCCCCTCTCTCTTCCCCCGCCTCCATCCCTCCCTCCCTCCCCCCCTCTCTCCGCCCGTCTCCCTCTATTTCAGGTCGCCGGCGTCCCCTGCGATGGTCTTCTTGATGCGCAGCAGCATGGTGGTGAGCCACTGGTCCAGGCGAGACACTGAGTCGAAATCTTTCACCGCCTCCGTGAACGCCTCTGCGTTCTGCTCCTCGTGTGCGTCCAGAAGTTTCTGCATCAACAAAAAACGTGAACTTATTTTACTTTGTCTTTAAAATAAGCCACTCCCAACTCACATCAGAGTTGGGACACCCCCACCCTCACCACATCCAAAAGCACACTCAAAACCCACCTTTTCATAATTGCATTCCCTACATAAATCCCAACGCCCTTTTTTGTTTACATTTTTTTCTTTATTTTAGTTTTTAACCATTTTAACTAGTATTTTCTAATACAGTTGGTTTTATTCTTTTGTCCTGTAAAGTGACTTTGAGTACCTAGAAAAGCGCTATATAAATGTATTATTATTTTATTATTAAATATATTATTATAAAAAACGTTGAGCTAGATGAGCTATATGGTTTGTATATAAGTAACTGTCAGACTGCTGAATTATGCCTGATGAAGGTCATTAGTGCCTCTCCTTCAACAAATGCACTCTTGTACCGTGCAGTTTGGCAGTGTGTGACCGTATTCTTTTATTATTAATGTGCACTTGTTTGCCTACACACCTGCACTTTATGCTTTTATTCTAGGTGTGCAAACGTTTTTTCTCAACACTTGACATGAGCTATCACAAAGGTGAATGAAATCATGATTCATATTCACGTTTGACAGGAAGTAATTAAGATTGGACTTTTAGGTACCTTTGACATTACACGGGTATGCTCTAGTAGTCTAATTGTGTCTCTTTAATATCTTTAACTCCTTTTTCTGTATTTACCTTTGACCTTTTGAGGGAGACGGGACACAACACTACACCTGCTCTGAAGGGCATGGGACAACACATGTTTTCGCCATGCAGTGGTACCGCTACAGACAGAGGCATTGACAAACACAGATACAGCGGAGCCACAGAAAACAAATACGACTACTGACAATGATGATTTACTGGTTACTGATGGTAAATACATGGCCAATGTTCTGCCTAAAATGATATCAGAAGCTCTTTACACGCATACATTTGCATTCAAAACATCCACAATAGAAATACGAGTGTTTGTGTTTTATCCTTTTGCAAGTTACGTACAAATATACAGCATGTTCATTTGTGCATTTTATCAATAATCTGTCTTTGTCTCACACAGACAGACAGACAGCAGGAGAGAGACAGAGAGAGAGAGAGAGAGAGAGAGAGAGAGAGAGAGACAGAGAGAGAGAGAGAGAGAGAGAGAGAGAGAGAGAGAGAGAGAGAGAGACAGAAAGACCATTACCTTTAACAGTTTAAGTTCTCTGGAATCTGAAAATGCTGGGAACATCTCTTCATACTTCTCAATGGCCAGCTGGAGTGGACGTGTACACACACACACACACACACACACACACACACACACACACACACACACACACACACACACACACACACACACACACACACACACACACACACACACACACACACACACACACACACACACACACACACACACACACACACACACACACACACACACACACATTATTTGTTGTAAAAAAATCTTCGTCTAGTCATTTATTAGAGTTCCCCAGCTCACACTGGGTTAGTGTCAGAATAGTGAAAAATAGCAGATCTACACATCACAATGCATTGCAGATGATGCAATGTGAGTGAGCGTGCGTAGAACTAGATTAGCTAATTGTCACCAATTCTTTTGTCGCTAATAATTGAAGTAAGTAATACCTTTGCATTGAGGTCATCCACGATGAAGTGGCACAGCGACGCTTTGAAGAAATATTCTTTAGCGTTGTACTTCAACAGAGGATTGTCCATTGTGTTGGTAGCCACCTGTTGTGAGAGCAAGCACATAGGGCTGTCACAATTACAATTTAGTTATTATATTTAGTAGACGCTCTCGTCCAGTATCTTACGAAGTGCAAGATCAGACTAAATGGCTTGAATCCCGAGTCAACAAGGATAAATCACATAAGTAGAGAAGAAGAAACAATTAGCGTTATGGCCACCATGTAAACATCAAACCTAGTGAAAAAGTGAAAAGTATGGCTACTTAACATATTATGTGAACAATTAACCAATGTGAATAATATAACTAACATCTATCAAAATAGGCATCTTGATGACATCATCAAGATGTACTTCACCATGTTAATGATTTTTTTCAGACCTCCAGTTCTAGGCAACACAGCATGGGAGGACTTTTTTATTATTTCCACACAACAGCTCTAAGGTATATTAATGACATAGTAAAAAGTGGGTGTCCTACTTGATCATACTACAGCGTCACACAAAAGCATCAAAAGTAGCAGATACACAAACTCAAAACGTGTCGACTTTCTAGCTTGTAGAAAACATTTCTAGCTTGTAGATCTGCTACTTTTGACGTTTTTGAATTTGAATCCTGAAAGGTACAGTAACAGTTTAGGACATACAGTATGAGGTTTCCACCCGACAGAGACGAAATACAGTGTACACACACACACACACACACACACACACACACACACACACACACACACACACACACACACACACACACACACACACACACACACACACACACACACACACACACACACACACAGGCGCAACGAGCGCACACCCAGATGTTACCTGTTCGTAGATCTCGATAGCTTTCGGGTACTGTTCTAACTGGGCACTGTAGTGGCCCACTTTCAGAAGACACTTGTTAGCTGAGCTGAAACGCAAACAAAGCTTGTGAAGCTTGTGAAGCTTGCACTAGGCCCTACTTATGAAATTAAATCACTTTTCCAGAAGTTTCCCAGACTTTCCAAAACATTGAACACGCTACAAGCTCACACTGCATTTAAATGCAACGCCTTGTGAGCTTGAGATACAGAATTGTCACAAAAAGACGCGTCCCTTATTGAACTGATAATGGACACACTTTGTTCCTGATTTCTGGCAATCAATCAATGACACACATCTTCAAAATGCATACAGCTCATAAAATACTATAATACATTGGTTTTTTAACCATGGTCTGGGGACCACGCCTGTTATCTCTCCCCAATACAGCATGGAATTGTGGACAAAATCGTATCCAACGATAACAAAATATTCTAAGTCTGGGGTCTGAGAGGCTAAATCTCATCAAAATGGTCCGTGGCTTAAATACTGAATAAATAATGGACCTTCTAGACTTGGTAAACTGGATTGAGATGGATTGGACCGATTATTTCTGTTTTCACACCAAATGTCTTTGCCAAACATAGCAGATCTGCAAGCTCACAGCGCATTGGCTAATGTTCCCCCCAGAATATGGATGCTTTGGTTCAGCGTCTCCGATTTGTGGAGACTCTCTTAAATCATTGTTTTAGGATTGCAACAAAAAAAATGGGATTAGGATAATTTTACAAATAACAACACTTACTATTGATCCAGAAAGAAAACTCACCTGTTGGATTCTTCTCCCTTATAGTAGTCTGCTGCTTGCTCATAGTGGGCAATGGCCTGCACGCACACACGCACGCACGCACGCACGCACGCACGCACGCACGCACGCACGCACGTACACACGCACACACACACACACACACACACACACACACACACACACACACACACACACACACACACACACACACACACACACACACACAGTCACACACACACACACACACACAGTGAACAGCTGTGGCATGAAATTAAAACGCAAATTACAAAATTCTAATCTAAACGTATAGAGCACAGCATCAAAATATGCAATTGTTGGGATCACACGAAAAAGTTGAATGCTCTCCCTCTTTACCTTCTCAATGTCGACCAGCTCAGCCTCGTACACCTCTGCTATGGTGATGTGGTGCTTGGCTGCAATGGTAAACCGACCCTGTGAACACACACATGCGCACGCACGCACGCACGCACGCACGCACGCACGCACGCACGCACGCACGCACACACGCACGCACACACACACACACACACACAGTGTTAGTGAACACATGTTACGTACAGGACTACAGGTACAGTATATGAAGTCCAGTATAGTTAGTAGAGTGAGTTTTTCATTGAAGTCGTTGAAGGTCTCACCAGGTAGAGATACCATGTTACATACAGCAGTGGATCTCAAAGTGGGGTCCGGGGACCCCCAGGGGTCCTTGAGGGAGTTCCACGTGGTCCCCACTCCCCAGCTAAATGATAGATAGTTAGGAACCAAATTAACCCTTATGGGTCTGACCCTTATGGACCCTTATGGACCAAATGGTCCCTAATCGGTCCATTTGTTTCCATTTTGTACACTCTTAGAGTTAAATTAACATTGCTTTTACAATATAAATTGGGGTCCCAGTGATAGAAATGCCATTAAATAGGGGTCCGTAGCCTAATGCATGTCAAACTGGGGGTCTTTGAAAATTAAAATGGTTGAAAATCACTGCTAGAGCCGTACAAATCTTGTATCTCTTAAAATCTCTTATGGGGGTCCTCCTGGGCATATCTTTTCAAATGCGGGTCAATTTGGGGGTCCTTAACATGAAAAAGTTTGAGAACCACTGTTGTAGATAGCATGTTACATTAAAATACAATACATAGTATATATCTCACCATGTCAGTGTAGATGTCGATGGCCTGGTTGAGACAGTTGATGGCCTCTGCAGAGAGAGATTCAAGAGAAAACATGTTGAAAACAGTGTTGCCAGATTTTTGATTTGTGTTTGTTTTGTATGCGGAATATGGGGGAGGGACAAATACATATTAATTTGGGGTACTCACTGTTGTGCGTGTGCGCGTGCCTGTGTGTGTGCATGTGTGTCTCACCCTGTGGGTCAGCCTTCTTGTAAGCGTTTCCTGCGTCTACGAAGCTGGTGGCAGAGTCCAGTTTGTTCTGCAGCTGCATGTGGAGCCTTGCCGCCTGACAGAACGCACTCCCTGCAGCTCACACACACACACACACACACACACACACACACACACACACACACACACACACACACACACACACAATTTAGGCCATTGGTTCTCAAAGTGGGGTCTGGGGACCTCCAGGGGCCCGTGAGGGGTGTTTCAAGGGGTCCCCAGCAAAATGTGTTAATATACAGCATCACATCGTTTGAACAACTTTATCCATAGCTTGCAGCGTACATTTGCTATTTTTGAACATTTAAAAAATGTCAGGGGTCCTTTATGAAAAATATAATCTGTACATTGAACTGTAAGCAATCACCAGGTAAGCAATCACCCTAGCATCAGTCTAAAGTTTAGACGGATGCTTGTTTAGACTCTAAACTAAACAATATACTATCAAAATAATAATCTATACTGTACATTGAATTATTAGGATAGCAGGTAAACGATGCATGTGTGACCTACCACTCCAGTTCTTGGCCATCTTGAACATGTTGGCAGCTCTGGCGTACATCTCACAGGCATCCTCCACCTTGTGGTTCCCCCTAACACGCACGCACGCACGCACACGCGCACGCACGCACGCACGCACGCACGCACGCACGCACGCACGCACGCGCGCGCACACACACACACACACACACACACACACACACACACACACACACACACACACACACACACACACACACACACACACACACACACATTTTAACCATTTATTTATGTCCACACAAAGGATATGCATACAAGGACACAAATATTATAGGTGCATTAAAGTTACTGGCAAAGTCATGGCATGTGTTTTCATGATACAACAGGCATGTCACTCAGTACTCTATGGGTATAAGTAACAGCGTCTCCACCCGATATGACGGCTGCCAATTATAGCAGAGACACCACAATACTTTTCCAGCCTCCTTTTTGGGCATCTGTGCGTATGCCCTAGGCTGCCAAATATAAAGACAAATAGTCTGCACCAGCCCAGCTCTGAGATGTTGTGTAAAAGTGGTTGGTATTTTATGACCTTGGTCGATAAAGCTTCACTCACACCTACACAACAGAATGTTGTATAGCTGATGCATGAGTCTTGTGAGTGTTGCAAGCTCGCAATTCATTTCCAATGGGAGTCACGTGGGTTGAAGAGACAAACGTGTTGTATGAGGGGGAGGGGGGCAGTTGAAAGTCATAAGTAACAGCGTCTCCACCATATATGACGGCTGCCAAATATAGCAGAGACACCACAATACTTTTCCAGCCTTTTTGCCTCCTTTTTGGGCATCCCAAGTTGTTGGAACCGTCTAACAACCAGTCTGTGTGTATGCCCTAGGCTGCCAAATATAAAGACAAATAGTCTGCACCAGCCCAGCTCTGAGATGTTGTGTAGAAGTGGTTGGTATTTTAAGACCTTGGTCAATAAGGCTTCACTCACACCTATACAACAGAATGTTGTATAGCTGGTGCATGAGTCTTGTGCGTGTTGCAAGCTCGCAATTAATTTCCAATGGGAGTCACGTGGGTTGAAGAGACAAACGTGTGAGAGGGAGGGGGCAGTCGAAACACAGCCGAAAGCCGTACAACAGCTTGTAGGCGCAACATCCACACAACATCCACACAACATCCACACAACACAGAGGGTGGGGTTTAACCACCAACCAATAGGAGAGAAGAGCTGTTTTTGATCCCAATGGGCGGAGTTTCGTTGAATCTACCAGCACATTGAGCACAACTCCACAAAAAGACTACACGCAGAGAAACGTGGGTCTGTTGTTTCCGCATTCCTCTCGCACCGCCCACTCGCACCGCCCACTTCCCGCAAAGCCTTGTGGGAAATGGAGGCATCTAGGGAGGGGACGGCCATGCCACTTGCAACTTGCTTACATCTTCCATGCAACATTGTTGTGTAGGTGTGAGTGAAGCCTTAGGCTTCCTCTAGGCTGTGGTCAAAGGTGCAGGCTATGTCTAATACAGAAACTATAGTAAAATACGCACATCACTTTGTGGAGGTGCTGGGTTCGAAAAATGACATATGAAAAAGAGAGGGAACCCGCACACTCATATGCTCTCAAAACTGAGTTTTGACCAGATGAAGAGCCTTGGCTCGAAACGTCGTCAATAAATTTATCTTTTGGAGCATATGAGTGTGCGGGTTCCCTCTCTTTTTCATATGTCTAATACAGGCACTTCTCTGGACTCTTCATCAACCACAACAATATCTGGTGTATTAGCTGCTAGAGATGTAACGGTATCTGAGTTATCACAGAGTTGGAACATGGATCCTGGAACCCTGGAATGTTTGTACATTCTCACTGAAGATGCATGATATTTTGATATGTCCTTTGCTATGAGTTCCACTATTCTATCAAGGCGTCCTATGTACATTCCTTTGTATGCATAACATCCATTAAAGATGTGTGACAGTGTTTCAGACAGTGATCTGTTCTGTGGTGTGGTGCAAGTGTGGCCCCCAGCCAAGACCCAGCCTGCAACACCCCTGCCAATCGGGCTCAGCCCTATTGGCACGACAGGTTGCGCATTGGTCTGGCGAGTGGGAGGCCCGGGTTCAATCCCCGCTTCCTGCGCAATGCTACAATCTGGCATAGTCGGCAGGACGTGAAGCGTGATATCCTCGCGTGAGGGACATGAGGAACATCTACATCTAGGTTGTAGCTATATCAGCTATTCTCAACCTTTGGGGCCCCACATGATTTGTAAATCAAAAACATCCCAGTGCAGTGACTGCAGAGGGAGGGGCGCCATAAACATTAAAGCAGGCCAGTTCACTCTAATTGAAACTGGAGGGTGGGACAGGCTCATTAAAACACATTGATTGGGTTGGTCTTGGTGCTGAATGAATGGTCTCTCACCTTAGGACCCAGACTCATTAAAACATGAGGTCAGAAGAACGGAGGTACTGAAATCTCTTCCCCTGAGACTGAGGAACATTATACATATTCCATTTTGTTTACAGATCTGTATGTCTCAGAGGTACAGACTCCCAAGGGGTCGCCCTGTAGGAATTGTTAAAGGGAACAGTTACGTAATCAAACCGCTAAGAGGGAATCGCAAGGGAACCGGAATTGTTAGAATCCTAAAGGATCCCATTCCCAACGTGTCACAGATAGGGATTGGAGACCCATTTGAAGGTTTGAGACTTCAGAGCTCCCAATAAATCTTTTTACCCCTTTGCTCTCCCAAATCAGTTATTGTTATGCCAATGGTCCCCACACACATTGTAAAACAATATGGACGAGGGGAGCTGTGAGGTCACCCATTGCTTTCTAGTTCCCTATCCCGAACGCATGCCTATTGAGTTTGTATAAGCGGGACGACGCACCACGGTGGATTCGAACAAACGACCTGGATTCTGTGTGGTACTTGACCTATAGCTTGTGCCACGTATACCTGAGTGCCCTTATTGTCCCAACATGGAAACATGTTAAAAGTAGGGTAAGTGATCTTCTTTGGTTAAAATAGGTGTTAAATAGCTCTATATTCGTACTCATTGCTATATTGCGTTTGTTCAATAACAGGAATCTCCATTACTCTCCAGCTCTTTATTAAACAGAAAATGAATTTTCAGGTCAGAATTCCAATTTTATCCAATCAAGATAGAGAACTCAGTCAGAAGTGATGACACCGAATAAATGAGCAGAGAAATTTTTAACTGGAACGATGTGAAATGAAGCTGAACTGATACTGAACGATGTGTGACAAGAGAAGATGACAACAATGTGTGAAACCTGGAGTCCCCAGATGATTAGCTTATTTTACTTCTTCTTCTTATTATTTTCTTTCTTTATTTACCCAGGGTAATAGCTGAGCACGAGCGCTCATTTTCAGCAACGCCGTTCTCATAGAAACACACAGACAGACAGACATACAAATTAAAAGCTCCCAGTACAACAGTACTGGGAGTCTGATACCAGTCTGATACTGGTCTGATACTGTTGTACTGGGAGCTGACTACTATAGTACAACCAGTCAACCACAGTCTGATACTGTTGTACTGGGACCTGACCAGTACAACCACAGTCTGATACTGTTGTACTGGGAGCTGACCAGTACAACCACAGTCTGATGCTGTTGTACTGGGAGCTGACCAGTACAACCACAGTCTGATGCTGTTGTACTGGGAGCTGACCAGTACAACCACAGTCTGATGCTGTTGTACTGGGAGCTGACCAGTACAACCACAGTCTGATGCTGTTGTACTGGGAGCTGACCAGTACAACCACAGTCTGATGCTGTTGTACTGGGAGCTTACCAGTACAACCACAGTCTGATTCTGTTGTACTGGGAGCTGACCAGTACAACCACAGTCTGATGCTGTTGTACTGGGAGCTGACCAGTACAACCACAGTCTGATGCTGTTGTACTGGGAGCTGACCAGTACAACCACAGTCTGATGCTGTTGTACTGGGAGCTGACCAGTACAACCACAGTCTGATGCTGTTGTACTGGGAGCTGACCAGTACAACCACAGTCTGATTCTGTTGTACTGGGAGCTGACCAGTACAACCACAGTCTGATGCTGTTGTACTGGGAGCTGACCAGTACAACCACAGTCTGATTCTGTTGTACTGGGAGCTGACCAGTACAACCACAGTCTGATGCTGTTCTCCACTGAAGCAGTTGCTGGGGGTTCAGTGCTTTGCTCAAGGGCACTTCAGCGGTGTTGGGGCAGAGGTGACCATTCCCTTCCCCACCCAGATTCTTCCTGCGGGTCGGGGGAATCGAACCGACAACCTTCCGGAAACAAATGTGCAGCATTGTTTTCTCACTCAACAGTACACAAATCAAATTAGTTATTGTATTGAGTTGTACTTGAAATGTACTGTAATTCTGCAAACTGTTAATAAATCAATCAATCAACATACTGTATACTAAGTGTATACAGGCAGGGTATCTTTAAAGTTACAATTTATTTTCACAACGTTTATCTGTGGAACAGAGTCAAATGTAATGCCTACAATTCCAAATCCTTGTCAGGGTGGGGCGGCCAGAAGGTTTTGGGAACCTGGGCATAGGCTACACGCACTCATTCTGCACGTCTAAAATCCCCTTCCCATTCATATGCACATAACCAGTGCCAAAGATGGACCCATGTGTGTCCATTCATTTGTACGGCCTCAGTTGGTTCAAATAACACTGTCTGCCTACATTAAAAATGTTAATGATTCATAACCATAATCTATAAACCGTTAACCCAACCCTTTTGTCCATATAAAGTTATTGATTTGTTGTATTGGCTCCAATGGGACCGATCCCGCATAGCCTACAGCAAACAACGGGGTTCGGGGTCCCTCGTGGCCCTTTGGTCCCAGCTGTATGATTGATAGTTAATTAACCAAATGTATTAACTATAGAAGAGAACGTACAAGAATGTCTATTTTGCTCAGTTTCACTGTTATCTCTCTATCTACATATGACAGACAGACAGACAGACAGACAGACAGACAGACAGACAGACAGACAGACAGACAGACAGACAGACAACGTTATCTTTACCTAGTTTCATTTCATTTCATTTCATTTCATTTCAGTAACAGTTCATTCATTGACCAAATGACAGACCATATCAGACCAATTCAATCATGTCCAACAATAATCAATGTTTATCTTACAGATTGTGGTCCCAGCTGATATTAATTAAATCAAATGGAAGGTTCTTTGATCTTCTTGACACAAAAGGTTAAAGAATCACTGGCTATAGGCCTATAGGCTCTATCACACGCACACGCGCACGCACGACACGCACTCTGCCCCCGCACGGCAGGACAGACTGCGCCACCACCAGCCTCGATAGCCAGGCTTTCATTTTCACCACCAGTAACCCCCCCCCCCAACACACACACACACACACACACACACACACACACACACACACACACACACAGACACAGAGACACACACACACACACACACACCCACACACACACACGCAGCGTCCCAAGCTCGGCCTTAATTCCTCTCTGCATTTAGGCTATTTATGTAATTATACGGGGCTATTAACACCACGACGCTTTCCAGTTGCATAACAAACGTGTCTGTCAAAACATAAATTCACGTGTCTTCATTCATGCGTGACAGTCCCGTTGATTAGAAGGAATGACTCGGTCCTCCCTGCACACCACCACCATCAACAATCGGAGGAGGAAAAAAATCCCGAAAATATCCGATCTGTAAACTCACGACCCGTCGCGGACGCGACGCGTTGTGAGCTTACAGATCGGCGATTTTCGACCCGCGACATAAAATAAAATTAGGCTTTTTATGTTTTATTTGTTGTTGTTTTTTTTACCCGAACATGCTGCCTAGGAAGGAGCCGGACGTCTTGACCTTCTTGTCGGCCTCGGCCATCAGCTGGATGGCTTCCTTCTCCTTGCCGGAGTTGTCCATGTTTGCGTGTGGATGATGCAGACAGACAGAGGGAGGGAGGAGAGAACGGGAGGCCGATGAGTGTTGCTTCTCTGCAGTGGCTGGAAGGACGGATGGAAGAGGACTGACTGAGAGAGAGAGAGAGAGAGAGAGAGAGAGAGAGAGAGAGAGAGAGAGAGAGAGAGAGACTGCTGCTGGTTGTGGTGCTGATGCTGCGTGATCTTAGAGTAGTGCGTGATGCTCTCTGAGCACCGCCTCTTCCTGCCTGGTGGCTGCCTCTGTTGTTGACTCAATACTACTGCCGCCGGGTGGCCGGGAGAGGAATCCCAGAATGTGTTCGATCGATTGATTGATCAATTGATTGATTGATTGATTGATTGATTGATTGATTGATTGATTGATTGAAAATGTTATTAACAGTTAGAATGGGTATACAGTTGGGGCACGGTGGCACAGTCGGTATAGTGCTGTCGCCTCACAGCTAGAAGGTCCTCATGGGTACGATTCCCGCTGGGGACGCTGTGGGCGCTGGGGGCGTGTTCTCTCCTCTGCATCATCAGTGCCCATATCCGAGGCGGGGTTGACGAAAGGGCCTTTCTGTGTGGAGTTTGCATGTTCTCCCTGTGTGCCCTAGGCCTAGGGTAGGTACCCTCACAGAAAACATGCAGTAATCCTGGTCTCTATAAACTACCACCCCTGGCCAGCCGGGGCGCCTGATGGAGGGGAAAGGAACTGGTCGGAATAACGCGTTCCTTCCACGCACTATACGTCCGGGCGTGGACACTCCCCCATGTCAGGTGAAAAGAAGCAGCTTGGACTCCTCATGCATAGAAGGAAGCATGAGTTCAGTCCACTGCCCCCCCCAGGTTGGCAAGTGTAGCGCCCAGGATTACATTAGATAATTGACACTGCATGGATGAAAAAATGGGTTGCAAAATCATAGGATAAAAATGTAGAAGAAAAAAAAGAATGGGTATACAATGAGAGTAGCCTATAGGCTACAGGTCAATACAAAATCTGCTAAGAGGATAAAACCACAAAAAGCACTATAAGACTTGATGTCATTCACTACCACTGTTTTTAATGTTTTGCCTTTGCCCTTTGTACATAGAGCCCTATAGTGTTTTGTATTTGTTGATTTGTTTGTAGGCCTATTGTGTAATTGTTTTGATGAAATACTGATTAATTGAATACACAGGATCACAATGGAAATGTTGGTTTACATTTCTGTCTAATTAAGTTTTTAATCAATCTTTGACCTTCATGCAATACCACTTGTCAACCAGTAGGTGTCCTACCAGACTACCTGACCACAGGATACATTTTTCAAGTCTATTTATTTTCCCAAGTATATTTCATGGAAAAGCCATTTGTGTTGAATGTGAGCCAAGTCATAAATTACATTGTGAAGCAATTGAACATCACGTACAAAAATCACGTACAAACATCACACGTACAAAAAAAAATGTTGTACGTGATTTTTAATATGGATACCTATCCATATTTGGGCAAAGGTTTGTGCTATACGTACGTGCTTACTTCACGCCCCCAAGGCATGACATAATCCTGCAACAGCAAGAATCACAACATTCTCAGCAGCCTTTAGTGCAGCCTTATGGTAGTTTAGAGGTTAGAGCAGTTTATAGGTTCTGTATTTTGAGATAACAATTTACAACCATGGGGGACGAGGAGAAGAATCGCACGACTACAGCCATGGAGGACCTGACACTAGAGAGCATGGCCTACAAAGTGCTGTGGAAGACCTCCAGAAACAAATGGTCACAAAGGACGATCTAATAGAGGTGTACAAAGATGAGATCGAGACCCTCAGGTCACAGCTGCGGGACGTGGAGGAATGTCACGTTTCCCAGGCCAAGTCCAGGAGACTAGAGGATGAGCAAATGCCTTGCGCATCCAGGTACAGGAGATGATACGCTACTCTAACAATCCCAACCTCTTCCGGATCGTGGACATCCAGAGGGCCATGTTCTCGGTGTCGTCTGGCTGCTGCCCCCCCTCCATTTGCACCTGGTTTAAAAGGAAACAAAAGCGAAAGTAGCACATTTGAAAATCTGTGAATATTTTTTTTTGAGTGGTGTAAACCACTCCTACAACTGGCTTTGTTAGTTTACGTGTCTGTCCGTACCAAAAAAATGAGCATGGTTGCTATGGTCATCCAGTTCACATGGGTGTGATTTCATCATTGTTAGTTTACGTGTCTGTTCGTACCGAAAAATGAGCATGGTTGCTATGGTCACCCAGTTCACCCGGGTGTGATTTCATTACGTCAGACATTACGTCAGACCACTGTTGATCAGTCTATATAAGACCTTACACCACTCAGTTCACACGGGTGTGATTTCTTTTTACAATAATAGCAAGACCGAAATAGGGACGCCGCTGTAATTTTATGAATTGAAACTGAATGTAAATCCAACTACAGTATAGGCCGTATAGTATATGACCCTCTGCATATAAAATACCAGTTTTACTCGTTGCACCATAGCTAGGAGTCAGCTGCAGACTCACCTCTTCATAGTCCACCTTAGAACGTAGCACTTGCTCTACCCATGATGACCTTGCAGGCTTATGCAAAGGTTAAAATGTATTGTAATGTATAAATGTATTTTGATAGCATAGATAGATAGTTATGTAGACAGATGCCAGGTTCATTTGTAAACCATCCTGTAGTGTGTAGGCCTATAGTTTCAATGTACAAATCATAGATTTTTTGGGGATTATACTGTTTGGACTGATGATAGGTTCTTGGTTTACCTGTGATCCTAGATTATTATTTGTATATGCATCGGTGTATTACTTTAATTTCAAACACAATTAATGCCAGCGGGGTTGTTAGAGCCTGTTTCGTGTAGGAAGATTAGGTGAATTATTGTCATGGCGGATATGCCATGTCAGAATACTTGCAGTACCCACAGTACTTGGAGGCCAGTGCCAGTACTATGACAGGGATCTCCATAAACTGACAAGATACAGAGATCTAAATATACAGACAGAAATTTGATTTTAGGTTCTCGACTCCAAAGTCCCACAACACAACACACCTTCGGGATCTTTGTTTGAAAGTTTGAAATCGATTGGTCGGACGGGTCTCGAGTTATGCTGGGGACAGACAAAATTGTAGTACATTTATAGACTGATAGGCATCCCGTTGTACTTGTTGTCCAGGTACAACCCCACACTGGCTCCATGCATACTGTTGTCCAGGTACAACCCCACACTGGCTCCATGCATACTGTTGTCCAGGTACAACCCCACACTGGCTCCATGTATACTGTTGTCCAGGTACAACCCCACACTGGCTCCATGCATACTGTTGTCCAGGTACAACCCCACACTGGCTCCATACTGTTGTCCAGGTACAACCCCACACTGGCTCCATGCATACTGTTGTCCAGGTACAACCCCACACTGGCTCCATGCATACTGTTGTCCAGGTACAACCCCACACTGGCTCCATGCATACTGTTGTCCAGGTACAACCCCACACTGGCTCCATGCATACTGTTGTCCAGGTACAACCCCACACTGGCTCCATGCATACTGTTGTCCAGGTACAACCCCACACTGGCTCCATGCATACTGTTGTCCAGGTACAACCCCACACTGGCTCCATGCATACTGTTGTCCAGGTACAACCCCACACTGGCTCCATGCATACTGTTGTCCAGGTACAACCCCACACTGGCTCCATGCATACTGTTGTCCAGATACAACCCCACACTGGCTCCATGCATACTGTTGTCCAGGTACAACCCCACACTGGCTCCATGCATACTGTTGTCCAGGTACAACCCCACACTGGCTCCATGCATACTGTTGTCCAGGTACAACCCCACACTGGCTCCATGCATACTGTTGTCCAGGTACAACCCCACACTGGCTCCATGCATACTGTTGTCCAGATACAACCCCACACTGGCTCCATGCATACTGTTGTCCAGATACAACCCCACACTGGCTCCATGCATACTGTTGTCCAGATACCACCCCACACTGGCTCCATGCATACTGTTGTCCAGGTACAACCCCACACTGGCTCTATGCATACTGTTGTCCAGATACAACCCCACACTGGCTCCATGCATACTGTTGTCCAGGTACAACCCCACACTGGCTCCATGCATACTGTTGTCCAGATACAACCCCACACTGGCTCCATGCATACTGTTGTCCAGGTACAACCCCACACTGGCTCCATGCATACTGTTGTCCAGGTACAACCCCACACTGGCTCCATGCATACTGTTGTCCAGGTACAACCCCACACTGGCTCCATGCATACTGTTGTCCAGGTACAACCCCACACTGGCTCCATGCATACTGTCGTCCAGGTACAACCCCACACTGGCTCCATGCATACTGTCGTCCAGGTACAACCCCACACTGGCTCCATGCATACTGTCGTCCAGGTACAACCCCACACTGGCTCCATGCATACTGTTGTCCAGATACAACCCCACACTGGCTCCATGCATACTGTTGTCCAGGTACAACCCCACACTGGCTCTATGCATACTGTTGTCCAGGTACAACCCCACACTGGCTCTATGCATACTGTTGTCCAGATACAACCCCACACTGGCTCCATGCATACTGTTGTCCAGGTACAACCCCACACTGGCTCCATGCATACTGTTGTCCAGGTACAACCCCACACTGGCTCCATGCATACTGTTGTCCAGGTACAACCCCACACTGGCTCCATGTATACTGTTGTCCAGATACAACCCCACACTGGCTCCATGCATACTGTTGTCCAGGTACAACCCCACACTGGCTCCATGCATACTGTTGTCCAGGTACAACCCCACACTGGCTCCATGCATACTGTTGTCCAGGTACAACCCCACACTGGCTCCATGCATACTGTTGTCCAGGTACAACCCCACACTGGCTCCATGCATACTGTTGTCCAGGTACAACCCCACACTGGCTCCATGCATACTGTTGTCCAGGTACAACCCCACACTGGCTCCATGCATACTGTTGTCCAGATACAACCCCACACTGGCTCCATGCATACTGTTGTCCAGGTACAACCCCACACTGGCTCCATGCATACTGTTGTCCAGGTACAACCCCACACTGGCTCCATGCATACTGTTGTCCAGATACAACCCCACACTGGCTCCATGCATACTGTTGTCCAGGTACAACCCCACACTGGCTCCATGCATACTGTTGTCCAGGTACAACCCCACACTGGCTCCATGCATACTGTTGTCCAGGTACAACCCCACACTGGCTCCATGCATACTGTTGTCCAGGTACAACCCCACACTGGCTCCATGCATACTGTCGTCCAGGTACAACCCCACACTGGCTCCATGCATACTGTCGTCCAGGTACAACCCCACACTGGCTCCATGCATACTGTCGTCCAGGTACAACCCCACACTGGCTCCATGCATACTGTTGTCCAGATACAACCCCACACTGGCTCCATGCATACTGTTGTCCAGGTACAACCCCACACTGGCTCTATGCATACTGTTGTCCAGGTACAACCCCACACTGGCTCTATGCATACTGTTGTCCAGATACAACCCCACACTGGCTCCATGCATACTGTTGTCCAGGTACAACCCCACACTGGCTCCATGCATACTGTTGTCCAGGTACAACCCCACACTGGCTCCATGCATACTGTTGTCCAGGTACAACCCCACACTGGCTCCATGTATACTGTTGTCCAGATACAACCCCACACTGGCTCCATGCATACTGTTGTCCAGGTACAACCCCACACTGGCTCCATGCATACTGTTGTCCAGGTACAACCCCACACTGGCTCCATGCATACTGTTGTCCAGGTACAACCCCACACTGGCTCCATGCATACTGTTGTCCAGGTACAACCCCACACTGGCTCCATGCATACTGTTGTCCAGGTACAACCCCACACTGGCTCCATGCATACTGTTGTCCAGGTACAACCCCACACTGGCTCCATGCATACTGTTGTCCAGGTACAACCCCACACTGGCTCCATGCATACTGTTGTCCAGATACAACCCCACACTGGCTCCATGCATACTGTTGTCCAGGTACAACCCCACACTGGCTCCATGCATACTGTTGTCCAGGTACAACCCCACACTGGCTCCATGCATACTGTTGTCCAGATACAACCCCACACTGGCTCCATGCATACTGTTGTCCAGGTACAACCCCACACTGGCTCCATGCATACTGTTGTCCAGGTACAACCCCACACTGGCTCCATGCATACTGTTGTCCAGATACAACCCCACACTGGCTCCATGCATACTGTTGTCCAGGTACAACCCCACACTGGCTCCATGCATACTGTTGTCCAGGTACAACCCCACACAAGATCTGCGTAATTTATAGTAGCATCTTGTTTTTTATGACTAGCATTTTTGTTCCGCTCCAATCCAAGCGGCAGCGGTCTGTTATGCTAGAAAGACTAGAAGATTTTGTCTGCAAAAAGACAAAACTAAGAATTTATTCTCTCCATCTCCTATGTGGTCTTCATCAGAGTCATGACTCTGATGAAGACCACATATAGGTCGAAACGTTAGTCGTTATGTATACTAGCACCTAATAAAAGGCTTTAAATGTCTGTGCTGCTCCAGTGTCCTCTCCTCCTTTTGCAACTTATGTCCTTGTTCCTGTGACCAGCCGTTCCAGGCTTGAGGTGCGTTGGTAGACTCCCTTTGTGGATACGTAAAATCGGTATCCCAGTTTCAATTTATGAAAATGCATTTTCTGTTTAATAAAAAGCTATGGAGACATGGAATACTGAACAATACATATACTGAACAAAGTCAACAAACAGTGTAGCGCTATCACAATATAGAGCTTTTTAACACTTATTTTAACCAAAGCAAATCACTTACACTACCTTTAAGGTCCTTGCAAATAAAACATTAAAGAGAGCCGCTAGCACTAGTGGACTCATATTATGCCATAGTGTCATAGTATTGTCATACTTGAAGACTTGACATTCATTAATTGGGTAATAATTCTGAAAATTATAATGATGTAGAAAAGAAAATCAAAAACTTCCCACAGACAATTATTACATACATTATGTCCATGTACGGGCATATTGATGAGCACTAAAGTAGATTGCTGGGTGACCAAAATGTAGGGCCCATCTCCCCACACCCCCTCCAAAAAAACCACTCACAATCACAGTCACACTTTTGAAGTGTTAGTTCATTGCAAGTTCCATTATGGGCAATGGTTTGTGCTTACATCACGCTCAAGGCATAGGCCTATATATAATCAAACAACCTAGGCAGAATTTAAAACAGTATTAGCTATTTTCTCATGTAATTTGGATGATAAAATACAAATGTGTAATTCGTATTTGGTGCTCTAGTTTAGACGCTCTGGGCAAACAATTAAAGAGCCATGAAGGAAGAGCACAACGCTGTTTTGGACGATCTCCGGCAACAACTGGATTTAAAGGATGAGCAGATAAAACAGTGCAAAGAAGAGATCGAGAAGCTGAAGGCGCAGCTGAAGGACATCACGGAAACTCACAAAACCCTGTCCGAGTCCAGGAGACGAGATGATGAGAAAATGAAACGCACAATGGTTGATAGGTAACTCTACTCTATCTGTCTAAGGCACCGGTTCTCAAACTTTTTCATCCAAGGCAACCCTGAATTTCTTTGTTACTTTATAGAACCTTACATTTATGTCAAATTAGGCAACTACATACGTAAATGTAAATGTTCCCCACTAAGATACAAGAAGGAAGAAAACTTCAGAGAATAGTAGTTTCCATTACGACAGATTGAAAATATCTTGACATGTAACCACTTGAACCCTAGTATCCCTATTCCGGGGGGAACATTCACGGAATATAGCTGCTTAGTAAGATGGACCGTCTTACCAGGACCGTTCGCCCCACCGACTTCGACACACACATTCCTCCCCACCTCGGGGGTGCAGTGCCCGGTGTCGAGTCAGTCAGACCCACGCCCAGTGTCCATATACTGTATGGAGCTGGCCTGTTCTGACTCCATATATGGGCATAAAAGGGGCACAGACATAATATCTGGGTGGGGCATTCATTTCCAACTTGTATCGTTCCAACGGGCACCGCTGTAGAGACTCCAACGGGAACATTAACCGATATATTAACCGATATGTTGAATATGTGATTAATTAATGGATTAATGGAACCAGCGGAACCAAATGGACCTGTGCGGGTGGGTCGCTATAGAGGGGCGGAACAAACTGGCGCTGGAAACCGACGCAGACTTCCTATTGGTTCACCAACCTATGAGGCCGCCTGACGCCTCCCCTCCCCTCCCCCCGCTCCCCTCCCCTCCCCAGTAGAATACAGTGGAGAACACTGATGTTGCCAGATTTAGAGCGATGCCCCTCTGCAGTTATTCGTTTAGCAAAATACAAGGTTCACTCCCACTCCTATTCCACTTTTCCTGCTTGGCCCTTTGAAAACAAAACACCTGTGGTTTCCGAGGCTACTTTCGCTATAGTTCCAGAGAACACCTTTTAAGGTCAAGTGGCAGTGTAAGAGGTAATATTGGTGACTGCTACAGATGATTAATAATTCAAGCCTAGAGATAGATATGCATTAGGCCGTGGACCCCCATGATACCATTTGTTGAATCTCAGGGACTCCATCTCCAATCTAGGCTGTCAAGGACAAGGACTCATTCCAATCGGTTCCTTCTTATGAATCATTTAGCTGGGGAAGTTAAGTACCACTGGTTTAAGATGTGCATCACATATAAGTAGATTTCTTTAATCCAAATGTATCTTACATAATCACGCACACACACACACACACACACACACACACACACACACACACACACACACACACACACACACACACACACACACACACACACACACACACACACACACAACCCACTCACACACACACAACCCACTCAGCCAACAGCCTGTGGGAAAGGACAGCACGCTATGTTGTTTCGTTTTTTTCTTGCATCCAATGTAGGCCTACCACTGCTAAAACAGACAAGAGTTATGCATTTTGGATGAACACAAAACATCCTCACGGGCATGGAGGATTAACCCATTCAAAATGGGAAAGCATCTGTTGTCATTTTAGATCTTAGAAGTTTTTTAGAACAATGGTTTAGAACAGTGGTTCTCAAAAATAGCAGATGTACACAAGCTCACGGCCCTCAGGTCTTAATGGGTTAAAGAGTACAAGTACTTAGGCCTACTTAAAGAGTAAAATTACTTACGTCGCAAGTCTATGGACTTTTAATGATGTGAAAAACAGCACCACTCATGACGTCATGTGGTAGCCAAGTCTATGGACTGTTTAGAGTACGATGTTTGTTTAAAGAGGTGAGGTGCCGCTCACTTCACACACTTACTCAAGTAAAAGTATCAATACTGCAAAAGTGAAAAAAATACTGCAAAAGTACAATAATTTACATATAATATATGTAGTGGAGTAGAAGTAAAAGTATTGAAAATTAGAAATACTCCAGTAAAGTAAAAGTACCTCAAAATTGTAAGTACAGTACTTGAGTAAATGTACTTGGTATAAGGACCTTTTGAACTGCAGCAGGCAGTCAATGGACCTCTATAACTTAGATCAGTGATTCTCAAACTTATTCCCCAAATCGTACTGTATTCATTTGGCCAACTGTCTGACAATATTTTGGGCCAGGGAGCCCCTAAAGCTTATACAAGATTTGAGTTCTTACAATATATTCCAACACTTTGACCAATCTTTCCAAGATCCTTTTGAAAATAGCCAAACTAAAGCTTACAACACGTCACAAAGCAATTAATTGTAAGCTTGTAGCTCAAACATGGACTACTGGGTTAGAGTGGTTAAACCGACTTTTCTTTATTAACTCTGTTTTCTGGGGACCCCTTGGACCTTTGAAAACGTGTGAAAATATGTGCACAGCAATAAAGGAATGCTCATTGTCTTATTGAGACGGTCAAGGAAAGACAACTAATCACATTGTTTATCCAATAATGTTGAAATGTTTAATTGTTTTAAAATGACATTCATTAAAACAATTCATTTCAAAGGGTAATCTACTTAAAGTAGCGGAGAGACCCACAACATATCATGCTCAGATTCACAAGTTAATTTGTTGGGGACGATCGTAAGTCAATACAATACATGCCACTGTATGCTAACATTCGCTAAAGCAGTGGTTTTCAACCATTTTCATGGTCCACCATTTGACCCAAAACTTAGAATGTTTTGTTCTCGTTGGATAAAATGTTGTCCACAATTCCATGCTGCATTGATGTTGATAACATTAGGAGAGATAACAGGCAAACGTTGATCAAAATAACAATTATTGTACGTTCTCTAATTGTGTAGACTTTTCTTGTAAATTAAGTAATGCAGATGTTTAACAATCATATAACTCTTGAGAGGCCGAGCGCCAAATGGAACCAAATTAAATCATTTTACATTCTCAAGGGTTAAAGAAGGGTTCATTTGGTTACCAACTCTCCATCATTTAGCCGGGGACCACCTGGAACCCCCTCAAGGTCCACTGGTGGTCCCCGGACCAGTGGTTGAGAATCACTGCGCTAAAGGAGAAGGGAAGTGGCATATTCTATATGGTAACAGTGATATTTTCAACATAAAATGTACAAAAAAAAACAACCAAAAAAACAACAACATGCCAATACTTGACATCAAATATAAATATAGACGACTAGCTATATTTTAGAATATTGTCTTAAAGTCACATCATTAAAAGGTCAGCTACAAATCGATGCATTCAGTGTGTATTAAAGATCATTCAGTGGCTTATCATTCAGTGGAAGCAAATTGAGTTCCTCGCTAAAGGCTTGTTGCACACGGCAGCACGCGCCTTGTTATGTTGCATAAACCCAGAGGGGGGCGCTGTCAGGCGACAAAGTATAAATCAGGCGTAACACTTTGGAATAAATTCTGTCAACCACAACTTCAATCAACTGGAACCACAATCAACTGGAAGAGCATTGTAAAAAAGAGCAACAAGCTGCATTCATTTTACATAATTATGTTACAAGTGAGTCAGGCAAAAGTGAGGGTTATTGAGGCGAAGAAAGAAACCTCGACACACAAAATAAATGACGCAGGCAATATATACAGTAGGCTAGTGTAGTGTGTAGCTATTTACAGTGATGAAAAGTGCATAAATGAACAGGACCAGAGAGTGGCGCCAAAACAAGGGTTGAAACCAAAACAATATGACTCCCTATCAGTCCAAATAAAACCCTGAATTTGTCCATCTAATGGACAGAACATAATATAACTAAAGCTCTACTATAAACTATAACAACACCATAGCCTACAAACACTGGCAACTACCGTCGTGCTATATATACCAGCGCTTCTCAACCTCTATGTCGGGACCCAGGGGAGGTCCCCAAATGCAGTAGTTCAAATATGATAATTTTGGGCAGCTGTTCATTGGAGTGATGCATCAACGTGGTTGCCAGGAGGCAGGGGCAAGCCATGCCTCCTAAAGGCAGGGGCAAGCCATGCCTCCTAAAGGCAGGGGCAAGCCATGCCTCCTAAAGGCAGGGGCAAGCCATGCCTCCTAAAGGCAGGGGCAAGCCATGCCTCCTAAAGGCTGTGGTAAGCCATGCCTCCTAAAGGGCCTTTCATACGGAGAGCGACACTATCCATTCTGGAAGATATCGTTGCTGTCGGTTAGTTTTAACCCATTTAGGCCTGACGTCGAAATTAAAAAAAAAATCTAATAAATCCTCCAGTTTACTGAAATAAATATTTTCACGATTTTTCAAAAATAGCAGACCTACAAGCTCGTAGCTATGAGCTTGTAGATCTGCTATTTTTCAATAGCTAAATTACAACATAATGTTTAAAACACCAAAAGGGGTTCCCACCCAAAATGGGTTAATACTGTACTTGGTCATACTACAGCGTCACACAAAGTAGCAGATCTGCTTGCTTGCTACTTAACTCAGGCATATTTCCTGCAGTGGGAACATGGCCAGGGGCCCCTGCAACATGGCAGTGATGTTGATGTATGATCCACCAGACAGCCAATGCGCTGTCTACGTATATCATTTCTATGTATTATACTGGCAAGGGGGAGCTATGATTGGCCGGTCATGGGAGGTAGGAAGTAGGAACCAATGCAGGAGGGACCCCCGAGCAGATCAATTACAAATGCTCCAATTAGACCCTCCGCGGACAAAGATCCTTGAATTTGCGGGCTAAAATCCTTGATTTTGTGATGAAATATGCGCGGGGTTAATGTGATTTTATCCAGTGAAATTGTGGGATGTCACGAAATATGTGGAAAGTTGCGGAATATCTGAAATATGCGAAATACGCACGGTTTTATGTGATTTTATGCGGTGAAATATGCAGGAAGTTGCGAAACATGCACAAAAATGCGAAAAGTTGCAAAATGAGCGAAAAGTTGTGAAATATCACAACAAATCACATTTTTCTGGAGGGTCTATGAACATCATCTGCACAATGCACGCTCAGGCAGAGCCTATACAACAACGTCGCTAACAATGTATGTACATATTATATATATTTTCTTTTTTTACTAAAAGTAGACTTTGCACATTCAAACATTATATAAACTCTCTTGGACATTATTAATTATTATTATCATAAATTAACATTTAAATATATAAATAACATATTTTGAATTGTAATGATGCCACCATGGCGTTCACATCAGAACAATCATGTTCAGTCATGCAGTTGCAAATAGCATCCAACATCATTTCAACTTTCAGGGTTTTTTTTAGGGGTGGGTGGCGGGGTGGACTATAACTCGGGGGTACGAGTTGAACCCTGCATACAACTTAAAACACAATTGCCGCCAGGATCTATTAATCTTTTTATCACGCATTGCCAAGGTTTTCCGCTTGCAACCCTTATTTTGAAGAGCCAAATATCCCTAACCGGGTGTTACGATGACATAATGCTGTGTGTGGTGTCTTGACCGGTCGTTGTTCTCACGCTCGGTGCAGAAAAAAGCCGACCGCGAGTATCACAGCGCCTGCTGTCGGGCGTTGAAAAACCTTGTTTTCACCAGAAACGACATTCATTGCGCCGATTTGGAGATACAGGCCATTGAAAGCAGCACATAGAGTGCAAGTGGATGCGTGCGCATCTTCAAAATGGCCGCGGCCACTGTCCCACTTACACTGTTATGCTAACGAGCTGCAGCTAACGATTCGATCCGATCAAAACATGGATTAAAGAATATAAATCCTAGAAAACGTAGACTACGGTTCTGGCGGGCTCCGTGTTAAACAGTCAATCTGTCCATCAAGGTCATGTGACTAAATTGAAAGCTCCCACGCTACGTAGGGTGCTCCAGTCTGCAGCAAACTAGGACTCAAAGGAGGAAGAAACGCGAGGCTGATGTTGAAGTTTGTTTGTAGCCTAGTTATAGTCAATGGTAAAAAATAAACTACATCAGAATTATGGTTAGAGCAGTGGTTTTCAAACGTTTTTATATCAAGGTCCATTATTTATTAAGCATTTGAGCCACAGAGCACCATTTGATGAGATTTAGCCTCTCAGACCCAGAACTTAGAATATTTTGTTGGTGTATTGACCAACATTGCTCAAACATAACAATTATTCTACATTCTCCAATTGTGTAGAAATTAACTAATGCTGATGTTTAACAGTAATTTAACTCTTGAGCGTGTAAAATGGAACCAAATGGACCCACAAGGGACCATTTTGTTTCATTTTACGTTCACAAGAGTTAAAGATCTACAATAATAAGGGTCCATTTGGTTACCAACTCCTCAGCTGGGGACCACCTTGAACCCCGGCCCTCAAGGACCACTGGTTGAAAACCACTGGGTTAGAAGACAGACAGACAGAGAGATCAGGCTTGCTGGGTTTCTGTTTGGGAAAGAGAGAGAAAGAAAAAAAAAAGATAACTATTCCACTTAAATATGTTTTTTTGTACAAATTATCAAAACACTTCCGCCAAAATGACTAGACTAGACATTTTTCACTTTCAATGTCCGAACGTAAATCATTGCAGTTTGTTTATTAGCAGAGTTCGACCTAGCGTTATTTAGGCCACATATAAGACCTCCATGTAATTGTCCACAAGATGGTCACATATTTTGGCAGGTCACCAATTTCACCGTAACACCGCCATGCTGGAGTGACCAATTGTGAGTGAGCAGGTGGCCAAGATTTGGGGTATTTGAATTTGGCTTCTCTCTCTCTCTCTCTCTCTCTCTCTCTTCAGTCCTCCTCTGACAGGGGGTCATGTGGGGTGAGGGGGCGGGGCATGCTGTGACCTCTGATCCACTTCCCATCCTGCAGGAAGTCTCGGATGTCGCCTGGCAACCGGTCAAACTTCTCCTGAAACTCTGCCTCCAAGGTCCCCTGCAACTGGACAAGAGAGAGATAGAGAGGCTTGGGCAAATCTGACCGTCTGACCACTTGAATTCCTCGCCATTTAGAATACCAAACTTAACCGTCCGCCATTGACGCTCAAGGGTTTTAAGGGTTTAAGGGTTTGTTTATCGAGTAAGTTAGATTGTGCTCTTTGCCAACGTATGAAAAGCTCTAGGTTGCTAGGCGATCGATAAAACCAGAAATTAACCGGAAGTGAAAAGTCCACCTCAATGTAAATAAATGTACAAAAATGCATATAACTCGGATTCTTTTCCCAGATTGCGTTTTTGGTCAAAACAAGCTTCATTCACGGCACAAAGAAAATACCATCACGCGGCATGTTATGCAGCGGTTGTTTACTTCCGGTTCACGGCCCGGCACTCGTTGACCTTGAACCTAAGGGTCTGCACTGAAAAGACTGTGGCAGTGGCGGATTAATTAATTAATTAATTGATTAACATGGCATCCATTTGGCTCACGTGTTAAGTGGTCAGATGGGTGGGCCACATGCTATTGTGCAATATCCTCACGTTGAGAACCACTGGTGTACAGAGTATGTGTGTGTGTGTGTGTGTGTGTGTGTGTGTGTGTGTGCGCACGTGCGTGCGTGCGCGTGTGCAGGTGTGTTGTAATGTTTGTACTTTTGGTTTGTGGTCCAGGATATCTTGAAGCAGCTTGTTGTGCTGTTCCACCAGCTGATCATGACGCTTCGCCTGAGCATCCTCTAGCTACAGTAGGACGGACAGACAGACAGACAGACAGACAGACAGACAGACAGACAGACAGACAGACAGACAGACAGACAGACAGACAGACAGACAGACAGATCTTTTTTAGAGACATTTGACACTCAAGCAGACATTTTTTTATATCAAATGTCAAAAGTGCATACATTGTCTAAATATATCACATTTAAATGTAATGCCTACATAAACAATATTAGAATTTGAGTACATATATTTTACTACTACTTTTCAGCTGCTGTAACAGTGATATGGGTACAATATAGAGTTGTTTTCTTTTAGCTACCCCTAGCTCCCCCATCTCACCTGTTTGATATTCTTTTAGCTACCCCTAGCTCCCCCATCTCACCCGTTTGATATTCTTTTAGCTACCCCTAGCTCCCCCATCTCACCCGTTTGATATTATTTTAGCTACCCCTAGCTCCCCCATCTCACCCGTTTGATATTCTTTTAGCTACCCCTAGCTCCCCCATCTCACCCGTTTGATATTCTTTTAGCTACCCCTAGCTCCCCCATCTCACCCGTTTGATATTCTTTTAGCTACCCCTAGCTCCCCCATCTCACCCGTTTGATATTCTTTTAGCTACCCCTAGCTCCCCCATCTCACCCGTTTGATATTCTGGACAACTTCGTTGACATAAGACTTGTTGATTTCCAACTTCTCCCTGCAAGACAGCAGGGTTAGGGCATATACTCATTTAACGTACAAGACTCATTTAAGGAAAGTTTTTGTGTGTTATCCTTTTAGCCTTAAAGGGATAGTTCACCATTTTTGAACTGTATGAAATACTTGCCATTAATATAGAGTCCCGTGGTGGGAGTTCTGCTCTGGTTTTGGTGAATATTAAGTAGTTCCTGTCATTTTGTGGGAGGAATGGGGCCACGCATTAAAAGTAAATTAATCCACAAAACTAGCATAATTTCTAAAATATTAGCGCAACTTTCGTTCAACTTTGACCCCTCTATCACATGAGACATTCTTTTTGGCGTAGTGATATGGACACAAAAAACATAGTTGAGATAGAGGGGTACAATATGAACGAAAGTTGCACTGTATGGTAGAAATAGGTCAACAATACAAATGACGAAAAGTTTTGTGAATTGATTTACTTTTAATGTGTGGCCCCCAGTGCCCCCCACAAAATGACCGGAACTACTTATTATTCACCAAAAACAGAGCATGGTTTTCATACAGTGTAAACTATCCCTTTAATGTCTTGCTGTATCACGTGTGCCGTTTACAATTCTGACGAAGAAAGTATTCAACACAGTGAGAATAGATGAACAGAGAGCGATTATTTGTTGAGATGCAGAGTGAGTAGATGATAGTGGTACAATATTATAATGGCCATTAACAAGGACCAATTATTTGAAGGCATGGACCTGTGTTCTGTGTGTGCACAGTACACAGGTACACAGGTACACAGGTAGATGTGGCGAGCTACATAAACAGATGAGTGCCTGTGTGCTATCGTACTCTTCAGCCAGATGTTTCTCTTTGGTCTTGGCCTGGTTGATCTTTTCTGTTCTCCGTCGATCCATCAGTCGCTTCATCTCTTTCTTCTCCCTTGGCAGTGACAGTAACATTGACAGGCAGAACATCATCACTGTTAGTAATAACACAAACGTTCATTTGTCCATTTCCGGTAAAGAGATTAGGTAGACCATATAATACTGCTAAGAGTGGGGTCAGGTGACCATATTAGCGCTCCATTTGTGACTGGCTAGACAGACACGGATTCACAAACTGCATTAAAATTGAGCACGGCCCATAATGCTTCTGCATTTGGCATGTTGAACAATTCATATGAATGCTTGTTAAGAACTGAGTTCTTGTTTAGTAATGTAAGTAAGCCTTGCCGAGCTGAGGCCCATAGGGCAGGATCCTATGTTCTGTTTCTGTAGCGTGAGGCAGTTTGACATGACCCCCTGGGCATAATAATAATAATAGATCAAATGTATATAGCGCTTTTCTAAATACCCAAAGCGCTTCATATAAAAAACTTTATTCAAGAAAACAAAAAACAGCAAAACAAGTAAAGCAAAACAAGTAAAATATCAGTGCTAGGTTTAAAACATAAAAGGCTAAGCAAGGGATGGGGGGACATCTTAACCAGACTTCAGCTGGGGAAAGCTATCTTGAAGAGGTGGGTTTTGAGTGAGGTTTTGAAGGAGAGGAGGGAGGGGGCACCTCTGAGATGATTGGGGAGTGCATTCCAGAGAGAGGGGGTGGAAACATAGAAGGCCCTATCCCCCCAGGTTGGCCTTGCGGACCTTCAGGAGGTTGGCTTCACTAGACCTGAGGGGGTGGGAGGGGACGGAGGGTTCGAGAAGATCGGAGAGGTAGGGGGGAACCAGGTTGTTGAGTGCGTTGTAGGTGGTGAGCAGGATTTTGTAGTGAATTCTTTTTTTGACGGGGAGCCAGTGTAGGTCGTGGAGGACAGGTGTGAAAAAAAAGCTCATCTTACTTGTCACAGATGTCCTTCAGTTTCTTCATCTGGGCACTGTGACTCTCCTCTGCCGCTGTGCTCAGTCTCTCTGTCAGCTATATAGAAAACATAAAACAGTACATTGATACACATGTCCACAATCATTATGTCAAGTTGAAAGGACCTAAAACGTTGATGGCAGAGACATACAGCACCTACCATTTTAGGCTAATTGACTATATCTAAAAAAATAAAGTGAGCGACACCCACAGCCACAATACTAGAAGGAGCGAGAACAACCATCTGGTACCACCGCCCACTAATAAAACAAACATGGGTAAATTCTCATTCTACAGCACTGGCACAAGTGTGGAATGCTCTGACCCCTTCCCTCAAAAAATGCAGATCACTGGCTTCCTTTAAAACAGGCCTGACAATACACCTTTCAGTAGGCCAAAGGGAGAGGGAATAACTTCTCCCTTAGACAGGTGATCGATCACCCTCCCCCCTCTTTACAACCCCCTTCTTCATCTTCCAAAAAAGAAAGGTTCATATATGGGCATTCCCAGACCTGTAGTTTCAGCGCGGCCTTGCCCTCAGCGGCGACCTCGCCCTCAGGGCGTCTTCCTGGTTATATTTTGTGATGATACTGAATTTTGTTATTTTTCATGTCATGTTTATGAATTGAATACATAGGACCCGAATGGAAATAAGACCGCAAGGACTGCTATCCAACCAAGTGTTTGACTGTACTCTGTTGCTGTTTACATTTCTGTCAATCAATCAATCAATCAATCAATCAAGGTATTACTGACTGTTGACGGTATAGAGACCTACCTACCATTTGAATGTGCTCTCCCTGTAGATATTTCTGACTGTAGTATTGTTGACGGCAGAGACCTACATACCATTTTAATGTGTTCTCTCTGCAGGTATTTCTGACTGTAGTATTGCTCCTGTCGTAGAGCCAGTAGCTGCTGCTCCTGCTCGTCTCTCAGCAGCTGAAGACGCTCGTCCCTCCCGCTGTCGGACTGTGCACTCCTATATAACATAAGATTTCATACATTTACTTAAGTACTGTAATTAAGTACATACAATTTTCAGTACTTTTACTTCTACTCCACTACATCTCAGTGGCAAACATTCAAAATCACACCCGTGTGAAGTGAGGATCATACATCATCATCATCTCATTCTCAACCAATGGCACATCTCCCACCCAATCATGCCGGCCAATCACAATTTGTGTCCTCACTTTTGTCTTCGATGTTTCAATGTTTGTTTTCACACACCTTTGTCTTCAATGTTAGTGTTAGTGAGTGTACATTACTTGCGTTTACACAAACACTCAAAGCTGGGCATAGTACGGGCTAGCACCCCTCAACAACTTAGTCACCAGAGGCAGCAGCGGTAAAGATACAAAGATATAAACATCACACTTGTGTGAAGTGAGGGGCGCCCACTGTGGCTGCCACATGACATCACTGTATGACAATATAAGATGACGTCTTATATTGTCATTTACTGCCCTAAATAAACATTAAAGTCCAAACAAATTACATCATAACTGGCCTAAACAAAAATGTAAAGTATAGATTTGGCTGCCACATGACGTAATTTTAGAAAGTCATGCATAGGAGGGGCTAGCGCCCCTCAAAAAAGTACTGTAGATAAGGCAGGGTATAGAGTATAGACACATCACACACAGAAACACTCCTCTGAGTTGACCTGGTCTTGCTCTGTTGTCTGGAGCTCTTCTTGTATCTGCTGTTGAAGTCTTTGAGGAGCTCCGAGGTCTTCTTCTGGTGTCTCCTCACCAGCTCCTTCAGCTCCTTGAACTGGCGTCTCTGCTGCTTCTGGTAGCTCTTGGTCTGCTGCAGACTCTCTATGGTGGCCACGCCCACGTCTGCTCAACACATTCACATAGAACAATACTAGTATAAAATGGTAAATGGTGCATTTATATAGCGCCTTTATCCAAGGCGCTTTACATAGATTGTGCATTACATTCACCCATTCACACAGACATTCACACACCGATGGTGTTGGAAACTATGCAAGGCACCAACCAGCACATCAGCAGCAATTAGTGGTTCAGTGCCTTGCTCAAGGACACTTCGACACTAACTCTGGGGGAGCCCGGATTCGACCTGGCAACCTTGCGGTTACTATCCGGCCACTCTACCCCTGAGCCACCGGCGGCCTAGTATTGATTTAAATGGAATTATATAATCTTCAGCTCAGTAAATGTATGATGTTGACCGTGACTGACCTAGCAGCACACTTAGCACCAGGTCTTCAGTCTTGGCTGCTTGCTTCGTTGCTTCTGAAACACAAAGACAATGACAATAACAAGGCGCTCGGGTGTAGTGCTGATTTCGGCTACTAAAACTACTGTATGATGATTATTTTTGTTCTTGTTACGTTTTCATAAAGAAAAACTCAATAAAAACTAAATAGACATTAACCCATGATGACTAAAACTGAGACTAAATGCCTACTGACAATTTCATCAACAAATAAAAACTAGACAAATATTTTCTCTCACTCCATGTTGGGTTGCACGCATGTGTCACGTTCCAAAAGTATCATTACGACACCATTACGGCCTCCCAAAAACGTGTTAGAAGAAACGCTTATAAAAACCTCAGTTCTTCAAAACAACGACAGGGCCTTAATTTTAACCACCAGGGGAATTCCCCCGTGACCGGGGAGATATTAAGGCTTTTGGTAGTCAGACAGAGGCTCTGCTACCTACACTCGTACCTGTGACAGCTGCTTGGTGATTGGCTGCAGAAGCTTTTGGTGTGGTGGGGATGTGCCCTGCGGGGCAAGAGGCGGGGCTAAGGCCATTCTCCACTGGAACGGTTCGTAGATCCTTCTGACCCTCAGCGGAGCTGTCAGCCTGGTCCTACATAAAGTATGAACAGTCGTAACAGTATGAAATGTGTGTTCCTGTAGGCTACTATACATACAGGTTTGCAACGTGAAGCAAAACAAAAAAAGAAAAGAACAATGTTGTATTAGGGGGCCTAATATAGAGCCCTGGGGGACTCCTGTCATGTAACGGAAGTTTACTAGTGTTTGAACCGGAACTGATTGTCGACCATTTTAGGAGTTTTATTTAAAAACGTCTGGCACTGCCGCGCTAGCGGCCACTACAGCACTGGTGCTGATCCAGTTAACAATAAAGAGACAATATGATGTAAATGTTCCCTTCATTGTCAATGGCTTTTTTGAACTAAAAACAAACATTAAACCTGTATATAGGAGGGGCTAGCGTCCCTCAAAAATGAACAAACACAATATACCTCAGTGTGAGTGTCTTCGTCAGCATCCTCCAGAGTCAGAGCTGCCAGCTGATTGGCTCTCTGCTCCAACAGGTTCACGTAGCGGATTGGATTGGACAGCGCCTCGATCACATCTACATAAGACACGTATGATATAAATTATACGTAGCTTCAGCTTGCGGAGTTAGTTCAGTCAGATATACTCGAGGGGTTTCATGCTGTGCTCAAGGGCGCATACATATACTCAAGGGGTTAATATGCTGCATTACTATGTGGGTGTATTCAGTGTGTGCAAGACCCACATGTCATTCGCTGATGTGGCAGTCAGCTGACCAATTGGGCGGGGTATTTAAGCTCACTAGACTGCATGCTTCTTCCTGCCTTCCTTCTGCATATGATTCCTGGTTGTTATGTGATGTTTGCTCCCACCGCCACCCCAGCACCACCGGTGGGCTCTGTTATTTATGTTCCCCATGGGGGGTTGTTATTGTATATATATATCTCCCTGCTCTTAATGTTTAATGATGGTGTTTAATTGTGCCGAGCAGGGAGAAAAAATTAGCAGAGTCGAACGCCAGGATAAAATATTATATGCACACATGTATTCTCATCCTACAATAAATATTGGTTAAATCTATTCGTGAGTTATCTGACTGAATTTACAATTACGGCCAAGCTACACACCAGGCACCAAAGCGTGTGTGCGCGCAATGTACGCGAGCCCCGCATACGCACACACGCGCACACTATTAGATCCAGTCCTACTCCTGTTTTAAAGTCTGCATATGCGCGGTTCGCGTATCTGCGCACCTGGTGTAGCCGGTATCATTGATATCAATTGGATCTTTCCAAATGCGATGTATGCGTGCAACATACGTGCACTTTGATAAGTCTGGTGTAGCTGTGCGACTTACTGTAAGCAAGGTATAGCACAAGTTGTTACCTCAAATGAATGAACCTGGCACAGCTGTCTTACAGTATATAAAATGCAATTTAAATGACATCTTAACTGTTGCAAAAGCCTGCATGTTCATCAAGGCTAAGGCAAGTGCTACGATGTGTGTGTGTGTGTGTGTGTGTGTGTGTGTGTGTGTGTGTGTGTGTGTGTGTGTGTGTGTGTGTGTGTGTGTGTGTGTGTGTGTGTGTGTGTGTGTGTGTGTGTGTGTGTGTGTGTGTGTGTGTGGTGGGGGATTGATTTGCTTGGGGTGATGGGGAATGCATTCCTCTGCATTTGATATTCAAATAGTCATTAATTTTATGGCCACTGGGGATTATTTTTATTTTTTTGACACAGACAGAGAGAGAGAGAGACAGAGAGACAGAGAGAGAGAGAGAGAGAGAGAGAGAGAGAGAGAGATACCTGCGAAGGTGTCCGGGACATAATCTTTGACCTCTATGTAGACAAACACAGCGGGAAGAATCAGGGATTGGTTCTTCTCGCTCCTCAACCCGATGTAGCGATAGCCTAAGGCAAGGAAATAAATAAGCAATAACAGCACACACATTATGCATGGTGCATACTCTACTCCCACGTATTTCTAGTTTAGTGTGTGGTGGTGGCATGCCAGAGAACTGATGGAGATAAACAAGAAGACACACAATATTCAGTCTGAAAAGTACACGATGTTTTCATGGTAGAATGTGTTTCTTCACACCCATTTTTAACCTGTCTTCATAATAAATGGTCCTCGCTGATGCTCATGATAATATGGCACCATTTCTGTCTATTTATGTCTCAGAGGAGGGCTGTTGACAGTTCAGAAACATCTCTACCAGAGACATCATCGCTATAGGCAGGTTTCAACATTTCAAACACGATTTCAACGTTTTATTTTTCATTTAGTATCAATGCAAGAGCATTACTAATAATAACATAACATTACATTGTGTTTGTGCGTGTTTATTTTACTTTTTTATATACCGGTAGTCTAAATACAGTATAAATACTGCCAGAAGTTACCTATACAGTATTTGCCTCTCTTGTTACGTACAGTCTCAAACGTCCCTAGAGCCATCACCATGTTGTTAGATGCAAACATGCCCTTTCCCCCCATGATAGAGCATATTCATAATCATTAGTACTGCAATGCATTATGCATTTTAGCAATGATGTTATTGAATGTTGTTAAGCACACACTGTGCTTCGTCACACACACGCACGTGGACACGCACGCGCACACGCGCACGCGCACACACACACACACACACACACACACACACACACACACACACACACACACACACACACACACACACACACACACACAGCTTTGTGGTGCTGAACTTTAACCGATTAAGACCGAGTGAAAGACCAAAGCATCTGTGTCATCTAGTGATGGGAGATAAATCGGCAAACAGGTCGGTATCGGGTGATTGCAGTTGTTTTTTGATTAATTGGCTATGGTCTGATTAATCAATCGGGCCAATAAATGAATCAGTCCGATTGTCTTTACAGATAAACAAACCCAAAGTAACAGCTTGAACAGATCTACAAGCTAAGAATATTAAATATACGGTATTAAAGTTATATCTGACTTGCCTAAGCATGCAGTGCAGATACACTGTCTGTTACGTGTATTTTTCAGAATGGACAAAATTATTATATTCCTTTAATACAGAATGAGATCATATCGACATCGGCAATATCGGATATCGGCCATAACATCGGCCATAAAATGTCTCATCAGCACATCCCTAGTGTCGTCGTTTTAGATTTTTGCGTTGGCTATTAAAAAATAGCAGATCTACAAGCTCACAGCACGTCACTTTGTGCCGCGCTGCAAGAAGCGACCTCAGGTCTGAGGCTAAAAGCAAAGCTTTTAATTTCGTTGTACCTTGCGGCACAATGACAATAAATTCAGATTCTGGGTCAGAGTCTGGGTTTAGTGGGCTTTACGCCTTACATTAACAGAATAAATCGTCACTGGTGTTTAAGGGTTACCCGTCACACAGATAAATTAACAGATACATTAACTACCTGGTCTAATGGCTGACACTGGAAAAATTCTATGACCGATGAACTTCCCTCCTTCTTCAAAAGCTGCAATTCGCAGAGACGCCAAGGTTGGGAGAATCACCTGGCAAAGACATGACATTAGCACTTTAATGTAGTAAGTCATGTGTAAGAAGGGAGGGCTCTGAGGAAAACACATACATACCATACAGTTATTTTGTGTGGTGGAAAAACGGCTCAATATTAAAATGTATCTATTTCTAATCTATGTTTCAACGGTTCATATTTAGTCAAAAGCTCTTGTCAATACTTTATCGGTTTAAACATTTTCATCAGTTAAATATTTCTAAAATCCACAGAACACTTTCGACCTGACCTCCCAATTTAGGCATTTCATCATCCTATATTAAAATGTGACTAAATTTGACTGAGGGACTGCCATTGGATTTTTTTGAATTTTCGTTTTTTCACATCATATGAAAGCATGGAATCATAGCTTCAAATTGACATATTGGTTGTTCAGTTTGACCCACCAGTTTTGGAGATATGGCTTATAGAGTAATGTCTTGCAGAAAAATGCGAGTTGAGAAAACCGGCTTGAAAGGTTCACTGCTGTGGTCTCTAACATTACACCTAGCTACATGTTTGGGCATTTATTTCATATTTACATGTCGATTTCAGCTCTGACACTTATTTCAGACATGCTCTAGTATGTGAAGAGTCTGCCTGTGCTATTAACTCATTTTGAGAAAAAAAAAAAAAAAAAAAGTTTTTCTCCTCTGGTGAAAAGCGGTAATTTGCGCGATGGCAGTCTCTCAGTCAAATCTGGTTATGACCTTGAGGCTGGTTCGACCGCAGAGCACGGACGTCACAAAAGAAACATCCGGACATGTGATGAGGCACACGGCTGCTCCAATTGCACCAAACTCGACACAAACATCGTTCAGGGGACTGCCATCAGAATAGTAACACCAGGGACCAGCGACCAGTGACAGCTAGTTACTGCAGAACTACAGACAGCATATAACGTTACTTCAGGACCATGGACAGCAGCTACACTTACTTCAGGACCATGGACAGCAGCTACAGTTACTTCAGTGCCATGGACCGCAGCTACAGTTACTTCAGGACCATGGACAGCAGCTACAGTTACTTCAGGGCCATGGACAGCAGCTACACTTACTCCAGGGCCATGGACAGAAGCTACCCTTACTTCAGGACCATGGACAGCAGCTACACTTACTTCAGGACCATGGACAGCAGCTACACTTACATCAGGACCATGGACAGCAGCTACACTTACTTCAGGACCATGGACAGCAGCTACACTTACTTCAGGACCACGAGCAGGTGTGAGCATTCGATCTGCATGCAACTTGGCACAAACATGGGGACTGCCATCAGAACAGCCACTCCAGGGGCCACAGGTGCACTGTTATTTCAATCCGCATCAAACGTGGCACAAACACTGTTCCACAAAATGTGTGATAAATAAGTGTCACAGTGTGGAAGTGATCGTTTTCAATAACGCAACGTGCTGCTGCCTTCTGCAGTATTATGTGCAATTTAGAAACAGGTGCTACGCAGGACCGTTGAGTGATTTCCAACAAACGCTTCCAAACTCCAACGCTCCATGCTGCTCAATGTTTTGCCACTCAGTCTAGATGAGGGGGCGTGTCCCTGTGGAAAAGTGATGCTCGTGCATACTCTCTATACATGTACATCACAATGAAAACTCTTTAAAAAAACTTTTAAGGTTAAAAACACACATACACTATGCCGATTTGCTCAGACTCTAGGACGTGAAATTCTCCATTGATTGTCAATGGGAATTTAAAGTTGGTGAGCATACAATAAAAGCTGGATATAGGAGGGGCTAGCGCCTCTCAAAAAGAAAGAAAAACTGTTACCTTTTTGAAGACGATGGGCTCCTCGTCCCAGACGGGGTTGATGGCGTTGTTGTTCTGAGAGGTCTTGGTCTTCAGGGCTTTCCTCCTGGTGTCAACAGGCAGTCCAAACATCTCCACCTCCACGTAAACACCCACCCTGCGCTCGCTCAGGAGCTGCCCCGAGATCACCTGCCAGATGACACGCACATGCACACACACACACACGCACGCACGCACATACGCACGCACGCACGCACGCGTTTCAAAAATCGCTTGCGCTGCCAGCTTGTATAATATCTGCTATTATTGAATAGCCAACATATAAATGGCACGCACGCACGCACGCACGCACGCACGCACGCACGCACGCACGCACGCACGCACGCACGCACGCACGCACGCACGCACGCACGCACATACCTTAACAGACAGAGTGTTGGCCACAATCCCGTCCACCGTGGTCTCTGTGAAGGGGTCAAAGTGTTTGTCCGGTCGTCTCATGAACTCGGGTTTGAGTCTGTAGCCACTGCGACCGTTGTACTCGTACATGAAGAGGTTGAACTGCATGGACAGATCTGGTGCAACAAGTACATATTAGCACTGCTGAACTAAAGTACTCAAACAAAACAAGTACATATAGCACCGCTGTACTCAACCTCAGTACTTTAATTACGTCAGTGGTTCCCAAACGTTTTAGCTCAGGACCCAAAAGAGAAATTAGACGTTTGCCCGGGACCAAACAAAAAAAACTATTCGTGAATATTGTGCTCCCCACCACCAATACAAATTGACCACTATAATAATAGAGAAAATACATCATAAATAAATACTGAAACCAGATATAATCATTAAGGAAAGGCTTTGTGTAGGCTACTATGTAAACTCTAAATTTCCATTTTCCAGCCATTCAGTTGCAAAAAAAAAACCCAAAATAATTTCGGGACCCCCCGAGGGTTTCGCGACCCCCAGGTCGAGAACCCCTGCTCTAGTTAACACTTGTATATTGGCTAGAAATCCTGCCTTGTATAGTGTAGTCTGGTAGTTGAGAGACTAACTTCCTATACCTATAGTCTGGTAGTTAAGTGACTAACTTCCTACCTATAGTCTGGTAGTTAAGTGACTAGCTTCCTACCTATAGTCTGGTAGTTAAGTGACTAGCTTCCTACCTATAGTCTGGTAGTTAAGTGACTAACTTCCTACCTATAGTCTGGTAGTTAAGTGACTAACTTCCTACCTATAGTCTGGTAGTTAAGTGACTAACTTCCTACCTATAGTCTGGTAGTTGTATAGTATAGTCTGGTAGTTAAGTGACTAACTTCCTACCTATAGTCTGGTAGTTAAGCGCCACCAGCTGGCAGCCAGCGTTCCAGAAGAGTTGAGGCATGTAGTTGGAGGAGTCCACTCTGGTTCCTTTGGGGTAAATACGACTCAGCTGGGACTTATTATATCTGGTGGAGAAAAGGTCAAGGAATGTGTACTGATCCCATTCATGCTGCTAACGCTGTGAGCGATTCCCAACCTGAGGGCTGTGAGGACAAGGCTATAGTGGGTACACAATAGTATTGATTTTGACAGCAAATTTTTATTAGATTTTGGTTTTAGTCAGTCTTTTGAATACAATTCCATATTATATATTTGATATTTTAGTCATCTGAAATATTTTAGTTTTAGTTGACTAAATATGATTTTAGTAGACTAAATCAACAGTAAATTCAGTCGACTACAATGCATTTTGGCAGGTCTTGATGGTGTCGTAATGCCCGATTTTACACTTGGTTGCATGCTGACTTGTCTTTTAGTTGTACTGGATCTCTTCTCCACAATTCCCTCACATTTTAGTCAAATTTTTATTTGACGACAAAATTATCAGTATATTATTAAGTCATAGTTTTAGTCATCATAGCTTAGTTTTTATTTCGTTTTTGTTTAGTTTCGGTCACCGAAATAGTTGGCCAAATTTAGAGTACTCAGTAGCCAAAAGTAAAACCAAATCTATTCTGTGTACTTCCACTGGCTGTTTGAATGACGCTCATCAAGCTGATTGATGTCAAGACAGAGGACCAGAACCTTGCACGGTGTGCAAATGACCTAAACGAGTGAAGAGGAGGCAGTTGCCATGGTACATGATAGTTGCCGAGGCAACAGTTGTCAAGGATACTCCACAAACTCCACCGGTGACTTGGTGAGATGCTCCAGAGCTTTGGTCTCCACGAAGGACGACATGTGGTGATAGCGGACAGCCTCTACACGCACGCACGCACGCACACACACGCACGCGCACACATACACACACACACACAGGATTGTCATTTGTCAGTGCATTGCCATTATGTGTGTGTGTGTGTGTGTGTGTGTGTGTGTGTGTGTGTGTGTGTGTGTGTGTGTGTGTGTGTGTGTGTGTGTGTGTGTGTGTGTGTGTGTGTGTGTGTGTGTGTGCGCGCGTGCGCGTGCGTGTGTGTGTGTGTGTGTGTCTCCTCCTGGCTCCCCTGCTCATGTCTGGCTCCAAAACTATGGAATCAGAACTGACCGTCGTAGATGAAAACCCACCTCTTCAGACTCCATCTTAGCCCGTAGCACTTGCCCCAGGCTCGACGACCTTACAGGCGTATGCATTGCATAGGCTCAACTTAGATGGATATACATTTTATGTAATCATATAGTACTCTATAGTATAGTGTATACGCATAGTTTCATATTCCACTGTATTACCATGATTTTGTCTTGCTTACTGTAAATCACTCTGGATTCAGAAGTAAGAACGTTTGCTAAATGACTAAATTGTAAATTGTGTGAGGCCGTGATGTGATGTTTCTTACTCTTGGAAGCTTCAAAGGAGTTGAACTTGGTCGGCTGCACATAGTTGACCAGCGTGGACATCTCTTCTGTGGCCACGGCTTCACGCTCCGCAGAGCCCTGCGGTCAACAACATCAACAACAACAAGATGAACTCTCCGCAGAGCCCCGTGGTCAACAACATTACAACAAACATTCTACAAATGCCTTCTAAATTCAAAAACAGTAAACGATATCAAAATTCACATTCAGACTGATTCACTGATTCACTCTATAAGTGACAACGATGTTATGGATGTGGTCATGGGGATCGGGAATCTGTCTTGTCTGAACTGAGCTTGTACTTTTGCTGTTTTTGATATGAGGTTTTGATATGAGGTTTTGATATGAGGTTTCCACTCGACAGGGGTTGACAAACTTGACACTAAGGTCACAGACGGATCCGTCTCCTCTCAAACGAGCAATTGCCCGTTGGTCAACCTGAAAGCAAACTCCACCTGCCCAACAGTTATATTTACCTGCCAGGGGCAGGTGAGCAACCCTCAGTGAGTCAAATTAATGCCAGCTGAACAAATGGAATCACACCAACCACGGTGCCATGATGCCATTAAAGGTGATATTGTTCACAAATTATTCTTTCCATAGCCTACAGTTTCTCAAGATTTTTCTAAATGTTTTGAAAATAGCATATCATAAGACGTTGTGAGCTTGTAGATCAAATCTAGATCCAATAAAAATGTAATCAATAATAATAAACAACAGCAGAAAAAGGTCTAAACACGAATGACAAGAGTATAAAAACACAATAGAGAGAAGATAAACCTGTATAAAGAATCACCACTGACCTTTTTACCATCGTCATCTTCATCATCATCTTCTTCATCACTCTCAGCCTCTATTTCTGTGGAAACAAAAATAAGCAAATAAACAATTCTTCCTGTATACTCCAAATGTGTCTCTGTTCAAGCCTGGCTTAGACACTCACACAGATGAAACCATGCCTTTCCTGAAAGGAAAGGCAGGAAAGATATCATCGATAGTAAATACATTCAATTTCAACGTGCATGAATTGTGGGGGTAATGAAAGGAATGCTATCTAACCAACACTCACATACATTGATTATAGGTTTTATGTCTCTGAGGAAGACCGCAAGATCGAAACGTCAGTGATTTCTTGTACTAGCGCGGCAGCACCTGACAAAAAAACTGTCCGAGCTGCTCCAGTGTGTATCCCTAGTTTGTGTGTCTTTGTGGGGGGGAAATTAGCCTCGCATTGTCTTGCACATACTGTACAGTAAACAAAACAAGGAGTTGTTATTTTTTCTGATTGATATTAAAGGTAGGGTAAGTGGTTTTCTTTGGTTAAAATAAGTGTTAAAAAGCTCTATATTGTGATAGTATTAAACAGAAAATGCATTTTCAGGTCAGAATAGCCAATCGGGATGCAGTCAGGATACAGATTAAACACGCAGAATTGTAAGTGACGACACAAATAAATGAGCAGACAACTTGGAATTGGAACTGGAACACTATACAAATTAAGCCGATATGGCTACTCTCTCCTGATTGGCTGAAATGTTGTTACCTACCAAAGAGTTACTGAACACTCGCAATAATTACTATCAGAATATAGTGATTTAACCTTTTAACAAACAACTTTTAGTTTTAGTTTGAACCAAAAAATATCAATTACCCTACCTTTACGTTTGCGTGCACGCAATCGCACATACACGTGTGTGTGTAGGGTTAGAGTTCTGTGAGTCTTACCTCCTGGGTTGTTGCTAGGAGACGAGGAGTCGTTGCTCTGATTGGCCGCCTGGTCTGTCAGTCTCCTGGTGTCCGGGGCGGCAGGGGGCTTGTGGGATTTCTTGTTCTTGATCAGAATCTTACCCATGAGCTCCTGAGGGCTGGGCAGCGGAACACCTGACTCCAACTGCACATATGCACGCACACACGCACAAATACACATGCACGCACATTTCATTATTATTAACTTTGCCATTTTTCTAGTCTAAACCCGAAAATATCAGATATCGTCACAGTCGGGCAGAAACCTCTTATCTCCATATTCTAACTTTCTGTGGGGGTTTTCTTTTCTTCGTGAATTAACTCCCTTTTTGATCATACTATACAGTGTCACACATAAGTATCAAATGTAGCAGATCCACAAGCTGGAAACATCAACAACAACAACTTTTGAGCTTGTAGATCAGCCACTTTTGATGCTTTTGTCATTTGAATCCTGAAAAAGTAACAGAGATAATACGTGATGTAAATAGGTTCTCAATGTAATGGGTCCTGGGACCCAGGGGTGGTCTTTTAGATGGTCCCAGGAACAATGTAATGGGTCCTGGGACCCAGGGGTGGTCTTTTAGATGGTCCCAGGAACAATGTAATGGGTCCTGGGACCCAGGGGTGGTCTTTTAGATGGTCCCAGGAACAATGTAATGGGTCCTGGGACCCAGGGGTGGTCTTTTAGATGGTCCCAGGAACAATGTAATGGGTCCTGGGACCCAGGGGTGGTCTTTTAGATGGGTCCCAGGAACAATTTAATGGGTCCTGGGACCCAGGGGTGGTCTTTTAGATGGGTCCCAGGAGCATTTTATGAGTCCTACTTCAACAATGTTAGAGTACAGTACTGAGTACAGTATTGCATCCCATGACTCCTGGAGGGTGACATGATTGCGTCCTTTCTCAATTTAGTTAATGTAAGGATGCAGGATGGAGCCAATTTGCATCACTGGATAATACAAGCGCACAACACGTGGCCAGACTCATAACACATTGTCGTAATCCACCGAAGGCCATTTTTTTGCCACCGGCAGTTTCGTGTCTGGCCACTGCAAAGCTATGACACTGGTGCGCAACTTAAGGATAAACCAATTGTAACTCCAACCCTAACCCCTAAACCTATCCTCTAAATCAGTTTTCAACCAGTGGTTCTTGAGGGGGTTCCAGGTGGTCCCCAGCTAATTGAGGTAGAGTTGGTAACTAAGTGGATCTTTATAGATCTCTAGCTCTTGAGAGTGTAAAATGGACCCTTAAGGGTACATTTGGTTTCATTTTACGCTCTGCATTACTTCTTTCTACACAATAGAGAATGTAGAAGACATTTTATTCTGATACGTTTGCTTGTTCTCTTCTATGGTACCACATCAGTACAGCATGGACTTGTGGGCAAAAGCTTATTCAACGACAACAACACTATCTTTAATTTTTGTCTGAGAGGCTAAATATCATCAAATGGTGATCCGTGGCTCAAATGCCAAATAAATGATGGGCCTTGATATGAAAACGGTTGAAAACCACTGCTCTGAATGCCTGAACCTAAACTCCAATACCTTCCTCAATCTGTTTCTCCTAAAATGTGTTTTAACTATAAAACAACCATTGCTCTTGTGAGGTGAGGACCAGGAAAATTGTCCTCACAATGTCTAGTTCTCAAATTCTACAATACACACGCACGCACGCACACACACACACACACACACACACACACACACACACACACACACACACACACACACACACACACACACACACACACACACACACACACACACACACACACACACACACACACACACACACACACACACACAATGGCGGGCTGGAGCCGTGGGCGTGTAACGTGGGTGGAATCTAATCGACCCCTTTGGTTAGCATCTGCTGCTTTTTCACTTGTGCAACCAGAAAGGTGGCAGGCATTAACGCCTTAATGAAATGGCCTTTGAATTCCATGCCCCACTGACTGACATTCAGCAGAATAATCTCTATTATAATGATGATTATACTGTATGTATTCATCTATCTATGCACACACGTATTTATCTAACACTGTATCCCAGTGATTCTCAACCTCTTTTCAGTTTGATGTTGTTGCTGTCGGGAAGCAACACGTGTCGAGCTTGTACATCTGCTACTTTTACTTTAGCTTTTATTATTCAAATCCTGAAAAATAGCAGTTCCACCCGACAGAGACCATATCTAACCACATGCCTATTGTACTGCCCCCTGAAATTGTTTAGTCTTGGTCTAGTCTTAGTCGACTAAATATCAAAAACCTTAGTCTTTTAGTCTTAGTCAACAAAATTAACACTGCAGTATACAGCAGTGGTCATACTTTGTCATGCCTGGCATGACATTCCATATGTTGATCCTTCCCTTTAGGGGACAATGTCGCTTCTCGCCCTCAGGTGTCTTACTGGTGCAATTTGCTATTAGTGAGAAGATGGATCAGCCCTGTGTGTGTGTGTGTGTGTGTGTGTGTGTGTGTGTGTGTGTGTGTGTGTGTGTGTGTGTGTGTGTGTGTGTGTGTGTGTGTGTGTGTGTGTGTGTGTGCGCATGTTTGTGTGCGTGCATGCTGCGTGCGTGCGTGCGTGCGTGCGTGCGTGCGTGCGTGCGTGCGTGCGTGCGTGCGTGCGTGCGTGCGTGCGTGCGTGCGTGCGTGCGTGCGTGCGTGCGTGCGTGCGTGCGTGCGTGCGTGCGTGCGTGCGTGCGTGCGTGCGTGCGTGCGTGCGTGCGTGCGTGCGTGTGTGCGTGCCTGTACTTACAGGGTACTTGTCCAGTGGATCTATCAACAGAGCTTCTCCGAAGATGGAACGGCAGTATTCAGCCATCTTAGCCTGCTGCTTCAGACTGCCAGACAGACATAAATGTATCAGACAGACAGACAGACAGACAGACAGACAGACAGACAGACAGACAGACAGACAGACAGACAGACAGACAGACAGACAGACAGACAGACAGACAGACAGACAGGCAGGCAGGCAGGCAGGCAGACAGGTATGTAGGTAGGTAGCAGGCAGACAGACAGGCAGGCAGGTACTAGGTAGGTAGCAGGCAGGCAGGCAGACAGACAGACAGACAGACAGACAGACAGACAGACAGGCAGGCAGGCAGGCAGGCAGGCAGACAGACAGACAGACAGGCAGGCAGGCAGGCAGGCAGGCAGGCAGGCAGGCACTAGGTAGGTAGCAGGCAGGCAGACAGACAGACAGACAGGCAGGCAGGTATGTAGGTAGGTAGCAGGCAGGCAGACAGACAGGCAGGCAGGTATGTAGGTAGGTAGCAGGCAGGCAGACAGACAGGCAGGCAGGTATGTAGGTAGGTAGCAGGCAGACAGACAGACAGGCAGGCAGGTATGTAGGTAGGTACTCACGAATCCACATGGTTTTCAAAAGACAGTATGACAGGGAAGGGAGACGTCTTGAAGGCACATATCGCGATGGCTTCAATCACTTCCTGAAAAAAAAAACATGCGATGAACATGAGCATAAACAACGCATTACACTTTAACTAAACCTGTTACATTTTTGTCAGACTAAAACTAAAACATTTCAAATGACTAAACCTCACCTGTGGAATCAACTTCCATTGGAAGTTAGACATGCTACCTCACTGGGCACTTTTAAAACTCTCCTATTTTTATAGGAAGGCTTTTTGTTAGAGTCTTTGGCTAATGTTTGTGCTCATTTGATTGCTTTTGTTATAAATTGTAATTGGTTTTGCTCTGTCTGTTTGTATTTTATACTCGTGTTTTTTGCTTTTGTGATTTGTTGTAATTTGTGTTGTGAAGCACTGTGAAGCAAATGGAATTTTATTCAAAAGACCGTGACCAAACATAAATCAAAATGTGCTCTAAAAATCGCCTAAAACCGAAATGTCATGACATTGTGTCAGACCCCCTGGGGTCACCGTGAAGGAGATCTCGGAGGTCATGGGGTCACCTTGAAGGAGATCTCGGAGGTCATGGGCTCACCTTGAAGGAGATCTAGGAGGTCATGGGCTCACCTTGAAGGAGATCTCGGAGGTCATGGGCTCACCTTGAAGGAGATCTCGGAGGTCATGGGCTCACCTTGAAGGAGATCTAGGAGATCATGGGCTCACCTTGAAGGAGATCTAGGAGATCATGGGCTCACCTTGAAGGAGATCTCGGAGGTCATGGGCTCACCTTGAAGGAGATCTCGGAGGTCATGGGCTCACCTTGAAGGAGATCTAGGAGATCATGGGCTCACCTTGAAGGAGATCTAGGAGGTCATGGGCTCACCTTGAAGGAGATCTCGGAGGTCATGGGCTCACCTTGAAGGAGATCTCGGAGGTCATGGTGAAGCCGTGCGTGATGACCGGCTCCTCCTCGGCGGTGCGTCCTTTCCATACGTCCAGCTCCACACAGCGACAGCCGGCCAGCAGCACCTGTCTGTACATCTCCACCGATGAGCTCCCGGCCAACTGGCCCGCTGAAAGAAGTTCATTTCCAAGGGTCATCGATTAATCACAAAATCAAATCTAATCAAATCAAGCTTTATTTATAGAGCACATTTCAAACAATCGAGATTGACCAAAGTGCTGTCTGTATAGTAAAATGAAAAACATCATCAAGAAAAGTAAAAAGGGAGACATCGAAGAGGAAGGACGGGTGGGGAGGGATCAATAGCTCCATATATGGAGATCTAAGGGTCTGAGGTTTGAGGTCAGATGTAGAGTTGCTGGCCAATATTGATAACATCAGGGATCTCCATATATGGGCTTAATATTGAGGGATTTCCATCCCTGATGATGACACGTGATGTCACGTGTTCCATCCCTGATGATGTCACGTGCTCCATCCTTGACGATGTCACGTGATGTCACGTGATCTCTCACCTGGGGTGTGACCAACACACTGACGGGAAATGCAGCAATTCCATAGTTAACTGCGACCTTCGGTCGCAACAATTACAAATAAGGAATGATCAAAGAAAAGAGGGGAGAGGACACCAGTGGTTCTGAAACATTTTTGATTCGGGGCACCCCTGCTGTAAATAACCTTTTCATTCACGGCACCTCTGAATTACACTGTTAATGTTTAGAATCTTATGTCATATTATGCAACATAAATATGCACATCTTTGAGAGAATATCAGTTTCCATTAGAGCAGACTTTACACTTGACGTTTAACATTTGAACCCCATACAGCATCCCTATTCCGGGGGGAACGTTCACCAAAAAACATAGCCGATCTACAAGCTCACAACGCGTCACAACAGTATGTACCTGTCAGATAGGTATTGTGTGAAGAGTTGATGAAGTAGTGGGACAGGGGGAAGCTCATGTCTTCAGACTGGTCCAGCTTCTCAGGGGGGATCACTCCGTTCTCATCACTGGACAGGTAGCTAGAGAATGCCTGGAGAGAGATGACACCTACACACGCACGCACGCACATGCACATGCACACACAGAGCTTCATAAGTATTGAAAAACCTTTTTTAATTTTGGATTCAATATTCATAGGTTCCCAGGATGTCCGTGCACCTACTGCAATATAGAAATCCTCAGCATCAAGGGTAGAATTCGGGATAAGCCCCAGTGCGTGTGTGTGTGTGTGTGTGTGTGTGTGTGTGTGTGTGTGTGTGCGTGCGTGCGTGCGTGCGTGCGTGCGTGCGTGCGTGCGTGCGTGCGTGCGTGCGTGCGTTCGTGCGCACGTGTGTGTGCGCGCGTGTGTGTGCGCGCGTGTGTGTGTGCGCATGTGCGTGTGCGAACATGCATGTGCACCTTGCTTCAACAGTGCCGTGTCCTGCTGGTGTCTCTCCATCAGAGCGTGTGTCTGCGCAGGTCTCAGGGGAGGGTAGAGTATCTCATTCAGACGAGGGTCTCTCTGTTTACAGTTGATGAACTCTGTCATCTGGTCTAGTGACAGCATGCCGTCGTCACCTCCCCTGCAGGGCACAACACAACCAACCACAATGGAACATAGAGGTCACCGTGTCTCCTATGGAAGCATGTCATGCACCTGAAGAAGCTTGTACATTGGCTATTTTTGGTTATTTGTTATTTTAAGATTAAAGAGTATTTGAAGTGGTCAGAGTAGCAATACAATACATTAGCAGTCAATAAAAGTGATTGGCTGTATGGCTACAAAACAAAACCATCATAAGCATGTTGTGCTAATTATTTATTAAATACAGGGCCAGTGTGTTTGGGAGGCTCATTTGATGCTGTTTCACAAATCGTAGATTAGGACTTGGCCTAACGTAATTTTATTTTGCTTTAATCCATGACCGCACGAGAACAGAACAGGACAGCAGGACAGAACAGGACAGGGTTATATAGAGACAGCACGGTTCAATAAATACTACAATCCTAATCCTATGATGAAGATCTTCACTACAATTCCACGGAATCTATTCCACAAAACTGAAGAAAGAAAACATAGGACGAAGCATCCTAGAGAAGAGAAGAGAAGAGAAGAGAAGAGAAGAGAAGAGAAGAGAAGAGAAGAGAAGAGAAGAGAAGAGAAGAGAAGAGAAGAGAAGAGAAGAGTAGAGAAGAGAAGAGAAGAGAAGAGAAGAGAAGAGAAAGTAGTCAAAGTACTCAACCCCAGTACTTGAGTCATAAAAGATATACACAGCTTAAAAAATAAGAAGTAGAGACACGCGCGCGCGCGCACACACACACACACACACACACACACACACACACACACACACACACACACACACACACACACACACACACACACACACACACACACACACACACACACACACACACACACACACACACACACACACACACCTAACAAAACAAAATGAACTTACTGCAGCTTAAAGACGCCGTTGAGCTCAGATCGAGGACACAGACAGTCCAGAAAGCTCCTGTAGGCCTCCGGAGAGAAGTCTTCCACTTTAATACTGTCACCCTGTCACATACACAACATGTCAACTACAGTAAGAAACATAGGGAATAATACGATAAAAAATAATGAAATACTGCTGTTCTCGGGCTAATGTTCCCCCCAGAATAGGGATGCTAGGGTTCAAGTTGTTGGACCAAATGTTGTGACATCTAAGTAACAATATGTAACTCAGATAACGTAGATGAAAAGGTTATTTACAGGGATGACCTGAGCCAAAAAAGTTTGAGAGGGTTTATAATGCTAACATACCCGTCCGTATGGCAGTCTATAGCTCTCCAGGGTAAGGGTTAGTCAGGGTTTATAATGCTAACATATCCATCCGTAGGGCAGTCTACAGCTCTCCAAGGTTAGCGTTAGGGTTTATAATGATAACATACCTGTCCGTAGGGCAGTCTACAGCTCTCCAAGGTTAGCGTGGGTTTATAATGCTAACATACCTGTCCGTAGGGCAGTCTACAGCTCTCCAGGGTTAGCGTTAGGGTTTATAATGCTAACATATCCGTCCGTACGGCAGTCTACAGCTCTCCAAGGTTAGCGTTAGGGTTTATAATGCTAACATACCTGTCCGTAGGGCAGTCTACAGCTCTCCAGGGTTAGCGTTAGGGTTTATAATGCTAACATACCCGTCCGTATAGGGCAGTCTACAGCTCTCCAGGGTTAGCGTTAGGGTTTATAATGCTAACATACCTGTCCGTAGGGCAGTCTACAGCTCTCCAGGGTTAGCGTTAGGGTTTATAATGCTAACATACCCGTCCGTAGGGCAGTCTACAGCTCTCCAGGGCAGTCTCCACTCTCTTCCTGTCTGAGGAGAACAGACGAACGATGCTGCAACGAGTCATAATGAGCACACAGCGTTACTAACAAACCAGTGTCCATTTTTCTACTAAAACTATGGCAAAGAATGTTAGTCGACTACTTTTTACGAAAACTAAACAAAAACTAAATAAAAACAAAGCTACAATGACTAAAAGTGTGACAAAATATACTGACAATTCTGTCAACCAATACAAAGAATATATAGACTAAATGTTAGGGAGGGACCAGTGGAGAAGAGATGCAGTAGAACTAAAAGACAAGTGATTGTATGCTTGGGTGCACTCCGATGTTGCGCAAAACTAAATGGTATTTTATTTTATTATTCAAAAGACTATGACTAAAACTAAATCAAAATGTGCTGTCACTGGGCTAAATATATATACAATAGAACATGGGACCCTTTCACATGAGAATGTTGTGCTCTAGGAGGCAGTGGTGAACACAAACTTACTTCTTGACTGGAATCTTCCCCTCTGGGTTTGGCTGGAGAGTTAACTTCACATACCTGGAATACAAACAAATGTTAGTTAAGTTGACCATTGATTGTCATAAGAATAACAATTAATTTCAACATGGGAACAGATCATGGCCTTTTAGGCCATGTAACAAAAATCATGAAAGTATAAAGTATCCATAATTCAGATTTGCTCATTTGATAACAATAAACATTGCATTATAATTATTGTAGTTATTTGGAGAAATGGATATTATATATAATATAATACTTTATATAATAAAATAATTTATTTGCTGAATATATTTTATCCTATATGAAGAGGGTGCCTAGAGGTGGACCACTGTGGACTGTGGACATCACAAATGTAACATCCAGGCTTTGTGAGGCGCACCGTTTCTCTGATCTGTAACAAGCCTGGCACAAACGTTCAAGGGACTGACATCAACGGGTATTATTAGGTTCTCAAGTCGCATCGTTCCCAAGTAGGCCGGTGGTGACTGGCACATACTTACAGGTCTATCAATATAACCACACGAGGGACCACAGGCCCAGCAGCAGCAGCTGCAGCTACAGTTACTTCAGGACCATGGACAGCAGCTCTTTCTTTCTCTCTCTCTGTGTGTGTGTGTGTGTGTGTGTGTGTGTGTGTGTGTGTGTGTGTGTGTGTGTGTGTGTGTGTGTGTGTGTGTGTGTGTGTGTGTGTGTGTGTGTGTGTGTGTGTGTGTGTGTGTGCATGCGTACTCACGCTTTGAGCAGACTCTGGTCTCTGTTCAGATTGTGGCTCAGAAGGTTAGAAGCCAGCGAGAACAGCTCTTCACACCACACCTACAATACACAATGATAACACACACACACACACACACACACACACACACACACACACACACACACACACACACACACACACACACACACACACACACACACACACACACACACACACACAGTGAGCTTGTAGATCAGCTATTTTCAAATGGCCAAAATGTATATTATATAGAGCTGAAGTAGTAATGGTTATGGTGGTGTTGGTGTAGAGTATGTTTTGTAATAATAATCAAAATCTACAAACTAAGTTTTCGCATAAATTGTACTGGAATAAAAGTACAATATTTGCTTCCGAGATGTAGTGGAGTAGAAGTAAAACTGTAATATTATTGGAAACAGTCGAGTACAAATCGTCATCCTGTGTTATAGTAAATGTAACTTGACCTTGGCCTCGTCATCCTGTGTTATAGTAAATGTAACTTGACCATGGCCTCGTCCTCCTGTGTTATAGTAAATGTAACTTGACCATGGCCTCGTCCTCCTGTGTTATAGTAAATGTAACTTGACCATGGCCTCGTCCTCCTGTGTTATAGTAAATGTAACTTGACCTTGGCCTCGTCATCCTGTGTTATAGTAAATGTAACTTGACCTTGGCCTCGTCCTCCTGTGTTATAGTAATTGTTACTTGACCTTGGCCTCGTCCTCCTGTGTTAGAGTAATTGTTACTTGACCTTGGCCTCGTCCTCCTGTGTTAGAGGAATTGTTACTTGACCTTGGCCTCGTCCTCCTGTGCAGCGATGAAGTTGATCAGGGTGACGTTGACCAGGTCCAAGGCCGTAACCACGGTGACCATGCGGTTCTCCAGACGACCAACCAGGCTGCCCGCATCCAGAAGCTCCCGCAGCTTGGCTTCCTATTGGACAAGAGGAGAGTCAGCGAGACAGCAGCTTGGCTTCCTATTGGACGAGAGGGGAGTCAGTGACAGAGGCTTGGCTTCCAATTGGACGAATGGAGAGTCAGAGGCTTCCTATTGGAAGAGAGGAGAGTCAGAGTGATTAGCAGCTTGGCTTCCTATTGGATGAGAGGAGAGTCAGAAGCTTCCTATTGGATGAGAGGAAAGTCAGAAGCTTCCTATTGGATGAGAGGAGAGTCAGAGTGATACATCGACGACAAAGTAGAGGTCAGGTCACTTAACCCATTGGTAAATAGCAAATGGTGCATTTACATCTTTATCCAAGGCGCTTTACATAGATTGTACATTACATTCATCCATTCACACACATATTCACACACCGATGCCGGAGGAAACCATGCAAGGCACCAACCAGCACATCAGGAGCAATTAGGGGTTCAGTGTCTTGCTCAAGGACACTTTGACACTAACTCTGGGGGAGCCCGGGTTCGAACTGGCAACCTTGCGGTTCCCATCCGGTCACTCTACCCCTGAGGGGGCCCTATGTTGTTCCAGGGACCGCCCAGAAGCAAAGATATGAGTTAAAAATGTTCGCTGTGCAAGAATATATATTAAAAGATTTGAGCAACATTTTCATTATTTTTCGAAGGACAATCCACAGACCTTTTGTGCTTCGGGTGTGTGGCAGTGGCAGATGTACTGCCTCATATACTGATACTAGACTGAGACACATTTCCAATACTAAACCATGCAAGAATTATACTTGGATCTCATAACACTGATGGTGGGACTACTGTTATAATTAGGGGTTACATTCGATCGGCGGACTGGACTTACGGTTTACTTATTCTTTGTTATTCATCTATTTGTGAAAGAATAGATCGGAAGCCGATTGGGGAGGAAGAGTTGATATATCGATGCATTGATGATCCGTACAAACGGATTCAGGGGGAGGGGGACTGGGGGGGAGGGGATAGCGTGTACCTCCACATGCGTTATGGCCCCCTAGTGAGACCCTTCACTGTCAGGTGAAAAGATGCTGGTGGCTTGACGGCTCGGGTATCGGAGGAGACTCGTGGCTATATTCACCCTCCCAATGACCTACTGTGGGGATTATCAGGGATGGATCACTCATAGACAGGCAGGGGAATTGGGAATTGGCTAATAATCAAATTGGGATATGAAGGGGAGAACATATATATTTTATTATCTGGGTGGGGCTTAGGGTGTTCAGCAGCATAGTCTCTTCAGTATTTATCTTTGTACCTTTTACATGCAAACAATAGACCTCAGATCTTATGTTGCATTTGCTTTAATCTGTCATGTTATCTGAGGAATGGGATTTGAGATCATGATTATTACTGTATGTCTGCCCCTGAGATTTCTATCATTTAAAATTTTCAATAAAAAGCTTAAAGGTGTAGTGAAATGAATTTTTTTTCACACTTTTAGACCATATCCGTGGTCATCATATGGTCATACCTAACAATGGATGCCAAAAAAATGGGAAAATTCAAATTTTTGTGTGTTTTTATATCAAACGTCCATAAAAATATATTTTGTATTACTTCCTGAAAACGAAAACGTGCTGCGTGATGACGTGTCGAGGCCAACATCGATAAAAGCCAATAAAAATGAAGCTCACCAGTTTAATTCCCCATATCTCCGCATCCGTCCAGCACAGGCTGCACAGCTGCTACTGATTACAGAAATCTTCCGTTTGTATTCCCATTCAAGATAACATCCAGAGAGTGTATTACGCGGTTTCAACTTAATCATCACGCTAAAAATGTATCTGAAAACATTATAGGGTAGAAATAAGCCACATTAAGAGTAAACTGGTAAAGCTGGCCGACTATCAGATTTGTAAACAAACATCCACAGATTCCACACGCTGTCCTGCGTAGCATAGCTACCCGTCCCTAGCTACCGTCCCATCCCCTGAAGGGATGCGACGCTCTGATTGGTTCAGAAACTTCATAGCGGTGTTTCAACTTGAGACCGTCTGAAACTTCACAATAAAATGTCCACCATTTCCGTTTCACTACGCCTTTAACCCCTTTATGGCCAGTGACGTAATTGACGTAATGAAATCAATAAATCCCTCATGGCCAGTGACGTAATGGACGTAATCGATTGATTCCCAATAATCGGGAGCTTATTGTCGCAAAATTTTGCATTTTTTAGCTAATTTGGCTAACGGCCGATGTAATCTTCCTAAAACCGGCCGAAAATCCGCGCGTGCACGGTCGATCACACACGCGCGTGATCGCGCATGCATCGCTGCGTAAAATGCGATGTTTTGGGCTTGATTAGAGCTTAATTTGACTTAGTTATGAAAAATACGATGATAGCTTAGCATTCCGGACATCTGAGAGTGTAACACAGTAGCAAAGCTACTGCCGGATATTTTGATCCAAACCGGAAGTGGTCATCGTTCACTCGCTCTCTTTGGTCAGAATCGGCAAAATGGTGACGTTACCGCCACCATCAGGACTGATTGTCCCAATACTATAGTCTTGCCCCGTCAAAATGAGATATAGTGTGTATATCGCGGATTTTTCTATTGGCATTAAAATGACAAATTAAACATTTGAAAAATGCTGGCTGAAGGCACATTAATTAGTTAATTAGGTATAGCAATAAGAGGGTTTTAAACAAAAATAAAAAATCAGCTAAAGTTTAAAATAGTGGTTAAAGTGGTTAAGATGTGTTCCGGGTCTCCAATAAAATCTCAAGACTGAAAATGTAATGAGGATGTTTTAGGCCGACCAGCTGAAGAAACCATGACCATTCATGTTTCTGGAAGATGCTTCTAAACTTGTATTCTATTGCTATAGTTTGATCACTTCAAATACTAGTTTGTAGATTTCCGGTGTGCAGACATGCTGGCTTCTATATGGAATCCAAATGACTGAAATCAGTCGTGGCGACTGAGAACTTTAAAAGTGAAGTGAAACGGAAATGGTGGGCATTTCATTTTGAAGTTTCAGGTTGAAACGCTGACTCTGGAGTTTCCGAACCAATGAGAGCGTCGCATCCCTCCAGGCTATGGGGTTTTAATCTGTGACTTCCGCTCACGTGCAGTGTCGTTTGTAAACAAAGTGACAGAGAGACGTGGGGCAAAGCCAGGCGATTATATCTAACATATACACAACCTATATACATATTTTAGCGTGATGATTAAATGTAAAACGAGTAATACACTATCTGGATGTCATCTTGAATGAGATTAAAAACGAAGTAGTTCTTTAATCAAAACCAGCTGTGTTGGAGGACAATGAAGGGAATCAAACTGGTGGGCTTCCTTTTTATTGGCTTTTATTGATGTGGGCCTCGACACGTCATCACGCAGCACGTTTTCATTTTCAGGAAGTAATTATAAAAACACACAAAGATGAGAATTTGCCCATTTCTTTGGCATCCATTGTTAGGTATGCCCATATGGATATGGTCTAAAAGTGTGAAAAACGTATTTTGAATTTCACTACACCTTTAATTGATGCATAAAGGTCACATTGAGGTATACCTTGGGTGGCCGGGTGCTCCTTCCAGTTCTGACATCTCTCACTAGAGTCAGGTCCAACAGTTCTGTCTCCTGAATCACACACACACACACACACACACACACACACACACACACACACACACACACACACACACACACACACACACACACAGAGAAAGTGTTTCATGAGCGGGGAGGGGACGCTTTTTTGACTAACTTCCATTTAGTTTTATTAATATTTTAGTCATAAGAAAAGTTTTTTTGTCTAGTTTTAGTCGACTAAATGCCATAAGATTTTAGTCTATGTTATTTTTTTGGTGGTGCCTTGATGCCGTCGTAATGCGTGATTTTACCCTTGGTTGCATGCTGAAAAAAAGCCGATCTGCAAGCTCACACATTGTGAACTTGTAGATCTGCTATTGCAACACCCGAGCGTAAACAAACATAAAATGACGTGTCTTTTAGTTCTACTGCATCTCTTGTCCACTAGTCCCTCCCTGATCATCTGTTGACGAAATTGTCAGTACATTTAGTCATATAGTTTTAGTCATCACAGCTTAGATTTTATTTATTTTTCATTCAGTTTATCAAAAAATGTATTAATAAAGCACTTATTTCCAACTGTAAACCTGTTATAATGTGACAATAAATGCTGATTCTGATCAGAAGCGCTTCCACCATGCCTTTTGCAACTCAAGGAGTTGCATTAGGACGGGTGGTCTGTGTATTTTGTGAAAAATAAAAAAAATATATATATATATATATTAAAAAAAAAAGGAGTTGCATTAATGTGGTTGACCTTAAAATGGTTTTGTTGCAAGGAGTTGCAACTGGTGTGGTTTGGGCTTAATTAGTGCACATGCGCTTAAATGCACACACCGTGCTGAGCGAGCACTCACTCACTCACTCACTCGGCTGGAAGTGAATTAATGGTGGGGTTAAATGCTACATCCCGTTTCCTGCTGGGGATTTTGAGCCCACCTGGACGGAGACAGGAGGTGTGTGTGTGTGTGTGTGTGTGTGTGTGTGTGTGTGTGTGTGTGTGTGTGTGTGTGTGTGTGCATGCGCGCGCCTGCCTGCCTGCCTGCGTGCGTGCATGCGCGCCTGTGTGAGCGTGCATGCGTGCGTACGTGAGCGCGCGTGCGTGCGTGCGTGCGTGCGTGCGAGCGAGCGTGCGTGCGTGCGTGCGTGCGTGCGTGCGTGCGTGCGTGCGTGCGTGCGTGCCTATGGTAGTGTGTTTAGATTAAAGTGGGCCAGCTGTCTAGGTCAGGACATAGTGGGTCGTCAACAGTGGGTCAGTACCCCCGGGGGTCCTCAGAGTAACTCCAGGGGTCCGCCAAATATTTGTGTGATGGGGAACATTATCCGAAAAATAGCAGTCTCAATAATAGTAAAAATAGTCTCAATGTTGCTTAATACAAATATCAGATAGGATAGTTAGTGTGCTTGTGCTTGTGCGTATGTGTGTGTGCATGCATGTGTGTGTGTAACCTTGTTCTGGTCTGTCCAGTACAGGTAGAATCCATGTGGATCCACACACAGCGTGACTGGAGTCACTGTAGATAGATCCTAGAGAGAGAGAGAGAGAGAGAGAGAGAGAGAGAGAGAGAGAGAGAGAGAGAGAGAGAGAGAGAGAGAGAGAGAGAGAGCAAAGAAAGACATGTCAAAGAGATTCAAATATGACCATAATGACTCACAAGCATGAACACACACACACACACGCACGCACAGTAAGTTCTGTCCAGTTGTCATGACGACTTCAAACTGTTACATTGTTGCCATGGTAACCAGCCAGGTGAAATCAGGACTTTGCCTACTTACTTTACTGGCAGTTTAAAATAATTTGTCAACAATAACAAATATAACAATGTCATCATAGAAAACGTTGCCAATGTCGATTATACACAAAAACAGCCAAAGCTCAGTTCCACTGTGGTTCGACCTTGAACCGTGAGTGGAGCGGGCTCTCCGGGGTAGGGATCGAACCATGACCACTTACTGTTGAGTCACATTTCAGTGTTTTTTTCCCTTAATGTCCCGCCCCATATTGGATACTGGGCCCTGGTTGGTTATAGACTGGTCCCAGACTAATCTGGTTGGCCACCATTTCAGCCGTGAGGTCCTCCCACAATTGAGAGGGGCCAGACTTAATCTGCCTGGGGCATAGCATTGCAAAGGCAGATGAAGGCTGGCTACACAAGGCCAGATCATGGGTTCAAATCCCGGGTGTCACGGTTGCAATTAGGACAGTTACACAAATCGTTGTATTGTAGCTTTCCAAGAAAACGGAATGCATGCTTATGAATGAGGACCCATCAATTGATGGATCACACATTAAGGAAGTTGAGGACTTTAAATATCTGGGTTCATAACTTCATACTGTATGTGGCTGACAGCAGAAAGGACTTTCTTGCCAGAAAGGGTCAAGCCTGGAACGCCTGCAACAAACTCCTCCGAGTCTGGCAGTGACCTCCACCAAGGTCAATTTCTTCAGGGCCTGTGTTGAAAGCATCCTGCTATACGGTGCTGAAACAGGGACTATGAAGAAGGAATTACAAGACTGGCTTGATGGCACATATACAAGACTCCTCATGTGTGTTAAAAAACATCTCCTGGAAAACTCATCCAACCAAAGAGCAGATCTATGGTGAACTGCCGCCATTAATAACAACCGCAGGTACGTCGCAGACCAATCTTTGCTGGTCACTGCTACCGCTCCAAGGATTAAATAATATCAGATATCCTGCTATGGTGGCTCCCTCAATCATCTAGAGGCCTCATACATATCCTGACACAAAGACGTGGCATCTAGGATCTTGACGACAGTCGAAGGATGATGATGATGATGTAGCTTTTGGTAAACATTTGTGGTTTATTTCAACCTGGGTATAGTATGGGGGATATGAGGATATTCATTGCACTATTATGCTTGTAATGTTTACCCGTGGGTGCTACACTTTTCTGAAATAAAAAGTGTTGAGAAGGAAAAGCAAATTAAGCAAAGCATAAAAACAATTACATTACAGGCTCCAGAGAACACTGTAATCGAATCCAAACAGAGAAAAGTCACTTGGCTCAATAAAGGAGGACTCAGTAATTATGAACCCATGTGGGACCTTCAACAAATTGTCTCTGTCGGCTGGAAACCACAGATGTCCAAAACGGTAAAGGTCCCTGCACACTGGACGCGTTTTCGGATTTTTAGCTGCGTTTTTCCGTCGGTTTTCCGAAAAACGTGTCCAGTGTGCAACCACCAAGTAGCAGATCCACAAGCTTTAGATCTGCTACTTTTGATGCTTTTGTTGTAGTTAGTATGGTAAGTAAGTACGGCAAGTATAGGCCATTCATTTACCAAACAAAACACGGAAAGTTAGAAAATGGAGAGAAGAGGTTTCTGCCAGACATCAAAGGTAATAGTCGCTTTCTGTCGTGTGGAAACCTTGTGTTTCCATTCCAAATGGTTACTTTTCACTAAGTGAAAAAAAAACTATTTTCAGTGGATCCAATGTAGTTATAATTTAGACGAAAGCTCTTGGTAATACATTTCATTGCAATATTTATATAACCCACATTTATCCCAAAATAGCTGATCAACAAGTGAACTGCTATTTTGGGCTACTTTAGTGTTTAGTACGATGAGAAGTAGAGCATTTAAATTACGAAAAAACATAAAAAGTTGAAACATGGAGATGAGAGGTTTCTGCCCGCATACAAATGCAACAATGATGAAAGCAATAACAAGGCTTTGGTTAGAGGCATGATTGAAAAAATATAATGGGGATTTGTTTTCTATTCGAGTCATTAAAGAAGATACTGAGTTTAGGGATCATGTTTTCTCTAATGGGCTGTTACAAAGTTTTGGGCCACCTGATTGCAAAAAATGCTTTATTAGAGAATTAGATGAATAGAGCTGAATAGAGCTACAATAGGCTATATGTATTTCCCGATCTACAAGCTCACAACGTGTCGCATCTCGACACGTTGTGAGCTTGTAGATCTGCCTATTTCACTAGTTTGGTTCTCGGGAAGACATCCAATTTCTCCTTTGGGTCTCGGGCTAAAAAGTCTGGGATCAACTGGTGTAAAATGTTTAAAACGATCTGGCTCGTAGTATGTACTGTATGAGCCAGGATTTGAAATGAAATGAAATGAAATGATTACTATATTTACCCAGGGTATCTGGGCTAAGCTCAATAACTTGTTTCCAGCCAGGCCCTGCTCATAGAACATTTCATCGTAGTGGTTCAATGCCTTGTTCAAGGGCACTTCAGCGGTGGTAATTTTAACGTGTCGGACCGCTGATTCGAACTGGCGACCTTCCGGTATCAAGACCGCTCCGCAATCCGTTCGGCCACCGCTGCCAGCCAGAGATATTCAGTATTTGTATTTGCAGACTATAAATCTGCTTTGTTACATAACTACATATAAAGGAAACCTATGCGTAAAGCTGCTGAGAGATATGACAAAATCAATTAATATTGAATTAAGTCTGTGATTCCCACTATACAGGTGATGTGATTAACTGTAACAAAGGCAGAACTAATCTAGCACCATGTGTTTAGGAATGCAACCTGGAGCACACATATAACCCATTAACCAGCAGGTGCTCCAGGTTGTGTTATGTGTGCTCCAGGTTGTGTTATGTGTGCTCCAGGTGGTGTTATGTGTGCTCCAGGTTGTGTTATGTGTGCTCCGGGTTGTGTTATGTGTGCTCCGGGTTGTGTTATGTGTGCTCCGGGTTGTGTTATGTGTGCTCCGGGTTGTGTTATGTGTGCTCCGGGTTGTGTTATGTGTGCTCCGGGTTGTGTTATGTGTGCTCCGGGTTGTGTTATGTGTGCTCCGGGTTGTGTTATGTGTGCTCCGGGTTGTGTTATGTGTGCTCCAGGTTGTGTTATGTGTGCTCCAGGTTGTGTTGTGTGTGCTCCAGGTTGTGCTATGTGTGCTCCAGGTTGTGTTATGTGTGCTCCAGGTTGTGCTATGTGTGCTCCAGGTTGTGTTATGTGTGCTCCAGGTTGTGTTATGTGTGCTCCAGGTTGTGTTATGTGTGCTCCAGGTTGTGTTATGTGTGCTCCAGGTTGTGTTATGTGTGCTCCAGGTTGTGTTATGTGTGCTCCAGGTTGCATTCATCAGCTCGTGGTGGACAATTTTGTCAAAATTCAATTATTATCCAAAGACATACAAAATGAGTACACAAACACATAAAGCAGTCTGCGATTGCAGCTGGTGCAAAAATGTGGCAGCCCGCCTACTCACTGGCACAAAGATGTGTGACCATAAATAACTCCCGTCTCCCGTCTTAGCTGTGCTCCATTGGCTCCCTGCTGTCTATATTTTAGAGTTCACTTTAAGGTCCTTTTATTTGTTTTTAAATCTTTACTCTTTATCTCGCGGAACTTGTGGAACCTTACTCCCCAGTTAGGGCTCTGAGGTCCGCTGACAAGGCACTCTTGGAGGTTAACAAAACGAGACTAAGATCCAGGGGTGACCCCCACGCTCTGGAACAGCTTGGTTTAAGACTACGATCCAGGGGTGACCCCCACGCTCTGGAACAGCTTGGTTTAAGACTAAGATCCAGGGGTGACCCCCACACTCTGGAACAGCTTGGTTTAAGACTAAGATCCAGGGGTGACCCCCACGCTCTGGAACAGCTTGGTTTAAGACTAAGATCCAGGGGTGACCCCCACGCTCTGGAACAGATCCAGGGGTGACCCCCACGCTCTGGAACAGCTTGGTTTCATTTCACGCTCTCAAGAGTTAAATTATTGATAAACATCTGCATTGCTTAATTTACAAGAAGTCTACACAATTCAGAAGAGCAGAAGAGCCTGCTGGTTAGTCAGTCAGGGACCAATCAGAAGGCTGACAAAGGGTGAATTGGCCGCACGCACGCACGCGCACACGCACACGCACACGCACACACACACACACACACACACACACACACACACACACACACACACACACACACACACACTCAAATATGATGTGCTGCGATGGCATTCCATGCACACGCTGGAATGTCACTCACAAATATTGTATAGTGCTCTGTCTTGCAAACACACTTCTAAAATGACAATGACACACACAAGTTCATCACACATGCATGCACGCACGCACGCCTCATCTGTTTAGGTGGTGGTAACCAGACCAGTTACCATAGCAACTTGACAGCACGTTTCTTATCAATGCCCTGTGAGCACACACACACACTCTCTCTCACACACACACACACACACACACACACACATACCTCCAAAAAATCGTGTATTTTTGTATTATTATTATTAAAACAAAGAATAAACTTTTACAAGCTCCTGAATCATTGCTTTATACCATAAGAACAGCTGTGATGTTAGTGATCTTTGGGATTCACATTTGCTTGGAACTTCTGCTTTGTATCTTTGATGTTTGTATAATGATATTGCTTAGCTTGATAATGGTTGCCAAGTCTGTGATCGCATCAATGTCCGAAGATGTTTGAAAATGCAAATCTTTTCAACATGGAAACAACTACTTCCTTCACAGGTGTTACCCATGATAGGCCTACTAATTAAGGCTCTGTTCCATTTAGTGTACAGTGGTTCTCAAATGTTTTAATTTCATGGACCCCCATAACTCTGAGAGAGTGAGAGTGTACAAATGGAACCATTTGGGTCCATTTGGTTCTATTTGTTGTACACTCTCAAGAGTTACACACCCGTACAGGGCAATTTGGAACCCACTCAAGGACACCTTTGAGACCCATGCACTGGTGTAGCAGAGTGTTTCCAGTGAGCCAACATGCACAATAGCAGCACCCTGACTCTGTTTGACCAGAATGGAACAGAGCCTTCATTAGTATCATCTGTAAGACATATGAAGGAAGTAGGGAAGGGGCCTGGAAGTAGGAAGAGTTACTCTGTGCGCATAGAGCCTATTACTATTATCTCAAATAATTTAGATAATAGCGAGTAGGGAGATTATGTAATCCTTAAACGGACCTGAGTTGGAACTAGGTTGGTCAGTTGTCGTTTCCTTCTGGACCCGATCTCACATGGCGAATGCTCCAGAACGTTCCCTCCAGAATAGTTGGTGTTCAAGCATATACAATAGCTAAGTAAGAACACCCCCCTGTCCACCTCTACAGGTGGTGATGATTGTGTACCACAAGTTATTTTCAACCTCTTTCATGTCAAGGACCATTATTTATTCGCCATTTGAGCCGCGGACCACCATTTAATGAGAATTAGCATCTCAAAGATAGAATATTTTGTTTCCATGCGGTATTGGTGTGGTACCATAGGAGAGATTACAGGCAAACAAAATAATAATTCTTCTACATTCTTTAATTGTGTAGACATTGTAAATTAAGTAATGCAGATGTTTAACAATAATTGTACTCTTGAGAGCGTAAAATGAAACAATTTGGTTTAATTTTACACTCTCAAGTGTTAAATATCTACAGTATAAGGGGCCATTTGGTTATACCAACTCTTCCATCATTTAGCTGGGGACCACCTGGAACCTCCTCAAGGACCTTTTAAGCTGAGCATCCACAGACAAAAGAGGCAAAGCAGAGGAAGCTCAACTCACTCCATAGACAAATCACATTGTCAGAGTTAATGGAACCCTCAGGATTACATATATAAACGCTACCAACTACCTGTTGACCTTCCTGACCAACCTGTACGACAGACAAGAAACAATACTTCTATTGTAGAACACACTGTAAAAGGCTAGTCTGACTCCACACCAACCATTCATGGTGTGTTGGCAAATTGGCCAACCACTCATAAAATGTGTAGTCGCATCTGTAATTAAAGTGTTCTATATGATGACAGCTTTACATGGCGAACAGGATAAGGAAAGCAACCATCAAACAGAATAGACCCATGTCTTCTTTCATTCCTCTTGCCTCACTATTCCTGAATTACTGCTGGCATTTCAGTATTTCTCTCTCTCTCTCACACACACACACACACACACACACACACACACACACACACACACACACACACACACACACACACACACACACACACACACACACACACACACACACACAGTCACACACACACACACACACACACACACACACACACACACACACACACACACACACACACACGACAGACAGTTCAATTAAAATCTAATCAATTAGCTTCATCGACATAATATAGAAGCTTCCTCATTTTCCTCTGCAAACCAATAAAAGCAGGGAAAAACCTCCTCTGCTATGCAGTGTGTATGTATACATGAAATGGAAATAAGGAGTGGTAGGACGCAGCAGTACTATAAGACATAGGAAGTGGGATGAGTATAGGAAATAGGAAGTAGGATAGGACATGACAGGACATGACATGACATGACAATTATAGGGAATATACTGTAGGAAGTAGCAGGACTTTAGGAACTAGCAGGACTTTAGGAAATAGGAAGTAGCAGGACTTTAGGAACTAGCAGGACTTTAGGAAATAGGAAGTAGCAGGACTTTAGGAAATAGGAAGTACCTCGTCCCATTTGATGAAGTTGCTGCCGCTCTTCAGTGTGGAGGAGACATCAGGAGGCTGCAGCTTCAAGGCATGGACCCCTGGCTGCCCGCCAGCCATGGCTGCACACACACACACACACACACACACACACACACACACACACACACACACACACACACACACACACACACACACACACACACACGCACACACACAGGTGCTCAAACGCAAAGCGCAGCAGGCATGTGGATCACCGTCTCCGGTGAACACCAACTCCTCAGAAGTCCAGCAGGAACAGCAGAGACGTGGTTGTCTGCAGCCTCTCACATCTTCCCACTTGTTGTCTGGAAATAGAAAAACTCATGTCTGCACTTTTTTTTTTAATTGTCTTCACTCTATCCGCCGCCTCGCCTCGCTCTCCCTCCCTGTCTCTCTCTGTCTCTGTCTATCTCTCTTGCTTCTCTATCACCTTCTTATTCTTGTCTACTCTGCTCACCTCCGTTGGTGCTGCGTCTCGCAGAGGCAGGCTGAATAAGGATGGACATGCATGCATGTGTGTGTGTGTGTGTGCGTGTGTTTGCGTGCGTGCGCGTGTCTGTGTGAATGTGTGTGTGTGTGTGTGCACGCTCCTCCACAAATTGACTCATCGACGACATGCGCACAACGGGCACGGCAGCATCCCACAGATGGGGGGATGGAAAGACGGAGAGGAGGAAGTGCAGAGTAAAAAGAGAGAGTGAGAGAGAGACAGAGAGAGGCAGAGAGAGGCAGAGAGAGAGAGAGAGAGAGAGAGAGAGAGAGAGATAGAGACAGAGAGAGACAGACAGACAGAGAGAGAGAGAGAGAGAGAGAGAGAGAGAGAGAGAGAGAGAGAGAGAGAGAGAGAGAGAGACAGAGACAGAGACAGAGACAGAGACAGAGACAGAGAGAGACAGACAGACAGAGAGAGAGAGAGAGAGAGAGAGAGAGAGAGAGAGAGAGAGAGAGAGACAGAGAGAGAGACAGAGAGAGTGAGAGAGAGAGACAGAGAGAGACAGAGAGAGAGAGAGAGAGAGAGAGAGACAGAGAGAGAGAGAGCAGGGGGGGTGCCAGATCTGCCAATTAGAGCGTAGGAGGATGAATAATGTAAAGCCTGTCAGATTAAGGCTAAATGGATGCAGTTAAAGGTTTATGTTGGTGTCAAAACCTCAGAGCTGACATTTACCACGTTGTGTTTATTTTACCACTTAAAAAAAGACCCCATGCATCCGTGTTCTGACCCAGGAAAAGCCTTGGCAGAGAAGAGCAGTTAATTAACTGTATCATTTTTGACACCGTCTCCTTTTTGACATAGCCGATGTACAAGCCGGCAGCACGGCACACATCAGTCCATGGCACAAAACACTTTCAGGTGGGGGTCTCCGTGGACAGATACATATCTGGGCCTTTGGCACGAAGAAAGTTTGAGAACTACTGATTTAGAAGGAATTTGTACAATCAGCCTCAGGTCTTAATTGGTTAAAACGTGTTGCAGCACTCTGAATCTTCCAACATCAACGATATGAGTGCTCTGAATTTCAGAATGACAACAGAAAGAAACTGTGTTCGCGATATTGCCGGGGAGGTGGCCCTGCTCTGTATCGTTTACGTTAGTCACTCATATTTGATACAGTCTGTGTCTGGCGAAAATGTTACTAATTCGGTGGCGGTAACATTAGCATTTTGTTGATTCTTGTTGATTCTTGCATATGAGTCAAACCGCCAGGTTATTCGTTTATTTTTGGAACACAGTTCTTATTTGACATGATAAAGGAAACATCTATGGGGATTTTGAATGGATTGATTGATTGATTGATTGAAAAATGTATTAACAGTTTGCAGAATTACAGTACATTTCAAGCACAAACTCAATACAAAGGCTGTTAACTGTGAGTGGACGACCCAATTAAGCATTACACTTGTTTCCAATAGGGTCCACAATGTTCAATTCATCAAAAACATTTAGAAACGTACAAATAGACACTTCTATATAGACAAAGGACAGAACAGGAATTCATCATAAAGGAGGTAAAAAGGGAAAAGAAACATATACAGTGAGGGAAAAAAGGGGTGGGCGGTGGGGGGGATTCACGTTCAGCTCCGTTCATTTGTTTGTTATCCTTGGAGGAGCTGCGTTGGGTCCCCAAGTCGGCTCCGTGGCCGTACCTTGAGTTGGCTGTGTGGCCGTGACCATCTCTTGTGTTGTCCTTGTGTTGGGTCCCCAAGTCGGCTCAGTGGCCGTACCTTGAGTTGGCTGTGTGGCCGTGACCGTCTCTTGTGATGTCCTTGCGTTGGGAGAAAATAACGTGACCCAGGTAGGATGTGTAAAATGACGTCAGACTTCAGTGCTTTATAGCCAACGTATGAATAGATAAAGTTGTTAAAATGATCGTGATGCTGTATTAACTACTTTTACCCGGACCCCACGTTGAGAACCACTGCTCTAGCAATGATTGCTATTGCTATAGTTAGAGCAATTGACTTAATGCTTACGTATCGCTTACAACACGACTCTTCAGGCCAAGGACCTTAGCTGAGAGAGCCATGAAGCACGGACCCCCACTATACATATTGCATACAATTGTGTTACATATTAAAGCAGCACTACATGTTACTTTTAAAAATGAATAAAATGTAATGTTGTCCAATCTGTATGGTAGAGTGTGTTACTACAATATAACATTATACATTTGGAGTGGTTGTATTTTGTCCTCCTGCTATTCAATTAAGACATTTAGATTGTGTCAAAGGTCATGCCTCACCTAGACACAGGAGGATCTCACACAGATTTTGACCTGATGATCACTTCATCCCCCGAGCAAGCAGGCAGGCTCTATTAGCTCAATGGTGAAAAAGCTAAAGTAGAGTAAAAAAGCCTTCCGTGCAAATTGATAAGAGGCTTTTAAAGCTAGCTCACCCCATTTAAATATTGTCTAATGTTGACCGTTAGACCCTGCGATGAGAGCTCTTTGAGCGGAAAAGCGTTGGCGCCTGTGCTTATTATTTCTTCTATTTTTTTGTAGACATGCTCGCCTGCCTACAGTATCTCCACAGCAAAAAAGGAGAGGAACTTTCAAATCTGTATGCCCTTTGATAACCCTCCCTGCAAAGAGCATCTGTTCTCTGCTGGCTATAATTATTGGACCCACGCACCGCTCCTACAATACCTCTTTTATGTGATTTTCGACTAGCTTGAAAGTATTTTCACAGGTTTTTCTCATATCTGGGTTGTCTGCAAATAATGCTGCAGCTTTGATTGCATGGCTTCATAATATATTTGTTTGACAGCGCTATCGCCAGCGCTGTGTAAATTATTATCATAATCTTTTAATGTCTCAAATTCTTTTTTTTTAACAACACAAATTGTCGTTACACTAGTTTGTGAGTCCGTGGCGGCACCACCTTAATTTGGGGGTCCTTGACAAGCTCCTAGGCGTGGTGTGAGTAGGTAGGTACTGTAGTTTACTGCATAATGAATACCTTGCACACAGAAGAGCATAAAGAGCATGGCACGTTTGTATAAGATGTACTTAACGGTTCCCCCTGCCCACACAATTGTCTTTATATAGCTACTTTATTATCGGAAACAAGAACACACTCTCACTGACTGAAACACATACATATTTACACACATACACACACACACACACACACGCGCGTGCACAGCGCACACACGCGCTTAATTGGACATGTACGCGAACAAACACATGCACACACGCACGCACAAAGACACACAAGTATTGCACACACAAGATGATAGTTCATGCACACTTCCTCACTGTCCAGCCTAGCAATCCTCCTCCTACACGCACGTGCACACGCGCACGCACGCACTCACGCACGCACGTACGCACGCACGCACGCACGTACGCACGCACGCACGCACGCACGCACGCACGCACGCACGCACGCACGCACACACGCACGCACACGGACACACACACAGATACACACAGACACGTGTTCTCACAATATTGTAATTTCGACCAAAAATAAAAGCACATTCAGTATTATAATATTTGTGATAGAAGTCTTAATGGTGTACTATGACAAAGAATTAAAGGGTACTTTATTGTTGAGATAAATCTGTTGAGAATTAACCTAGAGACCTTTTGGGTAATGAGCCAACATGAAGCATATCTTATCTTTGCTGTCAGGCAGACACCTCGTATCTCCATAGTTAACCATATAGTCATATTCTATACTTGGCTACTCACAGATAGCAGATCTATACAAGCTCAGAGCGAGTTATTTCGTACCACTCTGGGCTGGTAGATCTGCTATTTTTGAAAAATCTTGCAAAAATGCAAATCTTTATATTTTTTCTTTGTTTTGAGATGGGGGTCCACAGCCAAATACATTTTGGCGGTCCTTGACATGAGGTTTGAGAACCACTGACATTATACGTTTTTCTGAAACCTGTTAGGATCTAGGTCGGAGACATCCGTAGAATCGGCTAATGGGTTAAGCTTTTTATGTTTTCCTCGTGTAAATTAAGGCCCAATTTCAGTGTTGCACAAAGGTAGTTAAAATAGCAGATCTACAGAAGCGACGGATCGTGAGCTTGTGTAGATCGACTATTTCCACGTTTTCTTTTTTATAAAAAAGGAACAGTTTAGCACATACAAGGTTTCCACCCCACAGTGATGACATGATGCTTCACGTTGGCTCATTACCCAGAAGGTCTCTAGGTTAATATTACTGCTAAGGAGTTCTCCTTTCCTTTTTTTAAGATCATTTTTTGGGGCCGTTCTATTTAGACATAACTGTAGGTGAGACGGAGAACGAGAGAGAGAGAGAGAGTGAAAGAGAGGGGAGATATATGCAACACATGATGGCAGTCAGATTGAAACTCACAAACAGCATGTACAATAATACACAATGTGCACGCACGCGCACACGCGCACGCACGCACGCACGAAAGACTCTTACTGCCGGCACATGTGCATATGCTTGCGCGCACACACACACACACACACACACACACACACACACACACACACACACACACACACACACACACACACACACACACACACACACACACACACACACAGACACCGTGCTGGGGAGCTTACATAAGGCAGAGTGGGAGGCTGCTACTATTTCAAGACTTTTTGTATGTAGGCCTATGGGATCCATAAGGACACTTACTCAGTGTGTTTCATAACCACACGGAGGTTTGAAGTCTCCAAGTTTTTACACTGCATGATGGGCCAGTGGTGCAGTACTGACACTTAAGTAAAAGTATCAATATTGCAAAGTAGAAATACTCCTTTACAAGTAAAAATCCAGAATTAGAAAATGTACAAAGGTCTTGGCATCAAAATGTATCAAAAGTAAATGTCCCGTTTTCTAATGTATAATAATCTTTTAAAAAAAGCCCATCTGCAAGCTCAAAATGTGCCGCATTGCGCCGCATCTTTTCTAATGGTCGGAATATAGTGCTGAAGTGCTTAATGTATGTTTTGTAATAATAATCAAAATCTACAAAGTATCTACAGTAGTAACTAAAGTTTTCAAATAAATGTAGTGGAGTAAAAGTACAATATTTGGATCCGAGATGTAGTGGAGCAGAAGTAAGTATTGGAATGGAAATTGTACATACTCAAGTAATATACAAATACCTCCAAATTGTACATTACTTAAGAAGTGAATGTACTTTCTACCACTGCATGGTGGTTGGGTTGGTTTTTCGGCTTCAGCGTTGCCTCCAGCGTGACCGGGCAATTGATCGAGAGTGGGAACCGATCTCTCTTTTGCATTTTAGTTTTTTGCATTACCAACTCCTACAGGATTTGTTCGGGGGGTTGGATGAGTGTTCCTCCCCACACGTTGCTTACGTCCTCCTGGTGTTGAGACCTGAGACCAGAAAACCTACGTTTCTATGTCAGTGGTTCTCAAACTATTTCATGTCACGGTCCCCCAAGATGATATGTTATTGGCCGCCGACCACCATCTGAAAATATGTTGTTCCAGGGACCCCCAGAAGCAAAATTTGAGTTAAAAACGTTTGCTGTGGCCTGGGCCGTGGCTCAGCGGTCCAGGCACCTTGGCTGGCAATCCAGTCTGGCAGTGTGCCGCGGGTTCCACTCCCGATCCCGACGGCCTTTACTGCATGTCATCCCCCCATCTCTCTCCCCATTTCCTGTCAGCCTACTGTCTGTCCCTCCATAAAAAATATAAAATAAAGGCGAAAGCCACAAAAAAAAAACATTTAAAAAAAACAAAAAAAGAAAATAAACGTTTGCTGTGAAATGATATATATTCAAATATCGTTTTCACGATAAAAAAAAATAGCATGCTATTTTTCCAACAGATAAATAATAGATCATCTTTCACTCAATGGGGCAAAACTGTCGCAAGTTAACAATGTCCATATAAATGGTAAATAAATGGCAAATCTGCATTTATATAGTGCCTTTATCCGAGGCGCTTTACTGTACAATAGATTGTGCATTACATTGGGATCCGCTCGTAATAATTAGTCCGACAACATGGCTTCGCATGCGGTTTGCTCCATAGTCTGGTGGAACGACTATTGATGCATATGGTGTTGCTTACACACGACTGTAGTTCCTTTTGTCTTCCCTTTCTCTTTTTATGGAAACAACAAAAAAAGGATGGGAGCTTGCACAAAAACAAATTACACCAGTGTTAATTCTGTCTTTTGAACAACACACCATTTAGTTTTAGTCCACATGTAGTCATCTGATATTGTTTATACTTGAGTCCAAACCACACTAGTTGCCGTTTTAAGGTCAATCACACCAATGGAACTCCTTGAGTTGCATTGGTGTGGTTGACCTTCAAGCCTCATCTTAGTCGACTAAATATCCCAATCTTAGTCTTTTAGTGTCTTATTTGACAAGCAAATACTTGTACACCTGTAAAAGCAGCTCACCTGTCAGATGGTGCAGTGCAGTGGTTCGTCCTCACCACCCTCTGCATCGCTGGACGGTCAAGATGGCCGTCACCACCACCCTCTGCATCATTGTACAGTCAAGATGGCCGTCACCACCACCCTCTGCATCATTGTACAGTCAAGATGGCCGTCCTACCCACGGCACCCTCTGCACCGCTGTACGGTCGAGGGGCGTGCAGTGGGCAGTCCACACCACCCTGTTCATCCTCACACTCAGCTGGTGACGCAGCTCATTGGGATGCAGTTGCAACCTATGAGGATGCATGTTTCTTCAGCCAGCTGACTCCACCCAACACTTTTAAGATGAACACTGTGTCGGCAAAGCTCTCAATATCAGCAATGATCACAGGCCCCTCCTGCAAACTTTGTAAGCAAATAATAGACAGAATATTCGCACCGATACGTTTATCGCATTAATACAGAGATTATGTGTACTGAATGGATTTGGGTGAAATTTGGACAAAGTATGCAGGAGTTATAGCAAAAGGTGTGTTTTTCTTAATGGCATAATAATATGGAGAATTGCGTTTTTTATGATGCAAGGAATCATGGGGAAATATGTTTTGATTGTACAAAATGGTTCAAGAGTTATATGCCAAAATGTACAGCAGCCGGGTATAGGACGACAATGAGGCCGATTTGAAAACACTGGTGTGGAGTGTCATATCCTTGGCCTATTGTCATAAGATGTACAGTTTCACATCGAATGGTCTAGCGGTGAATACACATGGGGACAAGGGAGAAATATAGTATTCGCCTCTCGACCCAGCAAAGACAATTACAATTTAACTCACCTCAACTCAACTCAATTGAACCGCTTCCGTTCGTTTTTTGCTCCCCAGGCAGGCTCTCTGTAGCCTGGCTAATAAGCCAGACCGAATCAGCCATTGGCAAAAAAAATAAACGGTCTGGAGAGGCTCAATTGTACGCCCATTTCCTACACCAGAGAACTGGTGTGGCCAATCGGGACACGGTATGCAATATGGGCGGGCTTTGGTACAGTGACGTTCAATGCTTGAGACCTTTGACTGACAGTAGCTCTGACCAATTGCGTCAAAGAGAAAATGTTTGAACCCGCCCCCCGGGAAACAAGATCCATACACAGCATCTCCAGACTCAAATACCACACGACAGTGTGATTTGAGTCTGGCTTATTAGCCAGGCTAGGCTCTCTGACCATTCAGATATGCCGTCCCTATTTACAATGGCCCTGCTTAAAACTGGTGGAAATGCAAGTTTGCGGCCGGTTCCGTGAAAGAAACCAAGGTTCCAAGAATCTAGAATGGAACCAGTTCTAGAACCAAAGTTATTTTGGTGGAAAAATGTCTCTATATAGAACTGCTATTCATTCTATGCCATCCTGCCAAGTTGGGGCACCCATGCTAAGATTCTGTCATCTTATTTTCTCTTTCTAGTATCATTTCTAAGTCTGGCAGAAACCTCCATATAGATGGTATGCACATACATAAAATAAGTGGCAAATCGAGTGCCAAAGTGAATTTAAAGGGGAATACCACTCATTTTCAACATTTTACTGTCATTAATATACCTTAGAGCTGTTGTGTGGAAACTATAAAAACGTCCCCCCCATTCTGTGTTTCCTAGAACTGTAGGTCTGAAAAGAATCATTAACATTGTGAATCACATCTTGATGACATTGGGACGTTTTTATTATTTCCACACAGCAGCTCTAAGGTATATTAATGACATAGTAAAATGTTGAAAATGAGTGGTATTCCCCTTTAACGTTGTTTAATGCAATCAGATAGGACTTTAATCTGTTTAAATGTATGGGCTGAAAGTATTTTTTTTGCCACTCAGTAGGCGTATAACTTGCGGGTATGATGATGTCACGCACAAAACCTCTAACTTTTAGTTGTTTGTTTTTCCGTAAAATGAATGCCCTACAGCTTCACACAAAAACATTAAAAGTAGCAGATCTCTACAAGCTCTAAATGCTCCGATGCTTTTTGAGCTTGTAGATCTGCTACTTTTGCTATTTTTGAATTTCCACCCGACAGAGAGGATATGGTATTTTATTTCTGAACGTGTCCAACAGTAAGTGGATCTCAGCCCTGTGGTATTTTGCTCATCAACAGCAACCGGCTCATTTGCATGTAGACAAAAATCACACCCGTGTGAAGTAAGTGGTGCAACTCCGTGTGGGGGTCCCCGGAACTTCCAGACCCGCAGGAACGCGCACAGGGTGCCGGCCCGGTTCCGGCGATAAATCGGTCGATAAATGACAGTTACCGTGTGGGGGTCCCCGGTGGTCCCCGGAACATCCAGACCTCCAGGGGGCCGGGCTGGTTCCGGCGAGCCGCCCGCGTCCGAAACGGTTGAGAAATGACAGAGTTACCGTGTGGGGGTCCCCAGGGGTCCCGGCCTCTACTGTACTGATACACCTGAAATCATCATATACAGTTAATATGTATGTGTGTGTTAGGCTGCACAACATAGACACTTGGTTTTGAAAACCAACCAGACACGCTCAGACACGGCCAGCCAGCCAGCCAGCCAGGCACACACAAGGCTACTTAATGAAGTGGTTGCACCACTTATTTATTTTTTTGCATAATAGTTAAAAGGTAGTCAGGGGCAGCCATGAGCACTCTGCCTCCATCCTTACCGGAAACCACAGACCTACAGATCTATTCAGAACCACAGATGTATTCTCTCTAAACCTCCGCCTCATCTCCTCCTCACCCCGTTTGAAGCGAGCTGTTCAAGAATAAATCTCCCTCGCTTAATAAGCAGCGGGGGCAACCCACTCCTCTTTTGAACATGTTTTTTTCCTTTTTCTTCCTTTGTGACAAACGTTATAGGAAAGCAGAGAGGGAGACTGCGTAGGGGGGCGACAAGAGGAAAGGCGGTCTGGTGGGACTGGATTCTAGGCCAGTCATGTAGCGCGCAGTTCTGAACGAATCTGCAGGTGAGCAACAACACACTTAATAGGCGTGAGTAGGAGCTTGGGTTCATGGAGCAAACTAAATCTTAAAGGAGCACTATGTAACTTTTTTTTAATAACTAAATAATAAAATGGGTATGTTAAGACAATATAATTATATAATAATAATAACATATACAATTGGGGTGGTTATCGTTTGTCTCCTCTTTTATCAACATATTGGGATACTGTCAAAGGTCATGTCTCACCTAGACACAGGATCTGACACAAATTCAATGTATCCCTGCCTAAGCAAGCAGGCAGGCTCTATTAGCTCGATGGTGAAACATGTCAGCACGTGCGCCCGAAACCAGGTTCAAATCCGGGGTGGAAGAGGAAAGTTACAGAGTGCAGCTTTAACCACTTAAACCGTATGCACTTTGTCGTAGGAAGAATAGTGCAGACAGCGTGTCACAGGTTCCAATCCCGACGACCTTTGCTGCGTGTCACTCCCCATCTCTCTCCCGATTTCCTGTCAGTCTACAATCCTATCAAATAAAGGCATAAAAAGCCCCAAAATATAAAACAATATATAATTAAAAACATAATAATAAAACAATCTGTAGCATGTGTTGTTTCTCGTTTTGTATTCGTTTCATAACTACTAGATCATAAAACAGCGTCACACAAAAGTATCAAAAGATATGCGACACGCTTTGAGCTTGTAGATCTGCATGCTGCTTTTGTTACATTTCAATTTGAATCCTGAAAATTAGCAGTTTGGGACATAATGAGGTTTCCACCAAACCTCATTGAGTGGATATATAGCATACGCACATTGGCCCTCATTTATCAATCGAGTGTAAAATCTGCCCCAAATTCGAGTGTAGGTTTTGTAGTACACTCACGTCGCCACGGCATTTATAAAGTGATCGCAAACAGCTGATCCTACCTTAATTTCATTCCTAGCAGTGATAAATGTGACGGCTGAAATCAATCTGGCAAAGCCTATGAAATCAAGCCTCGCCCTCGTTTTTGCGACATGCACAACTGCAATACGACCAAACAACGTATGGAAAACATAGTTACACGATGGAAAAAGCCAATAAAAAGATTTCCCCCGCTTGCCTTGCTAGCATGTCGTCAAGGCAGTCATAATCAATGTTTATGGAGTGATTTGATCATTGATGAACGACTCATAAACATATGGATGAAAGGCTTGCATGTGTGCTGGTATGTGCTGGCGACGCACGGCGCGGTCCCGTCCCCTCGACTTCCCAAAATTATCTCGCTTTTATCTGAATGACTGTCAAAGCACTTATTTAAATGGTGAATGATTAAGCCCCTTACGCCTATAGCCTACAATTGCAAATAAGCAAGCTGTATGCTTGTCATTGTCACTCGGAAATAAAGGCGTGCAGTCCATTTATGCTAAATATTTTTTTTATAATATCAGTGATTATATAGGCTGCATCTGATGTCACGCTCATGCGCTCCCAAATCATCTCACAAATGCGCTCGCATTAACAAGGCCACTAAAGCACTGTTTGATTAAGCACAAACTAGTACATTGTAAACATGTTATAGTTTTTAATTGCGTGTAAAGTTGGAAATCTTACTTTTTTTTTTACATTTATACAGTACATAGTTTTATATTAACATTTTAGGAGTGAATACATACAGTATGCTTAGATGCCTGTGACAGGAAGTCAGCAGTTCAGACAAAGCTGCTCCGCTTTTCTACGAGAGAGAAAAAAGCTGAGGACAAAGCCTACAGCTCCCGACCTGACGTGATTTTTGTCCTGGCTCACGTTCAAGGTTTTGCGGAAATGGTAAATGTAATTCCGGCGTACACCCATATTTTGGCATACGCTGAGTTGATAAATGAGGGCCTATATATATAATATAAACTAGGGCCAATGACTATAGCAGTTAGCTCCACAGCGGTATAGTGACTAACAGCTACCTACCAGAATAACAGCGAGTCTCTGCGTGGGCCACTGTCTCCTTGATGTCTTTCCACTGGGTAATTAGCAGCAGTGCCACAAGGAGTTTCAAATACGATTAAAAATAAATCTCCTCCCTTGTTCTTAGCTTTGTTTTTACCCTTGTGCTTTACACATACAAATTTGACACATACAATACTATGTGTACAAAAAACACATTGTTACCTCTTTAACTTGGTGTATAACTCCCCTCCTTGACTCAAAGATGGACTTTTTGACCCAGTCAAAAAGGGTGCAAAACTGTTACTTTTCAGGATTCAAATTCAAAACAGCATAATTAGCAGATCGGTTGGAGATAAGAGGTTTCTGCCTGCAAAGACGATAAGAAATCCAACACAATAACTGGAAAACGTCTCTGCACAAGCTGTAGGAAAAGCTTTTTTTGGGGTTTGGTTGAAACTTTTGGGATAATTTTAGTTCGGTGTGACAGTACCATAATACATTATTGAAGGTGGAATCCATTCAAGTGTTTGTGCTGGTTCTTGCTCATGCTAAAAATGCATGTCTATTACCATGTTGACTTAACGCTGCTGATCTGCTGAAAAACCCAGTTTCAACCCTATCCATGTGAGCCAGTCTGCCACACACACACACACACACACACACACACACACACACACACACACACACACACACACACACACACACACACACACACACACACACACACACACACACACACACACACACACACACACACACACACACACACACACACACACCCTTTTTGTTTTTTGCTTTTAATCATCGCTTTACAAAACCGTTAATCACATGACAATGATTTTGCTTGGCATGATAACCATGCTAAACTCTGGGTTTAAAAACAAAACAAAACAAAACTCCAGCCAGAGGACTTGGTATGCGTGCGTGTGTGTGTGTGTGTGTGTGTGTGTGTGTGTGTGTGTGTGTGTGTGTGTGTGTGTGTGTGTGTGCACACGTGCGTGCACTGTGCATATCCACACAGCTTTAACTGTGGCTATGTCTCTTAAGTCCACAGCCAGTCAAGTCATTAGTCCCCCGTCATCGTTGATAGCGTGCAGCATCATCGGGCTTCCCCCAACCTTCCATCCGTGCGTACGGGTGACCGTTACATTTCCGTGACATTCCTGGCGGTTGCTTCGGTTCAGACTTATTCCGACCTACTGTTCCGGTCGTTTTTGGGCGTTTAGCACCTCGACCGTCTTGCGCCCGTAGTGCCAGTAGCTGTAGCCTGACGCAGCCGTGGTCACCGCTGTGATGTACCTACAATACAAGACACTGTAGTCAGTCACCACTGTGAGGTACTTACAATACAAGACACTGTAGTCAGTCACCGTTGAAAAGTTAACCGGCCACAGGCGATCAACGGACATGTTTCGGCTTCATGGCCAGTGTATGGAACTCCAACATACCCCATCAAATCAAACTCAGCTTCTTATATGCAACGCAGAGTAATATAGTAAGAGAGTGGCGACACTAGCGTCGACTCCCATTGTAACAATGGAATGCGGAAGTGCTCAATCTATCTCAATAGGATAGATCCAGCCATAGGACCAATGTTTGGAACTATAGCCCATAGGCACCCGCTTTGCGGGGAGATCAAAGCGTGTCGCTACTCTCCTACTCTACACTCTGATGCAACGGTAAGAGTCCGTTCTCCTATACGGCAGTGAATGCTGTACCCTGAAACCAACCCTGCAGAAGTCTCTAGGAGGGTGATACTGTATACCAGAATGTTGCGTTCAGTACTTACAGACACAAATATGACGTTTAACCGCCTGGCCGCCTGGATTAATTAATCTATCCATCGCGCATTTCCAAGGTTTTATCACGCGCAACCCTTATTTTGAAGAGCCAAATATCCGTAACTGGATGTTACAATGACAAAATGCTGTGTGATGTCTTCACCGGTTGTTGTTCTCTCGGTCGGTGGTGGAAAAACCCAACCGTGAGTATCACAGCGCCTGCTGTCGGCCGTTTTCACCAGAATTGTGCCGATTTGGAGATAAAGGCCATTGAAAGCAGCACATAAGAGTGCAAGTGGATGCTCGCGCACTTTGACTGTTATGCTAACGAGAGGCAGCTAACAATTCGATCGGATCAAAACATGGATTAAAGAACGATCTGATCTGCAGTTCTGGCAGGCTAGACGATTAATTTAATCCTACGGTTACTACGGTTCTGGCGGGCTCCGTGTTAAGACGAAATAATTGCGATTATCTCAAATAATTGCGATTAGACGAGTATGTAATAATTGTGACAGGCCTACACAACGTGGGCGCTGGCAGCAATCGTTAGGCATTAGTATCTAACTACTGTCTAATGACTGCTTACAGTATAAGGAACCTTTCGAGTGTGAAAATAAGGAAAGAACTCCAACGTTGAGACTAAAAGCATGGAATGTAATGTATGTGTTATGAGTGTGTTGTTAGTTACCATAGTGACTGCAGCAGCATACTGTCTGTGTAGTGGAAGACCGGAGAGGCCAGCGACGCTGCCACCAGGAGGAGCTGGATGGCTGTGTTCACCTGCAACACACACACACGCACACGTCATGTTTATTATTTGTGAGCCATTTTTCACCCCAGAAGAACTAAAGCCAAAAAATAGCAGATCAACAAGCTCTGCGACACGTTGTGAACTTGTAGATGAGCTATTTTTAGTGCACAACACCAGCACGAATAATCAGCCATAACCCCCGCGCTAACCCCCAACACCTACAACTAACCTCTAAGTGACTAATCCTAGCCTCAACACAACAAAATCCTAATCCCAGCCAGAATGTTTTCCTAATTGTAAACCTAACCCTAAAACGTTTTTAATCCTAAAACAACCATTCCCTTGTGAATACCAGGTCTATTTCTCAAGTTCTACCATACCTGAAGGAGATTTGGTCCTCACAAGTATAGTGACAAAAGTAAGCTCACATGCATGTGCACACAGTTAACACAACGGTGCCACCTAGTGGCAGAATACAATCTAAATCAAAGCTTGGTTGTTGATAATTCTATTTTTATCACTCTCTGCCTGTCATACTAATCTAAAGTAGAGACTTCAGTCTAAACTAGCTCAGACTAACTGTTAATAAACAGCAGTAATCAATAGTGTCCTGTTCTGTTCTGTCTATCTGACTTGTTGCTACATATTCACTTCTGTTCTGTTCTGAGTTACTTATTGCAGTGTCCAGTGGAAACCTCATATGTCCAAAACTGTTACTTTTAATGCTTTTGTTTGACGCAATGCTTTTGTATGATCATATATAGAGTGTTAATTTACGAAAGAACACACAATTAGAATATGTAGATAAGAGGTTTCTTCCCGACAGCAACGATATCCATGCAGGTGCAGTACATGATCTCTAATGTGTTCAAAGTCCAGGAGGCATGGGCGGTGTGTGTGTGTGTGTGTGTGTGTGTGCGCGCGCCTCACCTTGCTAAACAACGTGGGTTTGAGCTGGGCTGTGGCATAGCAGGGATTAAAAAACTTGCTCAAGGTCACCTAGAGAAAGAGAGAGGTCAAATAACAGTACTTAAAAGTGTATATTTAACAGAGAAGGAAAACACAGAGTAAAGCTGCACTATGTAACTTTCCTCTTCTACCCCGGATTTGAACCCCGGTTTCCTGTCCAAGTGTTGACATTTATACCATCGAGCTGTGTGTGTGTGTGTGTGTGTGTGTGCGCGTGCGTGCGTCTAATGTGTAAAAGATGTGTCCATAATTGTATTTTGTACCACTAAATAAATAAACATTTGAATTATAAATACAGTATGTTTTACCGGTGGGGGTACAGTCTTGTATCGGACCCAGAACACTGCAGCTATCAAACCAACGTCTCTGAAGATCACCAGCGCTGTCAGAGGAGCTGGGAGACGTACGAAGATTATTATTGTTTTCTATTTCTATTTATTTAGTTACCAAGGACAATGAACATTTCAGTTTTCACATCCATGTAAATGTGCCACAGTTAGCTAAGAGCTGTAGTCCTGAGCAGGCTGTTAAAAATAGTGAAAATACGTAAAGCGAAAAACGGCACAAAACACCACCACAAAACACAAGTACAAAAGATAAAACAGTACAGTAACAGTATAATGTCAACTTATAAGAAACATGACAACAATGAAAATTGAGGTGATGATAATTATCACACACACACACACACACACACACACACACACACACACACACACACACACACACACACACACACACACACACACACACACACACACACACACACACACACACACACACACACACACACACACACACACACACACACACACACACACACACACACACACACATCATACCTGGTATAAGCTGAGCGTAGGTGAGGCTGACATATAAAAAGCTGATGAGGATCTTGTCAGCCAGCGGGTCCAGAGCACTGCCCATAGCCGATTTCTGACTGGGCCACGTCCTGGCGATGTAGCCATCTAACTATAAGTAAGTAAGTAAATTTTATTTATAAAGCACCTTTCGAAACAAAGTTACAAGGTGCTGAACAATTAACACCGTATAAACAATAGAAGCAAATTAAAAACAAGGAACATATCACACAGTTTGTGACAATATAATACAGTGGTGCAGTGAGCAGAACAAAAACAAACAGCAGAATAAAAACATAGGGCTATAAACACAGAGAACCAACAAGAGATGTACTGCAGCCGTCTAACTGTGAGACACAGAGAACCAACAAGAGATGTAGCCTAGGGCTATCACGATTACACATTCAAGTTAATTGTCACACAAATAATTGCAATTAACGATTTAATTGTGTTTACAATTTGTATTTTTGTTTGTCCTTTTAGGCTTCATAATCAAATTGCACAGGGCAGATATGACAAATAACTTAAATATACAAAGAAATCACTGACATACAATACATGTTTCTTTCCAAAAAAACAATAGTGGAAGTGGAAATAGTTGATCTACAAGCTTACAACATGTCACAAAGTGACGTATTTTTTTGAAATGTGTGAAAATGAATGGACATTCCTCTCTACTACTGCACAAGATCACAAGCTCAGTGTGATGCATTGTGATCTTGTGCAGTAGATATTGTAGATTTCTCTACTTTTTGGTACATTGGAAAAGCTTTGGTTAAAAGAAAAGCACCCTTTGGCGTTTGGCCCCATCCTACCTGAAAGACGGTTGGATATTTCCGCTATTACAAAGATATAGGGCTTAATGGTAGGGCACGTGATTTTCTCTTGTTAAAATCGTTAAAAAGCGTTAAATAGCTCTATTGTGATAGTAATCATAATCTTTGCTATATATAAATAGTATAGAGTGTTTGTTCAGTAACAGTAATGAGTTTGGCGTTTTGTTTTAACCAATAAATATCTCTTACTCTACCCAAAATAGGGTTAAATCAAATGACTTGGTGAAATGTGTGTGCACAGTCGCACACATGCACAGCTTTACTAGTAGTAAACACTAGTGTGTGTGTTTGTTTGAGGTGAGATATTTACCATGTCCGTAGCTCCAGCCAACGTGAACAGAACAAGGCTCAAATGAAAGTGCTGTTCGATGATCAGGTAGCCCAGGTACGGCGCCAAAACGATCCGACACACACACAACAGGTTTGGGATTGTCCAGGGATTCTCGTACTGCAGAAACACAATGAGTTCACATCAAGAATAAATGGATACAGGTGAATAGGTATTCATTCACATATTTATTCAGAGACTAGTCCCTACTAGAGGCCAATTCTACAAATGGCTTCTTAATCAGTCTCCACTCGAACTTGTCAAGGACCAACAGACCCTACCCATTAGAAAATGTTTTGATTTTGCAAGTGTGTGTCGCTGGGACAGAGAAAGGTCGATGACGTTTATTTTCTCCTGTTTGTCACCCTGAAAAATGCCATTATAGGGTCAGAATTTTGGGAAGATTGTGGGGCTTGTGACGATCGGGTCGGTTCCTAAGTGTCCGCTCTCACAGCCTACTACTGGTCTCCTAAAGAGGCAAGCGCCACCTACGTGACGTCATATGGATATGAGAAGTAAAAGCGAGACTGACTGTCCTTTTCTATTGTCCTAGTTTTCCAGAAGGTGGCATAGATAGTAAGATACCCATTTCCTGTTCCAGTTCATTTTGGGACGTCATGTAACGAGTGAGTGAGTGATAGTCAAGAACCAAATGGACCCTAATGTAAGTTATTGATCTGTAACTCTGAGTGTACAAATTGAACCAAATGGAGCCTTTTATATAGCCTGATCACAGCTGATCAGGCTATATAAGACCTTGCACCACTCAGTTCACACGGGTGTGATTTTTTTTATTTACCCAGGGTAGTAGCTGAGCACAAGTGCTCATTTTCAGCAACGCCCTGCACACACACAAAGCCTGGGAGCTGACCACCAGTACAAACATGTCTTATACTGTCTGGCTCAATGGCACTTCGGCTGTGTTGGAGGAGCATCTGACTCCAACAGTATATCAATTGAACCAAAAACTGGCCCGTGGATCTTATGATGCATAACAAACTGGGGACAGTTCATTCCTGTATCATGGAATGTACAATATTGTTCTATGTGATTGTGAACTTTTCTTTAATGGCATTCTATTTTTCTAGATCATGCACACGTTTTGTAACTTTTGTAGGTGAACTACAAGTCTATCTGTTGTACGTAAAGTAAAGTTTGAGAACCACCAATGGGACATATCACATAATTTCCTTCCCTCCCAGTCAGTCAGTAGTCATACCACTATTACGTACAAGTTCTTTGAATTTGAACAGGCCTTGTCCCGCGTCTGTTGTTGTTGTTGTGGTGGTGGAATCCTCCCGGGGCTCGTGGGGTTGTTTACCACCGGGGACCTGGCTGCACAGATCCCGTGTTGTTGACACCTGAGACCGGCGTAGGCCACCATGGTGACCTCCTCCCAGTCCTCCCCCTCCTTCCCAGTAGAGCTGCCGGTGGTGGAGCGACCAACGGTGTCCAGCAGCGCGCCGCAAGGACGACCTCCACGGGTCCGACCCGTGGAAGTTGTCCGTGCGCGCTGGTGGAAACGCCGTGGGAGTCGGACCACCGCAGTGTCTCTGTCTGGTGACCGTGACGGGTGCGCGTCGTGCGGCCTCCTCCTCCAGAAAACAGCGGACTCCTCGCCTGCACAGCAGCACGCTGCCGTGACTCCTTCGAGCGCACAAGAACAACACCTCGAGCCCCATTGTTTTCTTTTTTGTTTTAGCGAGCGGACGACTGAGGTCTCTCGCTGTCCGTCAATGTTGTTAATGTCTTCATGTTTTTATTTATTTATTATTAAACACAAAACTTTGTTTCCTGGCCGTTCTTCTTCACGAGCGAACGGACGACGCCATGTTGTTGCCGTATGTATGACGGAGCTGTGTTTTACTTTACGGCAGCGTCGTGAAGCTGTCATCATGAGGGTGGAACTTTATCCATCCAGTTTTTGTGCACTGGTTTCATTAACAGCCCTTACATCTACATAAACGTTCATAATTTCAAATGTAAAATGCTCACCTTAGGGCCACGGATGTTACAATTCTCATCGGCGGGTATAAGTTCCGTAATGTTGAATAAAAATCATTTTTTTCTCCGATCGGTGGCGATTTTCTCAAAAGGTTATAATGTATCAGAGTGCAATACACCTCCCAACCGATAGGGTCGCGTAGTTGAAAGCATGGTGAAAAACTGATAATCTGATGTAAATGCTTAGCTTGTGTGTGTGCGTGTATGTGTGCGTGTGTGTGACATCAGGGATGGAGATGTGGAGACCCTGATGTCATAGTAAATGTGACCTGCTGTCGCAGTTATGCCCATATATGGAGATCCCTGATGTCATAAATATTGGCAACTCTACATCTGACCTCAAACCCTTAGATCTCCATATATGGATATATTGTCAGAACCTGTTCTGACATTCCATATGTTGATCCTTCCCCATCAACCCTTCCTCTTCGATGTCTCCCTTTTGACTTATACCTGTCCATTCAAATTTCAAACTCTTGACAGGCCTGCCCCAATGTTATGAACCACACTGAACCAGGTGGGGGTAAACGGTAGAGAAGTTGGAGTTTGAAGCATCATTCCAGGGGAATCATTTGGACATCAGGGGATTGCCACCACTAGTGTTCACATTTAACCTTAAATTCAGTTATTTTATACCCCCCCAACTCTGAATATGTGTGCAGATTAATCTGATTTCATCACAATCGATGCCTGTCCATCTAGGGACTGTGACAATTTTGATAAGCATTTTATTGTATGCAACCATTCATTTATTAACCACTTTCAACAACGTGGCATCCCTATCTTGGGAAGGTGATTATAGGCAAACATTTTCTCTTTTCGGCCCCAAACAAATAGTGAAAATAGTTGATCTACATGCTCTCAACGCACATAGATCCTCTATTTACGCTATTTAAGAAATTATATGGTAACTTATTTTTTGCCACCCCGTATTTCTTTCTGAAATTATGCCAGGCTCTGCAACATTCACCAGGGTTGGTCCACAATTTGAAACATGCAGGAAACCACACTGAGCGAAGGAGGAAGGAGTGCACGGGTGCACACTGGACTGGGGAGGAAGTATCGCCCTGAGTTCGTTCACATTGAGCCAGCCGTGTGGTTACGAACAGTGACAGATCTCAGAGTATGTGCACTCAAATTCGTCGAGTTATAAGCTGTTTCTGTAAATACACTTATGTTAAACTACAGTGAGAAGCAAGAAGAGGCGCACAAATGATTATAATGACGCTTGGTGGTCAGGCATCATATTGGGGGACCCTCTCTCCCCTGACTCACCCTATATTAAAATTGGCCGACCACACGGTCACTATGACTCAGACGTAAACCACATATAGATGCCGGCTGTCAGACGTAATAACCCTGTGTCACACACGCATATGGGCATAAAGGGGACAACGGCTGACACATACAGAGATCTCCATACATGGTACAGACACATGCAGAGGGGGTTGCTTTGGGTGCTTGGGCACCTGCCCCATTGCTTCTGATGCCCAAAAGAAAAATTGAATATTTATTATACTGTATACTAAATGTAATAAATACCCATTTTTCCGGTTTTCAATTATCTTTTGACGCAGAATCAAATGTTTTATGGTCATGATTCACCAGGAGCCGGGATGCCGTGGTTCCAGACTTAAAATAATTTATATAAATATTTTCAGAAATATCAATCTTCGCTTGGAAAGGAGCCAGCTTAGGTGGTTCGGGCATCTAGTAAGGATGCCTCTCGAGCGTCTCCCTAGGGACGACCTTGTTGCACATCCCACTGGAAGGAGACCCCCAGGCAGACCAAGGACCAGATGGGAGGATTATATCTCCAAACTGGCCTCCGAACGCCTCGAAAGGTAAGTCTGGAGCTCTCTGCCGGAGCTGTTGCGTCACACGTTGTGAGCTTGTAGATCAGCTATTTTTGGTGAACGTTCCCCCCGGGATAGGGATGCTGGGTTTCAAGTGGTTAAACGTCAAGTATAAAAGTTATTTTCAGTCTATCCTATAATGGAAACTGATATCCTCTCAAGTTTTACTCCATGACATAGTGTATCTTAGGGGGAAAGATTTGCATATTTATGTATACCGTAATATAACATAAGAGTCTAAAGATTAACAATGTAATTTAGGGGTGCCGTGAGTGCCCTGAGTAAAAAAAATTGAATCTATTGAATTATATTGAAACTATCATTCTTTGTTTTCTGCATAATGAATGGCAAAATGTAGAAACTAATTGAAAATACATTTAAAATCAATAGTATAATTTGTCTTTGATTGGCACCATAATATGTGCTAACACACATCTAGAACAAACAATTACTAATTGTACTATTTGGTTAGATTTGAACAAAAAGGTACAATTTAGGCATTTGGCAGAGGTTCTTTATCCAGATGGATTTACAGTAAGCAAGGTACAGTAAACACAAGGTAAAACATTGAATGCATAGAGACAGTGTAGTGCCTCGGTAATCTATAGTATCATAGTTCATAGGTAAACCAAACTAAACATTAATAATATCAAAAAATAATAATATGTACATTAAAACTATAAGATGCCAGGTCAACAAATGAACCTGCCATCTGTCTACATAACATAACAAATAAGATAACATAACATAACAAATTACATCTTAACCGTTGTATAAGACTGCTGCTTGCATGGTTGTCAAGGCTAGGAAAAGTGCTAAGGCAAGGTGTCTGAAGAGGTGAGTCTTCAGATTACGGTGAGAAATTGGGAGTGAGTCTGCAGTTCTAACTGCAAATGTACCCTTTACTCCACTACATTTGTTTGATAGCTTTAATTATACTTTGCAGATTTAGATAAATATTGTAATGTTAAATTGAGGACATTATATATACATATATACATATTACACCAGTACTTTTGTACTTTGACGTAACATTTTGAATACAGGACCTTTACATCTATCAGATTATATCTACACTGGTATTGTTACTTTTACTTTGGGTACTTCTTCCACCACTGCTCTGCAGAACATCTTCACTCTCTCTGTTCTTTGGCCAAATCTTCCGGAAAGAAAAGGCGTAGAGAAATGGGTCGATGATGGCACTGAACACTGGCAACCCGTCGACCACTCTGGCGTTGTCTGTGAAGCGCAACAGTTTAGAGGCCACGTCGGGTTGTGATGTACGGAGTGAAGTCCCCACTAGCCCCACGATGCTGACGATGTGACTCGGAACCCAGAGAACGACGAAGGTTATGATGATTCTCGAGATCAGCTGGCTTGTTCTCTTGTTGCTGGACAGAGTTGTCTCTTTCACCTTCCGGTAAAGGCAGACGTAGAAAGACGACATGACAGAGAAGGGCACAATGAAACCCAACACTAGCTCAACTACGGTGGCGGTCAGATTTTGCCCTTCCAGCTCGACTGGTCTGCTGCAGACCGGATGTCCATTCTTTATCCTGCCCATTGAAGCAACTGATGGCCATGTCACAAGACAAGACACCACCCACAGTCCCACCAACAGAGCCCTCTCACCCTTTCTACCTATTCGTGCCCAGCTTCGATGATGAAGGACCTTCACAAAGCGCTGTACGCTCATCAGAGTTATGGTGAAAATGTTGGCGTAGAGGCTGCAAAAAACCAAGAACGAGATAAACTTGCAGAGTCTATTGCTTATGTCCCACGGCCGTAGCAAGTCAACGATCCCCGCAGGAACAGTCATCAGACACAGTAGGTCACAGCAAGCCAAGTTCACCATCAAGAGTTGAGTGAAGTTGTTTTTCTCCAGTCTGCGTAATAGAAGCACCAGCACAGCCACATTCCCAGGAATGCCCAAAGCACAACACAGGCCTAAAAGCACAGCTGTGGTCACTTCTGCCGGGCTTCGGGTAAGTTCCACTTGGGTTAGGTTGGTTGAAGAAGCCGGGAGACTTGAGTTGTAGAAGAGGGAAAGCTCTTCCATTTTGGTGGAGAACGGAAGGTGTTGATGTTGATGACTGACGAGTGGTTTGGTCTTTGGGGTTTATATAGGACAGCACATACAGCAATTCTCTTATACCACTCCGCATCACATGACGTCAATCAATGCAGGAAGAAAGAACAGTTAGTCCATGAGCCAGACAAGTTTTCATTACGAAATGAGTGGGCAAAACCATACCTATATTAAATTGTTTAGAAGGTCAATATAAGTAAATTAATATATGATAACACTTCCACAGGAGCAGCTTTTTCATATTTATCACACATTTTGTTATTTTCACCTATATACAGTACATGTGAATAGGATGAAAAAACTTAAGAACTAGTGATCACCATGAAACTTCCCTAGTAGGCCACATTGAAATGCTCTGATGTATGATATACATCTATCTAGAACACTCTAATATACACATTCATATTGATACAGATAGGAGTATTAAATAATTAATGCACAAAATCTCTGTACGTGCATACACACGTCCATCTAGTAGACCATGGGTTTTCAACAGGTGGTCCATGGACCACTGGTGGTCCGTGGAGGTATTGCATGTGGTCCCTGACCATGCATTTAGTAATGTAGGATTTGTTGATTTTTTTAAATGTTCTTTCCACTAGTTGAGAAACCGTGAACTGAATGACCTGGTGACCTATGATGAGTCCATCCATGTCATTTACTGACAAGTTGGAGTTCAAGAAATTCAACAGAAAAAGGGAGTTAGAATCTCAAGAAAGGGGAAGTGCACTGAATGACCTGGTGACCTATGATGAGTCCATCCATGTAGTCATTTACTGACAAGTTGGAGTTCAAGAAATTCAACAGAAAAAGGGAGTTAGAATCTCAAGAAAGGGGAAGTGCACCGGATTGTCTGGTTGAGTCATTATTATTAGGACATTTTACCAGTAGTAGTCAACGGTTGAGAAACAGTGGGATGTTGTATACACATGGGATGCATGTTAAGTTACAAAAGCACTAATCTTAGCCCATATCCCCACCCAACACAATAGTGGTCCCCAGGTTGATTTGAAAAAATGCATTGAATGAGTAGTGCCCATGACGCGGGAACGAAATTCATTTTCTAGGCACTTTTTCTGGGGTCCCAACACGGCCTATAGTTGATTAATTACATGAAAACAATGATTTATTGTATTACAAGTTTTCTGAAATTGTATATTTAAATATGCAAATTAGGCATTACATAGGAAAATATGCCTGATTTTGCATGACTGTCAATTGAATATTGTATTGACAGAGTCAACATTCTTATTTCATTTTGTTAACATGTCAAAATCAAAGGTTTTAAATGAGGGAATATTCAATGTCCATATAGTAGCCAATGTATCATCTAACTATAAATGCAAAGTCTCTGTGTCTGTACAGCTGTACGTCTGTAATACATGTAACACCAAAACCGTTCGCCCCACCTACTTCAAATTCGACACACGCGTTCTACACCCCCACAGGGAGTGCAGTGCCCGGTGTTGAGTTGGTCGGACCCATGATTGTCCAGAACCGCCACAAAAGGCCTCTGCCCGGGCCACAGCTGACATCACAAGGCCTCTGCCTCTGCAACTCCATATTTGGGCACCGACTTCTGACATCTGCATAGACCCCATATTTGGGCATGCCTGACAAAGATGGGCATAAAAGGTGATACCGCTGACATCACCATGACTTGACCAGCTCAACAGAACGATGAATTGGCTAATAGATGGCAGTTACAGATCACCTTTTTTACATGCCAATATGCCCAAAGGTACCCGAGCCTATACTGCAACCGGATGCGTGACGCACAACAACGTGCATAGAGAGCTGAGTCAGACAAAGCACGAGATGCACGCCTAAAGCTGCAAGATCTGTGGTTGGTGTCAATGCGGGATGCAGTCCACGGCCACGCAGTGTGTCCAACCAACATCATCTATCCATTCACTCTGCCCCACCAGTTTCCAGTGAGACCCTGCTTCGGCATGACTGTCAATAAGTCTAAGGGCCAGACACTACAATGTGTTGGGGTCTTCTGCATGAGGAACTTCTTCAGCCAGCCTGGTGTCGAGTTTTAAGCATATATGAAAGTATTGAATAAGTAAAATGACTATTCCAGTCAATTACCCATACTTGAATTATGCAGAAAGGTGTGATTATAGGTCTCTACACAATAATGGCTCAAACGTTTATCATATATTTTTGTAAGAATGTGTGTGGTAATATAGGGGGCCACATATTCAATGCATGATAACGACCACTAAGCTATGTGTCTGCAATGGTTATCATGCCAAACTGTGAAGTAGAGATGCACAACAAGTCAAAAAAATCACACCAGCTTTGCCCACCGATTTGATTCTATAGCTATGGCCCTGGCTCGTGTTATCACACTATAATAGTGTTTCTGATTGTATCTCTAGAGTTACAAAACGTACAAACACATGTTACCACTCATATTAAAGCTTAGAATGGTGAGCAGTTTTCTATAGCCATTAGGAACATGTTGGTTCTTAGCACACACTTCCAAAATGGGGATATTTGCAAGCCTTATTTTAAATTTCTTAGATGTGTGTGCAAAATACTGCATTAAAAGCCCATTTAAGCATATATGGAAGTTTTGTGGAAGTAAAATAACCATTCCAATCAATTCCCCATATTTGAATTATGCAGAAAAGTGGTTTCATTGGTCTCTGCACAAAGTAAGGTTCAAAAGTTGATCATATATTTGTTGTCACAATTTGCATGTGGCAATATAGGGGTGCATGTACTCAATGCATGATAACTACCACTAAGCTGCTAGTCTGCGATTGTTATCATACAAAAATGTGAAGTAGACAAGTACAGCTAGTCAAAAATTCAAACAAGAATTTGCCCACCCATTTCGTAATTAACGCGCAAATTAGGGGGGTCTGGCTCATGGACTAAGTTAAGAAATGGTCATTCAGGAAGGGGAAGTGGTTTTCAAATTGTCAGCATACAGTACAATGTCAAAATAGAATCAAAAAGGCCCTGCCCCGAAAAGGATATTGACTGAGTCATTCTTGCTCTTTCAGGTGACAATGACAATTATCTGGATAAACCTTACCCCTATCTGAAAGACTATATTTCTTCTAATTATACTGTACACCCCTAATTGCTAAGATAAAGCAGGATTTTTTTTGACTATTGGTCAGCCATTCCAAATTCCTTTCTTGATAGAATTAATGTAACCTCAACTATTTCAAAACCTTACCTGTCATCTATCACACACATTATTTCAGAAGATCAATGATTCTAAGTATGTGTAGAACGAGAAAAAGGCCAGATTAAAGCTTTCCATGGTTGAAAGTTAAGCCTGCGGAACCAAGCCATGTGGCTCCTGGTGAATCATCATGACCAGAACTAACACATTTGATTCTAAAAACTAAATACGCATTTTTTGTGATGTTTTGTGACATGTATATGGTCATGATTCACCAGGGGCCTGGATGACTTGGTTCGAGGCTTAAATCATTCATATAAATATTTTCAGAAATCTCTATGGGACAAATGAATAGGGTTTCTATCTGTGGCACAGCAAATGGACCACTTCTATATACCGTGTATATACAACTAGATTAGACAGCCTTGCTGTTATTCTCACTATAATACATTCATTGTTTGGAAGGATGAGGAAACATTTTAATTGGGTTTACTCACCAATATTGCACAACCCATATTTCCCCCAGCAATTAAGAAATATTGTACTTTCTGTTTTGAGGGGCGTTAGCTAATAGCGCTATAGTAATAGTGGCTGGCTCTAGTCAATGTGCATAGTTACACATGCACTGATGCACATACTGTATATATGCATAAACATTGTTCAGTTGGTCAGTAAACATCTGTACACAATTTCACATACATAAAAAGGTGTACATGATCACAGAGCAGATTTGGTCATCTTTATTGTCCCAAAAGGGATATTTCTAAATAAAAATAAAATCACCCCCATGTGAAGTGAGGGGCGCTCTTATGATTATACATCATCTCATGAACAACTGAATTTATTTGATTGGTTAGCCGATTTGCTCGTGACGTACATTTTCCCTTCATTGTCAATGGCATTTAATGTTTGTAACTGCCACAAATTTCCGTCATATTTGACGGACATATGACCTAATTTCTCCTTTCATTGTTAATGGCAAATATGAGACGTGTGGGGACAAAAGCTGTATATAGGAGGGGCTAAAACAAACAAAACAAAAAAACCACATGTGAAGTGAGGGGAGCTCTTATCATCATACATCATCTCATTCTGGCCAATCACAATTTGCGCCCTCACCTTTGTCTTCAATGTTTGTGTTTACACACTTTTGTCAAAGCTGGACATAGGAGGGATAGGAGGACTAGAACCCCTAAAAAAAAGAAAAGTAGAAAAAACAAAACAAAAACAGCATACAACCATAACAACATATCACACGACACACCACCAAGACAATAAATGAGGTCCCTACTACACACAGAACAACATTCTATCAGCAGGGTTGTTTGTTAATGTTTTATGGCTGAGGAGACAAAATCCCTGCTGAATTTTTTTTTCCCTAGGTTCTGTATCTTTGTCCAGATGGCATGAGTTTGAAGTTGCGATACAGGCGATGATCAGTGTCATTTGTTGTTTTAGGTGCTAAGCGTGTGATGGCCTTATTGTTCATATCAGAAAGTGTGGGTGTCCTTGGAAGAAGTACGGACTACGGGTAATACTGAAAGTTTTTTAGGCATGGACAATATAGTGAAAAAACATGGGGAACAATACAATGGAACAGGTTAAAGAATGCTATTATCACAGAAAATGAGGGGCAACAGATAATAATCTTAATTTATGGATTACATGAAGTCTTTGCTGTGTGAAAGAGTGTATAGACGTATAATGTGTTGATCAAACCTAAGTCTATATTGTCCAAAGTGAGTCCAAGATATGTGAAACTATCAACCTATTTTACTGTTTTACCATGAATGGGGAGTGGTGTGGGTTTGGTTTGTTTGTTTCATGACCACTTATTTTGTTTTGTCCACAACTCACATTCAAGTTGTAAAATGAGAAATGGTGAGTTATTGTCATGAAGCAGTCAGAGAATGGCAGTGTCAGAGTATTTAAGTATGTGATGTTAGTGGGTGAAGGGCCAATACAGTTATCTGTGCATAATGTGTAGAGGAAGGGACTGAGGACACAACCCTGAGGGGCACCGTGCCTGTGTTGATGAGAATGCGGTAGGCTACCTACATTATTTAAACTGTTTGTGGTCTATTACTCCAAAAGTTGTGAATCGGGAATGCTGAGGTGATGCAGTTTCTTAATCATGTGGTAGCGTCAAATGGCATTGAAAACAGAACTAAAATCAACAAAAAGAATAGTGGAAAATGGCCTCCAGGTGGAATAAAACAGATACCCGTTTCCTTTCAGTGTGAATCAGAATTCTTCCAGTTTTATGTAGGATCTTGTGTACTGTGTAGCTATTGCATGAGTGAAGGTGGACACATATCTTTGCACTGCAACAGTAGGCTATACTGTACGTCACCTTGCAAGTATAGAGTTGAGAAATATTGGACTTCTTGTTCTAAAATTACCCAATCGCTGCAGACAGGATGCCTGCAGCGTTTCATGAAAAACATGAAACATTGTAATATGAAGAAGATACGAAGACGTTTTCTCAGGAGGACAGCAGCTATATATTGTGGCCAGAAACCTCTTAACTCATATTATAACTTTATAGTTTTTTTGACCATAAGTCAGACATCCCGTTAGTCAGATGTTAGTCAAATCACCTGTGGCTCCCGACATGTGTGGCGTGTTACAACTAATCTGTGCTGCGGGTTAAAAATCACCCATGGCTTTCTGTGAGGTTAGGGTTACAGTATTTGATCATACTACAGCCTCACACAAAAGCATCAAACGTAGCAGATCTACAAGCTTGAAGTGCGGCTTGAAGCAATGTGTTTTGAGCTTGTAGATCTGCTACTTTTGATATTTTTGTCCAGCTTTGAGGGTTTGTGTAAACACAAACATTGAAGACAAAAGTGAGGATGCAAATTGTGATTGGCCAGAATGAGATGATAACATATGATGATAAGAGTGCCCCTCACACGGGGGATTTAAAAAAGAATGAATCCTGAAAAGTAAGTTTTGTACATAATGGTTTCCACCCAACAGAGAGATAATATATTTTATGTTGTTAGTACGGGTGCCTCTGTAGCAATAGTGTCTCAGATCCTCTGCCTGAAGACCAAGAGCCTAATATCTCCCCCGTCCAAGGGGAATCAATGGGGATTCCCCTTTAGACTAGCATGTAATGCTGCGTTCACACGGGCAGATGTAAAGATACAGTCTACCATTCACTGTCAATGGAAGCCAGCGACATGACGGTACAAAGAATACGTCAGTGTCTGAGCAATCGGCTTAGTGTCTATTTTACGTCATGATGGTGCACGATGATAAGAGCGCCCCTCACTTCACACGGGTGTGATGTTTTTAAGTTTAGGTTAGGTTTTAAGTGGTTAGAAATACAGACATCTCCATGAAAGGGACACAGATGGACAAACGGGTATTCTGACAACGGGTATTGCAAAACCAAGTGGGGCACGCATTAGCAAAGGCACCGTTTGGGTGCCTAGTATTTCCACCTCCCATTATTAAATTGTTTCCGCTGTGTTGAAATGTTAACTGTGTACATGGCAACAGTGTGTTGTGTGTGACATCGAAGAAGAGCTCTTCCTATATAAGGTTTGAAGATGCCTTTACACTTCCACGTACCACCAGGCGACAGCTGGAGTCACACAGAACCTGGAGATACAGATAATCATCCAGGAGGACACTCCCTTAAGGCTCATTCATAGTCTGGATTTTCGGTGGTGAGGTGACCACCGAACTACAACATGACGTCACGAGCCGCGGTGAAGAGCAAACCACCGCCCCAGCCCTTCTCGCTGTTTTTACTAACCACCTCTTTAACCAGGCAGGAACAAGGAGACACCGACAAAACAATTAGATCTTACAGTCATCAACCGTTGAGAAAGACTTCAACTCAGCTCAGGGAACAACCGAGTAAACCGTGTGAAGAGAGCCTCACTTCAGGGGACTTGAATGTACACCAGCGCATCAATACAGGAGAAAAACCCTTTGTCTGTAAACAATGTGACAAGAGTTTCAGCCACTTAAATAATCGGAAGACACACCAGCGCATCCACACAGGAGAAAAACCTTTCTTTTTATTACGCTAGGTCACCTGAAGGTTCACCAACCAGTCCACACAGGAGAAAAACTTTTCCATCGTGAACAATATGAAAGAAGTTTCAGTCTGTTAGGTCTCCTGAAGACACACCAGCGTACCCACAGTGGAGAAAAACCTTACGTCTGTAAACAATGTGACAAGAGTTTCAGTCGGTTAGACAGCATCTCCACACCAGAGAAAAATCTTTCCACTGTAAACAGTGCAACAAGAGTTACATTGATTTAGGTAGTCTGAAGAGACATCACCGTATCCATTCCACACTGGAGAAACACCTTTCCACTGCAAACAATGTGACAAGAGTTTCGGTCTGTTAAATAGCCTGAGACACCAGCGTGTCCACACTGGAGAAAACCTTTCGTCTGTAAACAGTGTGACAAATGTTTGTGTTAGGTCACCTGATGAGACATCATCGTACTACACGGCCTACAGCCTAGGCGAAGGCTACCTAGCGACGGGGGCACTGGCTGCTAGACGCTAGTAGCTATCACCGATCTCTTTCTGAATGAATATAAAGTCGTCAAAATCGTCTTTGGCAGGGAGCGCCATTGGGAAAAAGGTCATAAAAGCAGTCTTCGGCAGTAAGTTAAAGGGACAGTTCTACCGATTGCTCACCCCATTTGGTCTTGAATTCATAGGGATTTATTTTTGTATTTGTCGCATTCCTAAGGCAATAATTTGATGACCGGCGGAGACTCAAAGAATCCCTTACTGGAGCTGGTCATCAATCAGAGAACAAGACTTGCATGAAATTTACATGTAATTTACAGCATGGTACTGTTGTAAATTATAAAAATGCTTTACCTACTCACCAATACAAAGGCGGTTTGTGTTATTAGAAAGCCTACTTTCCTTAGTGGACGCACTCTGAGCCCCCCACCACATGTATAAAATGCACTTTTTAGTTACTCCACTGCACCCTATACCGATATTGTCAAGAGAACATCAGACAAGATGTTTCCTTCCGGTGAAAACAAAATCCCCTTCTGGCAAAAAACTGCATTTTATTTGTACCTTCTTGTTTACTGTCAAATGCACTCTTTTTGCAGAAGGGGGTTGGGTGGGAGGGTTTGTGTTTGTCCTGCAAGCTTTTTTATTTTTTTTACTTTCACTGACCGTCCTGTGAAATTCCTTCAATAAAGAATATGTGAAAATAGGCTTCATTTGCTTGTCCACTTCACTTACTACATGTACGCACACACAGTATACTGTATATACACACTACTGCTACCACCCTAAAAAGGGATACCTCGAGACTGTATCTCAATAGGACTTCACTGGCACGCGCACACAAAATGCTTAAACTTTACAGCATGCCCCTTACCTTAGAAAGATTAAGGAATTCCTAACAAATTATTCAAATGTTTACAACTGATGTCATTAGCATTACCTTAATTTGTTTCATTGTCATACACACTGCTTACTATAATAGTAGGCTATACTACTATACAAAAAAAGTCAATTTATTCAACAGAACATCGCACAGCTTATATTAGTTAGAATATAATTTACAAAACAATAAGCACTTATTCAACCATAAGAGAACCACAGCTTTACAATAGTATACTTTACAAAACAATACGTCCGTATTCAACTTTAAGAACATTCAAATCATATCCACTATTACAATAGTGTTAAAATGGAAGAAAAGAAAAGGGTCCTCGGCCAAATGTTAATACAGTATCACTATCATCACACTTTATCCATTTATATGTTGACAATTAAAAAATAGCAGATCTTCAAGATCACAGTGAGTCACTTTGTGACATGCAAGCTTGTACATCTGTTGCTTGTACAACATAATTTTGCATTTTTTTAACACAAATCTCCTATCCTGCAGGTCCCTGGCACAGAATATTTTCAAATGAGGGTCCTCGACCAAAATACATATCATGCTGGTGCCTGGTGGTCTTTGACAGGAAACGGTTTGAGAAAGACTGGCCTAATTCACTAAACTGGGGGTCCTCGTAATGAAAAGGTTTTGGTGCAGTGCTTCCCAAACGTTTCAGCTCGAGACCCAAAAGAGAAATGTGATGTCTTCCTGGGACTCACTAGGTAGTGAAAATAGCCGATCTATTTTTCACTACTAAAAATAAAGAGGTATTCGCCCACAACCCACATGGGTCCCTCCCGAAGCACTGTTTGGAAAACAGTGATTTAGAGTGTCTGTGTGTGTGTGTGTGTGTGTGTGTGTGTGTGTGTGTACTGCCATGCTCAGACAGTCTGCAGCTGGTACAGCTTGGCTCCTCTCTTCAGCAGGAAGCCCTGCTCATTTAGAGAACACACCAGACCTTCAAAATCCAACACCTGAAATACACACAAGAACACTCAATAGAGTATGCAAATGCAATTCTCCTTGTTCAGAGGCCGACCTCCACGCAACGAGGGGCAGAGGTGCGGTGCCGCTCTCTCTCCTGGACACCCAATGGTCTGTGTCATGGCCGTTTTTTTGCGGTCCACTCCCTATCGGTCCCGCGCCAGACACACAGGCAGACTTTCTGACTGTTTACAAAAATAATAAGTTATTGCTTGTGTGAGCTTGTAGATGGGCTATTTTTGGTGAGCACAGTATGGACACCCGACCCACACAGTGCGCTGCGTAGCCATAACGCATTGAATAAGCGTTCTTCTATTGGTTCATTTAATTCAAGTTTTGTGAATTGAATTCATTAATAGAAGAATGCTTATTCAAGACTATTTCAAGACTAGCCTATTAGCTTATTGCTAAATCCGATTGCAATGTAGGCTATCATTTGATTATATATTGTATTAGCCTCGCGTAGCGATACTATCATCACTGCGTGGATATTAGTCTCGTCCCTCTCAGTTTTGCAATGCCCTGCCCCATATTGCATACTGGGCCCTGGTTGGTTATAGCCTGGTTCCAGACGAATCTGGTTGGCTCGTCACCACTTCGGCCGTGAAGTCCTCCCACAATTGAGAGGGGCCAGACTCAATCTGCCTGGGTCAATATGCATAGCAAAAGCAGATTAAGGCTGGCTATGCAAGGCTATAATTCTGTTTAACTTTAGATTCCATGACTCCAAGAATACATGTCAACACACTAGAATTGGCCTGAGTTCTAAAAGGCCATAATATTATACATTATACATTAACATTATACATACTTATACATACATTCCATGACTCCAAGAATACATGTCACACACTAGAATTGGCTTGAGTTCTAAAAGGCCATAATATTATACAAACATCAATACTGAGTTGACCGTTTTAGTATGTATGGGTGTGTGCGCGTGCGCGTGTGCGTGTGCGTGTGTTTCTGTTTTAGTGATACCTGTATGTTCAGTCTCTCTGCCACTGATCGGAGTTGCTGCAAGTCAAACAGCTTCTGATTGGTCCTCTGGGCGAGTGAATGCAGTGCGTTGATCAATCGCTTCGCAACGCTCCGCTGACTCATGCCCGCACCCAGCTGAGAACGCTGGAAGTCCAGCCCTCCCAAACCGTCCGAGTAGGTATCAGCTAGACTACAACATGAAGAAACAACAATCTGAGTAGGTATCAGCTAGACTAACATGAAGAAACACCATCTGAGTAGGTATCAGCTAGACTAATATGAAGAAAAGCAATCTGAATAGGTATCTGAGCCTATAAATAGCAGCCCGTCATTGACTGCCAGTGAACTTCTGTGTTTTGGTAGATGACTATGATTGATGCACGACTACCGCGTGACCCTCCCCACCCCTCTGTCCACAGCCCTCCTCTGAGACGCAGAGCAAGTAGACAGAAATTGTGCTATTTTATTAGCAAGTGAGGACCAACTATATGAAGACAATGTGACAATATGACAAAGTACAGTACAAAGAAAATGGATGGATGGATGGATGGATGGATGGATGGAAATAACCTCTTACACACGGAAACACACACACACACACACACACACACACAGTCATTACCTGTGTTTCATGATCTCCACCACATCTTCTGCATCACTCTTGGAGGCACTTTCTCTCAGTTCCAACCTGGCTCTGGCCTATAAGTTTTGTGCGCACGCACGCACGGATGCACGCAGGTCATTTCTTTGTGTATTTAAGTTTTTATCATATCTGCCCTATGTGCAACTTTTGTTTACAAAGCCTAAAAGCCACACAATTAGTTAATCGCAATTATCTGTACATTGTCAAGTAACATTTCATAATTGTGACAGCCCTATACCTCAGCAGTGTTAACAGTGTTTGACAGCAAATTCAGATGTAGTCTTAATCTTAGTCTTTTGAATAACACACCATTTAGTTTTAGTCCTATTTTAGTCATCTGAAATAGTCTAGTCTTAGTCGACTAAATATCAAAATCTCCTCCGTAATTATTACAAATCACCTGAGGTCCCTACATAATACTATTGTGCTTACAAATTGGGTGTTAGTCAACAAACTTAGCACTGCACCTCAGTCAGTCTGACCAGTGACTCCAGCTGTCGAGTGGTGATGGGCGTGGCGTCTGCAGACTGGGCCTGGGAGCGCAGCTTGAGGTAGAACTCCTGAAGTGTCTGCGCTGCGTCCGCCGAGAGACGCGGATGCACATACTGGCGAGCGTAGCTGACGTACTTCCGCAGCAGGCACGCGGGAATCGGGTCCACGGCCTCGGCGGCAGAGATCTGTGAAATTAAACACGACAACTGAATGGGTCTAACTTCTTGGCAATTATCTTTGCCAATATGATAGAGCAGTGATTCTCAAACTCGTCTGTGGTCCCCGAGACCCCAGTGGTCCTTGTGGAGTTATGGGACTGTAACTCTGAGAGAGTACAAATGGAACCATGTCCAGACATCCATTTGGTTCCATTTGTACACTCTCAGAGTTAGGATTTCATAATATAGATTGCAGTCCCTGAGATAGAAAATGGTATCAAATGGGGGTCCATGGCATGTATGCTACTTTATCATATTCATATAGGCTAGTGTATGTTTATATATTATAATATACAGTATGCTCCCAAACCTTTCACGGCGAGACCCAAAAAGAGAGATTAGATTTTTGCCTGGGACCCAAACTAGTGAAAATAGCGGATCTACAAACACCCAACACGTTTCTTCGCGCCATGTTGCATGCTTTTAACTATTCAGAAATGTTTTTCAAAATAGAAAAAAAAAAGAAAAGGCAAAGTAGTTTAGGGATAAGGGGTTTAGCATGGACCTAGATAGAGCCCTTGGGGCTATATCGTGCGCCACCCCTTAACCCTTATTCCTAAAATAATTTGCCATTTTTTACTATTTTAAAAAACCTTTTAAAATAGTTCAAATAGCCGATCTACAAGCTCACAATGTCTCGATGTAGATCGGCTAGTTGAACTATTTTAAAATATTTTTCAAAATAGTAAAAAATGGCAAATACGTTTAGGGATAAGGGATAAGGGTGGCGCAAGATGGAGCCCTTGGTCTCCATTCTCTTCCACTGAGACAGTTAGAGCCAGTGGTCAGGTGGGACACCTACTGGTTGAAAAGATGTACTGCATTTCCATCCATTCCTTAGAAATAGAAATTAGAAATACTGTGTGATGGACACGTTGCGAGCATGTAGATGCTTTCCCCTATTTTTGCGTTTTAAGAATAGATGCAGTGGTGGAAAAAGTACTCAAATTTTTTACTTAAGTAAAAGTATCAATACTACAATGTAGAAATACTCTGTTACAAGTAAAAGTCTGGAATTTAAAATGTACTTGAGTAAAAGTACAAAAGTATTGGTATCAAAATGCACTTAAAGTACCAAGTACTGAAAAATCGAAACACTATGTACTGAGTTACTGTACACCACTGAATAGATTCGTGTGTATATATGTACGGTACGGTGTTCCAACCTGCAGACGTTCAGAAAGGGGCGCGTCCGAGGCCTCCAGCAGCACGGAGCTCTCCGATTGGCTGACGTCGGCCCTGGTCACCACTGCGCTGCTGCAGGCTCTGCCCCTCCCCGTCCTGGCCGCCATGACGTGCTCCGACAGGCGGCGGTCATGTGACTCCTCCGGGACGTCCAATAGGAGGAAGACGATGTCGAAGCGGGAGAGGAGAGCCGAGCCCATTCTAGAGGGATAGTGCACAAGGGATAGTGCACAAAACAGGGTCACTGAAGGTGGGTGCCTTGGTTTCTGGTTGGATAAACACCTACATTTTAAATGTGATATTGATTCCTTGAGCAAAAAGCTTAAATTCACTTTGGGCTTCTTCTTCTTAGTTTTAGTCATCATAGATTCGTTTTTATTTCGTCAGTGAAGAAGTAGTCAACGGACAAATTTTTTCAGTTTTAGTCGACATAATCAACACTGGTCTTGAGCGATTGAGGGAGGGCTTTTGACAGACTTAACTAAACGTACTTCAGATTCTCTGAGACGGTCTTGGCCCTGTTGTAGTGCCCTCCGGTGGGGTTGGCAGCGGCTATCACCGAGGTCCTGGCGGGCAGAGACGACACGATGCCAGCCTTGGCCAGACTCACCGACTGCTGCTCCATGGCTTCCAGCAGAGCCTGCTGCTGCTGCCCCAGCTTGTCAAACTCATCGATGCAGCACAGACCTGCACACGCCAGAGAGAGAGGGAGAGACAGAGAGAGAGAGAGAGGGGTTACAGATCAAGTATAGATGGAAACCTCACATGTCCAAAACTGTAGCATATCAAAATGCGGTGCAAATCTGCTGCTTTCGATTATTTTGTGTGACGCTGTACTGTAGTATGACCAACAAGTAGGGTGTTAATTTCTGAAACAAAAATCACACTCGTGTGAAGTGAGGGGAGCCTGGTAATGTTTGTTTAAAGTGATCTAAACAAACAAGTCCACAGACTTGGCTGCCATAGGACGTGATTTCAAAAGTCAGACGTTGGAGGGGCTAGCACCAGCAGTGCAGTGGACGTATAGTCACAGAGCCGAATCCATGTATGTGGAGCCCTACTGATAGTACTGATGTCATGTTGTTTTGGTCTGCATCTGCAATCCCGATATGGATGCCAGCATGCCAGGATGCTGGCCTGCTATTTATGAAAAAGCCCACACAGGGGCAGTATTATGCTGGCTTTGTTTGCACTTTATACCACATGTATGCACTCACCACTATACACCAGGGTTTCTCAAAGTGGCTATGAGCCGTAAGTCCAGGGGTCTCTCAGAATACTTTGTTAATATATGGAATTCTTTTGCTATTTTGAAAAACCTTTTAAAATAGTTCAAATAGCTGATCTACAAGCTCACATGTTGATGTAGATCAGCTAGTTGAACAAGTTTACAAATATTCTCTCTAGTTTTCCTCGTGACATACTGTATCTTTGGGGGAATGATTTACATATTTACCGTTAGTATGACAAAAGGTGCTATAATAAAGTAACAATGTAATTCAGGGATGCTGTGGATGAAAACGGTATTTACAGGGGTGACCTGAGCCTGGCTTGGCCAGAATAATATCACTGCCGAGCACATTCTTTTTTTCTTCTTTTCTGCAATGGTAGATTCATCTGGTTTTCAGGCTAGGGGTGACCTGAGCCAAAAATGTTTGAGAACCACTGAGTAATGTCATGCACCACCATGCACATCTCATACTAATGAGTAATGTCATGCACCACCATGCACATCTCATACTAATGAGTAATGTCATGCACCACCATGCACATCTCATACTAATGAGTAATGTCATGCACCACCATGCACATCTCATAGTAATGAGTAATGTCATGCACCACCATGCACATCTCATACTAATGAGTAATGTCATGCACCACCATGCACATCTCATACTAATGAGTAATGTCATGCACCACCATGCACATCTCATACTAATGAGTAATGTCATGCACCACCATGCACATCTCATACTAATGAGTAATGTCATGCACCACCATGCACATCTCATACTAATGAGTAATGTCATGCACCACCATGCACATCTCATAGTAATGAGTAATGTCATGCACCACCATGCACATCTCATAGTAATGAGTAATGTCATGCACCACCATGCACATCTCATACTAATCAGTAATGTCATGCACCACCATGCACATCTCATAGTAATGAGTAATGTCATGCACCACCATGCACATCTCATACTAATCAGTAATGTCATGCACCACCATGCACATCTCATACTGAGTAATGTCATGCACCACCATGCACATCTCATACTAATGAGTAATGTCATGCACCACCATGCACATCTCATAGTAATGAGTAATGTCATGCACCACCATGCACATCAATTTACAATTACAATTTAGGCATTTAGCAGACGCTCTTAATCCAGAGCGACTTACATTAAGCAAGAACAAAAAGCATGGGAATACATCACATATGTAAAATGCATTTATCGCGAAACATGCGTAAGCTAAGAACGTGACTAGAACATATCTATATAATGACACTATACATATAAACTATAACTAGAACATATCTATATAATGACACTATACATATAAACTATACATATATGCTATACTATGCTGTACATATATACTATGAAGTGCTATGACTACATACAATGCACTTATTGTGCTGTCTACATGACATGCTATAAGTCTGTTTCAAATGCTATATAAGTCTAAGAAGTGCTGTCTAAGGGGGGTAGGGTAAGTGCTATGGGCCATGATGGAGTCTGAAAAGGTGGGTTTTCAGACTACTACTACTACTCATAGTAATGAGTAATGTCATGCACCACCATGCACATCTCATAGTAATGAGTAATGGCATGCACCACCATGCACATCTCATACTAATGAGTAATGACCGCAATTGAAACAAGCTGCGGTTATGCAGTGTTCATTCTTCCTACCTTGGTCGGCCAGGACCAAGGCTCCAGCCTCAAGAGCATAATCCCCCGACCCTGGATCTCTGGATAAACTCACAGTAAGTCCTGCACGCGCACGCGCGCGCGCACGCACGCGCGCACGCGCGCACGCACGCACGCACGCACGCACGCACGCACGCACGCACGCACGCACGCACGCACGCACGCACGCACGCACGCACGCACGCACGCACGCACGCACGCACGCACGCACGCACGCACGCACGCACGCACGCACGCACGCACGCACGCACGCACGCACGCACGCACGCACGCACGCACGCACGCACGCACGCACACACACACACACACACACACACACACACACACACACACACACACACACACACACACACACACACACACACACACACACACACACACACACACACACACACACACACACACACACACACACACACACACACACACACACACACACACACACACACACACACACACACACACACACACACACACACACACACACTCAATCAATCAATCAAAAATGTATCTTGTGATTATTAAAATGTTCAATATAGGCATTTAGCAGAATAGAGCACCTTTAAAACTATAGGTTACGAAGGTAACCCTGGTTAATTAAATAAACAAGCGAGGAAGCTCGCTATGAAGATTGCGTCTTCTGACGTGATCACAGAAGCATTCTAATACACTCACAGGCAATCCATTGGCTGGGTCTGAGACTAAGGTGCACCTTGACCACCCCCCCAGGTAAAGGTGATAAAGGTGCCAATAAACCAATTAGTCTCCACTTCAAACATGTGGAACCTTCTCATGAGGCATTGCCTACAAGAAGGGCGTTTTGGCGAGCTTCCTCGCTTGTTTATTTAATTAACCAGGGTTACCTTCGTAACCTATAGTTAATTTAAACTAAACTGCACGAGGAAGCTCGCTATGAAGACCCGATACACTCCCTTCTTGCCACCACAAAGTCTAGACTCACGGGTCCCGACCTCTGCCTGTAGGGTGACGGGAGCGAAAAACCACCCGGCTCAAGGGGCCGGCGGAAAAAAGGAAGGAACCTCGGACCCAGGGCCACTCCAATCAGAGGCCCGACAGATCCAAACCTTACTTTGAAGCCACGCTGAGGACAGCATGCGCCACTGGCGCAGCCGTCACATCCAATCTGTAAAAATTGGCAAACGTCGAGGAGGATGCCCAGCTTGCAGCCGTACACACCTCCTGGATAGACACTCCCCTGGAGAGAGCCCAGGACGTCGCCATACCCCTCGTGGAGTGCGCCTTCACCCTTATGGGAGGCTGCAAACCCCTGGCCGAGTAAGATCGTTCTATGGCTTCCACTATCCATTGTGAGATCCTCACCTTGGATACTGCCTTGCCCAAGGTCTTGGGGCCCCAGGACACAAACAACTGAGTTGTCTTCCTGTGTGCCGCCGTCCTGTCCATGTAAGTCCGTAAAACCCGTACAGGGCACAGAGTATGCCTCCTCTCATCCTCTGCCGAGGAAAAGGGAGGAGGACAGAATTCCACCAGGTCCACCGGTATACAGGTGGTCAACTGGTTCTTAGGCACAAAAGCCGGGTTGGTCGTAATGACCACCCTCGTCCTGTCCACGGAAAAACGTGTGCACTCCTCGCTCACTGAAAAAAACCGCTTAGCAGTTACCAACGCCAGCAGCAGCGCCGTTTTCAACGACAAAAACTGCAGCTCCACTGACTCCAATGGCTCGAATGGCGGCCGAGACAAGGAGTCCAAAACCAGTGCGAGGTCCCACGAAGGAACCATAGACTTCGGTACCTGGAGAAGGCGCATGGCACCGGCCATATATCGACGCACTAGAGGGTGCACCCAGACAGTGCCATTCCCAAATCCAACATGGCAGGCTGAAATAGCCGCCAGGTAGACCTTCAGGGAGTTGTAAGACAGGCCCTTGTCCATCAGACTCTGAAGGAAAGACAGAATCACTTTCACAGAAGCCTGAAAAGGCACCGCCTGCGTCTGTAGACACCATTTCTCAAACGCACGCCACCTCCCGTCGTAGGCCTCCCTGGTCGACCGAGCCCTCGCACTCTGTATAGTGTCGATGACACCCTGCGGCAGGCCCTCCGCGTCCAGGTTCATCCTCTCACGGGCCAAGCCCATAGATCCAGGTCTTCCGGCCGTGGATGGAAGATTTCCCCTTTCGCTTGCGTCAGCAGATCCCTGCGCAGCGGGATTTGCCACGGATGGTCGTAGAGGAGAGGTGATATCTCCGACCTCCAAGAGCCCCACCCTGGAGCGATCAGTATTACCGCCAGGCCCTGGGTTCTCACTCTCTCCAGGACTGGAGATATCAGGGAAATGGGAGGGAACGCGTACAGCAGACTTCTGGGCCAGACGTGCGCTACCGCGTCTAGGCCCAGAGACTCCTGTCCCGCTATGGAGAAGAACTCCGGGCATTTCACGTTCTCCCCCGAGGCGAACAGGTCCACTTGTGGTCGGCCGAACCTGTCCCAGAGCTGAGCTGCCACCGCGTCGTGTAGGGACCAGTCCGCATAGTGGCACCTCCCTCTGGACAGAAGATCCCCTGTTCAGTATCCCCGGGACGTGGGAGGCTCTGATTGACCTCAAATGCGTGTCGCACCACAGAGTCAGGTCTTGTGCTAGCGCATGCAGCAGACGGGATCGTAGACCCCCTTGCTTGTTGACGTAGCACATGGTCGTCGTATTGTCCGTCCTGACCAGGACGTGACAATCCTTGATGAGGGGTTCGAAGTGTCATACGGCTAACCATACTGCCATCAGCTCTAGGTAGTTGATGTGGGCGGTCCTCAGTTCGTCGCCCCACACTCCTCTGGCGGTTCTGCCCTCGTGGGTGGCGCCCCACCCAGTCATACTGGCATCCGTAGTGATGATCTTCCTCAACACGACCAGACCCATGGACACTCCTTCGGAAAGAAATGACCTGTCTCTCCATTGATGTAGCGCCGATATACACTCCGTTTGGACTGTAACCAGGCGATGACGACGATCGTTGGGCACCCTGAGTGAGAGCATCCACCTCTGAAAAGGTCTCATGTACAGTCTGCCTAACCGTAACACGGTTATAGCAGAAGCCATGAGTCCCGCCATTTTTTGGCACGTACGAAAAGGGACCCTGTGTCCCACCTGGAACGAGCTCGCGCACTTCAGAACGGAAGTCATTCTGTCCTGTGACAGCCGAGCCGTGAGGGTGACAGAGTTCAGTGTCAAACCTATGAAGTCTGTTGACCTCGCTGGTATGAGCACGCTCTTTTCGTAGTTCAGACTGAAACCCAGAGACTGCAGGTGACTCACTACCCAGCTGGTGTGGAGTCGTGCCTCGCTTTCCGACTGCGCAAGCAGGAGCCAGTCGTCGATATAGCTCGCTATGCGAACTCCCCGTTGTCTCAAAGGGGCTATGGCCGCTTGAGTACACTTTACAAACACTCGGGGGCTCAAGGACATCCCGAAAGGGAGAACTAGGTATTCGTAAACCCGTCCTCCGAACCCGAACCGCAGGAACTTCCTGTGCGGCGGGTAAATCGGGACATGAAAGTAGGCGTCCTTGAGGTCCACTGACGTGAACCAATCCCCTTTGCGTATCATGCGTAACAGTGCCGCATTTGTCAGCATCTTGAAACGAAAATCCTTCAGATATCGGTTGAGGTCCAGAATAGGACGCATTCCCCCCCCTTTTTTCTTTACCAGAAAATACCGACTGTAGAAACCGTTTAGGCTCTGATCTGGAGGTACTTCCTGAATGGCATTCTTGGCCAGCAGGGAAATTATTTCGTCTCGCAAAATGACGGCTGCCTGTCCGCTTGCCTGAGAGAATATTATCTTCTCGAATGTGGGTGGTTCTGCGGAGAATTGCAGCTTGTAGCCTTTTCTCACGGTGTCCACCACCCAGGTGTGTGCGCCGCACTCTATCCATTTTGAAACGCACCGCGTCAGAGGATTTATTGTCAGCCCTACTCTTTTTTGAGTTAGAGTGGGTGCCTCCCGCGGCAGGCATTGTGTTACCTTGGTTAACACTGGCACCATGTTCTGCCGTGGTAAAACGGCGCCCCCTAGCGACGGGGCCATCAAACTGGCATGGTGCTTGTGCCTTTTTGCAGCGCTCTGATGAGCTGTCAAAATATCTGCGTTTCGTCCGACTGCCGCGGGTCGTTTCATTGACCTGCGTGGCAGTGGGCTCATACCCCGTGTGTTCTGGTAAGGATTCAAACATTTTGTTCCACACAACATTTTTATTTGAATCAGGGAGGGGGACAGGGGAGGTACAGTATGCAACGACATTTTTTCCGCAAAAATCGGTGCAACAACGCTCATTCTGTCCGGTGCTCTCTGCGCTAGTGGCGTAAAGCCCGAGGCTACTACGCCGCCAGCGTAAGCTCTTCCCAGAACGTGGGGGCGGAGGGAGACGGATTCCATCAACGTCTCCCCGAGGCTCGGCGCAATGTCATTTACGCTGCTGCTTGTTGTTGTTGTGCGCGTGGCGTTGACGCTTCCGTCCCGCCGCCGCGGAAGGAGGCTGACCGTGAGGCCCGGTGTCCTTCTTGCGATCCTGCTGTGACTGCTGTCGGTGTTGGTACTGGCCTCCCGAAGCAGAGGGGGCTCTGGCAGCCGCTGGAGCTTTGAAAGGAGGCCTGGAGCCGCGCTCCCTCTCGTTGTCCCTCCGGTTCATAGAGCGGCCGTACGAGGATCTATTTCTTTTGTTACCTGGCGGAGGCTTTTTCTCTGTCGGCATGAAAGCCTGCGCCGCCTGCTTCTTTTTCTCTCTATCTTCGTGCCTGGCCGTGAGATCGGCCACCGTGCCAGAGAAAAGATTATCTTGCAGGATGGGTTGGTCCAGGAGAGTTGCTCTCTCTTTGGTTTCGGAGTGGTTTAGCCATCTAGCTCGCTCTAGTACTACTAGAGTAGCCATTGCTTTTCCCGTCATCTCCGTGTTGTACCTCGTCAGCGCGAGCGCCTCTTTATGAAGTCTCCGTAGCTCGTAGAGCTGCTCCAGATTCAATGCCTCACCCGATGTTTTGAAGATGTGGGAGACAGAGCCCTGGAGTAGTGTGATGGCGTTGATGGCTTTCACGGAGCCCGTCAGCGTCGCGTATGCCTTCTTCACCATTGTGGACATATCGTTTTCCTGTGTCAGAGCGAATTTTGGCTCTTTTGGTGGGGCGACTTCGGGGACATGTAGGAGATGAGAAGCCAGGAATCTGTCCATCTCGGGCAGAGATTCCAGACCCACTTTCTTCATAGCGACACAATCAAGCTCTTTCTTATGTGTGGGTAGGAAGGAGTGGGTGTAGGGGTGCTCCCAGGATTCACCGAGCGCCCCCGTGAAACCCTTAGCCAAGGGTAGGATTTGTTTAGCTCGGGGAGCGTCCGGATCCTTGCCGAAATCATCCCAGGCCGTGTCCGTCGCAGCCGCCGCAGGAGTAGCTTCAGCTGGCCATGTTAGACCGCTGCGTTCGGTAGCCCTCTTGAAGACATCAATCAGCTTTGACTTGTCCATCTCTAGGAAGACTTGGGACTTCTGAACATCGGTCTGGGGTGCCGTGTCGGGCGCCGCCGTGCCCTGTGGCTCGGCTTCATCCGGAGCTGTTGTAGCCAGAGCCTCGGTCCCATCCCGGGGCTTGGGCTCAGTCCGGGCCGCCGTCTCAGGCTGCATTCCTGCGATGAGAGTGGCTCTGAGGCGTCCCTCAGACTCCGATTCTGACTCACTCTCAGAAGAGCCCTCAGAGTAGGAAGAAGAGGAGCTACCGCTGGAGCTCTGGCTCTGATCTCCCTCCGAGGACTGTTCTTCATCGCCGGCGTGTTGCTTGACGGGGGAAGGACGATCTGTGCGCCTCGTACGTTGGCGAGGCGGGGAGTGCGGGATGTCGGCAGCCGCTGGAGCCGTAACCTCGTCAGCCGGAGCTTTCCTAGCTGCTTGTTTGGCTTTCTTAACCGCCCGCTTCGCGCGGGAAGTAGACGGTAGGTCGGCATAATCACCCTCAGAGTAACGAGCGGGGTCCAATGCGTCCCGTCTCTCCTCCGCCAATTGATCGTCCACCTCTCGGTCGTCTACCGGCTCTGGTTGTCGGATGGCTCCGTCGAAGAACTGCTTAGCACGCACTAGCCTGCGGGTTATGATGCGTGCGTCGACGCCGTCACACAGGGAGCAGGCACCCGGGTTATGAACGGCGTCGAAGGCGTGCTGCAGGCCCAAACAACGGACACAGTCCTCGTGTTTGTCCTCGCCGGCCATCCAGTTGGAGCATGTCTCACAGTGCTTCTGCAGCACCGCGGGCTTATCGTTAGCCTTGCGACGTTGGTTTCTGCTCTTCCCCGACATCACTGCTTTGGCGTTCTGCAGGCCGTTAGCAGGAGTAGTACGAGGGGAGGGTAGCTTAGCGGGATGCTAACAATAGCTAACACCGGGCGTCCTTTTGCAGGAACCACGCTAAGTTGTTATTAGCTTAGCTTTAGCAGGCTTGTGGCTAGTCAGGGCCGTGTGCTGGCCGTCCAACTAGTAGCCAGCAGCTAGCTTAGCTGTCACTAGAATATAGAATATAGTGTAGCTGTAGCTGCTAGATTTATAATCAGGGCCGTTTGCTGGCCGTCCGATTAATAGAATTTTATAGTGCAAGGAAATTCTTAACCCCAAAATCAGGAACTCACCAGTGGTGCAGTTTGTGGAACCAGAATTCGCTCCTGTCCTAGTAAACTCAAACACACTGAAATCAAGACTTTGTAGCAATGCATGTGATCTTCATGAGAAGTTACACAGAAGTGGAGACTAATTGGTTTATTGGCACCTTTATCACCTTTACCTGGGGGGGTGGTCAAGGTGCACCTTAGTCTCAGACCCAGCCAATGGATTGCCTGTGAGTGTATTAGAATGCTTCTGTGATCACGTCAGAAGACGCAATCTTCATAGCGAGCTTCCTCGTGCAGTTTAGTTTAAATTAACTTAGTGTTATAAAAAGCACTGATACAACATAACTGCATTTACCTGATGTGGTGGTGCTGTTTCCACACACATAGATTCCTCTGGGAGCCACGTTGCATACTGCCTACACATGAGCACATGCACACACGTACGCACACAGACAGACAGACAGAAAGACAGACAGATTGTTGTCTAATCAAATCATCAAGTAATATCGCCTAGCCCATATTCATGCATCTTTAATGTGTACTCAGTAGGGGTGGAAATCTCTAGGTACCTAGCAATTCCATTCCGATTCAATTATGAATCGATAATTGAATCGTAGCCCTTTTTTTAGATTTGTTTTTTGGCTTTTTGCCTTTATTGATAGATACTAGTGAAGATAGACAGGAAAGAGGGATGGAGAGAAGGGGAGAAACATGCAGCAAAGGTCGGCATGAACTGGACTCGAACACGCAACACGCTGTCAGGCCTACTGTATATGTGGCATGCGCCTGGGTCACTAGGACAGGGCCTATATGTGGCATGCGCCTGGGTCACTAGGACAGGGCCTATATGTGGCATGCGCCTGGGTCACTAGGGCAGGGCCTATATGTGGCATGCGCCTGGGTCACTAGGACAGGGCCTATATGTGGCATGTGCCTGGGTCACTAGGACAGGGCCTATATGTGGCATGCGCCTGGGTCACTAGGACAGGGCCTATATGTGGCATGCGCCTGGGTCACTAGGACAGGGCCTATATGTGGCATGCGCCTGGGTCACTAGGACAGGGCCTATATGTGGCATGCGCCTGGGTCACTAGGACAGCAGGCGCCACCCATGCGCCTGGGTCACTAGGACAGGGCCTATATGTGGCATGCGCCTGGGTCACTAGGACAGCAGGCGCCTGGGTCACTAGGACAGCAGACGCCTGGGTCACTAGGACAGCAGGCGCCTGGGTCACTAGGACAGCAGGCGCCTGGGTCACTAGGACAGCAGACGCCTGGGTCACTAGGACAGCAGACGCCTGGGTCACTAGGACAGCAGACGCCTGGGTCACTAGGACAGCAGGCGCCTGGGTCACTAGGACAGCAGGCGCCTGGGTCACTAGGACAGCAGGCGCCTGGGTCACTAGGACAGCAGGTGCCTGGGTCACTAGGACAGCATGCGCCTGGGTCACTAGGACAGCAGGCGCCTGGGTCACTAGGACAGCATGCGCCTGGGTCACTAGGACAGCAGGCGCCTGGGTCACTAGGACAGCAGCCTGGGTCACTAGGACAGCAGGCGCCTGGGTCACTAGGACAGCAGCCGCCTGGGTCACTAGGACAGCAGGCGCCTGGGTCACTAGGACAGCATGCGCCTGGGTCACTAGGACAGCAGGCGCCTGGGTCACTAGGACAGCAGCCTGGGTCACTAGGACAGCAGCCTGGGTCACTAGGACAGCAGGCGCCTGGGTCACTAGGACAGCAGACGCCTGGGTCACTAGGACAGCAGGCGCCCTGGGTCACTAGGACAGCAGGCGTCTGGGTCACTAGGACAGCAGGCGCCTGGGTCACTAGGACAGCAGACGCCTGGGTCACTAGGACAGCAGGCGCCCTGGGTCACTAGGACAGCAGGCGTCTGGGTCACTAGGACAGCAGGCGCCCTGGGTCACTAGGACAGCAGGCGCCTGGGTCACTAGGACAGCAGGCGCCTGGGTCACTAGGACAGCAGGCGCCTGGGTCACTAGGACAGCAGGCGCCTGGGTCACTAGGACAGCAGGCGTCTGGGTCACTAGGACAGCAGGCGCCTGGGTCACTAGGACAGCAGGCGCCTGGGTCACTAGGACAGCAGGCGCCTGGGTCACTAGGACAGCAGGCGCCTGGGTCACTAGGACAGCAGGCACCTGGGTCACTAGGACAGCAGACGCCTGGGTCACTAGGACAGCAGGCACCTGGGTCACTAGGACAGCAGACGCCTGGGTCACTAGGACAGCAGGCGCCTGGGTCACTAGGACAGCAGGCGCCTGGGTCACTAGGACAGCAGGCGTCTGGGTCACTAGGACAGCAGGCGTCTGGGTCACTAGGACAGCAGGCGCCTGGGTCACTAGGACAGCAGGCACCTGGGTCACTAGGACAGCAGGTGCCTGGGTCACTAGGACAGCAGGCGCCTGGGTCACTAGGACAGCAGGCACCTGGGTCACTAGGACAGCAGGCGCCTGGGTCACTAGGACAGCAGGCGTCTGGGTCACTAGGACAGCAGGCGTCTGGGTCACTAGGACAGCAGGCGCCTGGGTCACTAGGACAGCAGGCACCTGGGTCACTAGGACAGCAGACGCCCCGATGCATTTCAATTCCAATCCATGATTTGTTTCCCCCTCACTGTGTGACTAATAAACAATGTGCTTTCTCACCAACATTCATTTGTGAATCGATCCCGATTAATCTATGAATTGTCCACCATAGTACTCAGTGTGTAAAACAAAACACCTGTGGTCTCCGAGGCTACTACTGTGTTACCTGTAACATCTGGCTCTTTCCCAGTCCTGGGTCTCCCACCACCAGGATGTGTGGGTCCGCTCTGACGGAGATGCCACTCCTCTCCATCTGCTTCTGTCTGCCTCCAAACAAGGCCAACGCTAGGCCCGCTTTCACTAGCTGCACGCACGCACAGACACACACACACACACACACACACACACACACACACACACACACACACACACACACACACACACACACACACACACACACACACACACACACACACACACACACACACACACACACACACACACACACACACACACACACACACACACACGCGCGCGCACACGCACACGCGCACACGCACGGATTGGATTGAAGCAAAAATAATATCTAACAACCTAGTCCTGTTATTATGTGAGAGGAGCACCCCACACTAGAGCTGGTAAATGGTGCATTTATATAGCGCCTTTATCCAAGGCGCTATACATAGATTGGCGGCAGTAACCATGCAAGGCACCAACCGCACATCAGGAACAATTAGGGGTTCAGTGTCTTGCTCAAGGACACTTTGACACCAACTCTGGAGGAGCCCGGGTTCGAACTGGCAACCTTGCGGTTACCATCCGGCCACTCTACCCCTGAGCCACAGCTGCTGTTACCTTACCAAGACAATTAACACAATATGTAAAATGATGATGTTTTAGTAATATTGTTCCTGCTGTTTTCACTAGTTTGACCACTTCAAGTAGGCTAAAAAAAAAGTAATACATTTAAGCCAATTTACCAGATGTCCATAGATTGCAGGGCACAGAGAGCTGAAACAGAAAAGAAAGAAAGAAAGAAAGAAAGAAAGAAAGAAAGAAAGAAAGAAAGAAAGAAAGAAAGAAAGAAAGAAAATGTTTAGCAATATTAACAAGTGCTGTGTTAACACACTGTTGAACATAGTGGTTTTAGCATAATCATAAAGCTTTCCTTTCTAAAAATTAACAGTTAACTCTTTCAAATATAATCTAACCATTCATTTAGATCAATACTATGTCAGTGGTTCATAAAGGGGGGTCTGGGGACCCATAAGGGTCCTTGAGGAGGTTCCAAGTGCTTCAACAGAGTAACGAACCAAATGGACCCTTAGGGGTGCGTAACTCTGAGAATGTACAAATGGAACCAAATTAATCCGTAAGGATTTGCTTTTAACCATTTGGTGGGGTCCGTGGCATACTGAATTAGCCTGGCGCAGCCACACTTCACCCGCCCCTATTGCATATGCATATGCCCTGAGGCGGATGTAGCCCAGCGCAGTGGTATATTAGTATCGCAACGCGAGGCTAATACTGAATACAGCTGGGGGCCCTTGCAATTTTGAGGACTGCTGATCTTTCAATGTCTTTAATAAAGTATAAATAGTAGCATATAATCATATCATTCAAAGCAGCAAAACTAATCAGTGTTATCGTCTCTGTCGGGTGGAAACCTCATGTCCAAAGCTGTTACTTTTCAGGATCCAAATGCAAAAGCACCAGAAGTAGCAGATCTACAAGCTCAAAATGTGTTGATTCGCACCGCATTCCGAGCTTGCGGATCTGCTACTTTTTTATGCTTTCGTGTGACGCTGTATGATCAAGTAGGGTGTTCATTTACGAACAAAAACACAAAAAGTTAGAATATGGAGATAAGAGGTTTCTGCCCATCAGCAACGATAATCATGGTGCTATAATACAGTAGTACCAGGAGTCTCACTGTACTACAAGCCTCAGCAGTATGTTATGGTGCTGTATACAGTAGCGGTGTTGCCAGGTGTACGATAATTAACGTATCTGTACGATGAGTTTACCCCCCGTACGATGTACGATCCAGAATTCCAAAAATGCCCAAATGTACAACAATTTACTACAAGCCTCAGCAGTAGGCTATGTTATGGTGGTGTATACAGTAGTACCAGGAGTCTTACTGTACTACAAGCCTCAGCAGGTCAGGCTGGGACTGGATTTCCTGGATGGCGTACAGCTCCTTCAAACTGAACTCCTCCCCTCCGGAATGACCCGATGACCCGGAAGCACTGTCGCCCGACTCCCCCCGACCTCCTCCTCCCGCTGCCGACCGCCGACCTGGAGATTAAAAAAACGACGACAACAACAACAACGCTTTTGACACGGGATATTAAGCCAACCACACAATCCTCACGACTGTTAAAAATGATAGCTTAGAGCTCTAAGGCTTAGAGCACACAATTAAAAGCAAACTTTGCCAAGCTTGAACATGATTCTCATTGTTATAAGGCGATCTTACATAATTTCACCTAGAGGTGTACCGATACCAGTTTTTTATTCCTGATACCGATTCTGATACTCATAACTTGCTTATCGGCCGATACAGACTAGTACCGATCCGATAGCAGTGTGTAATTTAATCTAGGACAGTGGTTCTCAAAGTGGGTTCCAGGGACACTCGGTGTTCCTTGACGGGATTCCAAATGGACCCTCTCAAGAGCTATGATGGTCCTTGAATGTTTAATAGTTTGAGAGGCACAGATCTAGGAATACATCTACAAAGCTACAAGTTAGTAAACAAATCATGGAAATAGTACAGTATAAACCAGTTGTGCATTACTGTACACGAAATATCATGTTTCATCCACTGTAAAAATGTGATGTGACAAGATTCTGATTCTGATGGAATTCTTAGAGACAGACACACATACGGATACGGGTATTTTGGGGGCGTGGCCAAATCAGCCGTTCATTCGTGGGGTAAAACAACACCGCTTTCACCACTGGAATGGCATCACGCAACGTACTGTACAAGTTACATTTTATGGGTAAATTAGTCGTTCTGCAGTAGAGTTCTCAACGGGCCTGGAAATTCGGTCGGGTAGGGTCGAGTTCGGGCAGAATTTGAGAACGCTATTTTGCGGGCGCAGTTAAAACTGTTTAAGTGCCAGGGACGTTAAGACGAGCTGAATCTAATTATGCACTGATTTCTTTTGTTTTTAAATTCTTTTTTTTTTTTAATCCATATTTTGAAAATTCCTCTAATCTGGTGTGCAGTTGATGACATGCACATGACATCAATAGAATTACATTTTCTTTATTTTATTTATAATGGGCTTCGGTGGCACCAAGGACCTAGCCTGGCTAATAAGCCAGACTAATATCACACAACACTGTCGCGGTATATCAGTCTGGGCTGGCTCCACTTGGATTTCATTTCCCGGGGGGCGGGTTCAAACATTTTCTCTTTGACGCAATTGGTCAGAGCTACTGTCAGTCAAAAGTCTCAAGCATTGAACGTCACTGTACCAAAGCCCGCCCATATTGCATACCGTGTCCCGATTGGTCCGACCTGTTCTCGATTGTAGGAAAGAGGCGTGCTACTGAGCCTCGCCAGACCGAAATCCGCTGGTAGGCAACTTTTTTTTGCCAACGGCTGATTCGGTCTGGTTTATTAACCAGGCTACCAAGGACCAAAACTGGTGTCCACCAGGTGGCACTGAAGGAGTGTTAATGTCCAACATCAGAAGAAATTCTAAGCAACCAGAAAAAGGTCGAAAATATTGAAGGTTGAGAGTTTATCGACAGACAGGTGATGACAAGGGAATAGGAGACGATGAGAGGAAAGCAACACACACACCTTTACTGTTGCTGACTGAGTTGGCTTCAATGTAGAGGAGGAACATACACTGGTCCTTCTTGCCCTTGGAGCTGCCTGCCCACAGAACACACAGCGTTAGTGTTAAATCACAGTATATTTAGCCACGAACCCCCATCACACACCTCCGCACTTTGTAGATTTTCTATTTTCTAAATTTTCTTATGTGAAATTCGAGTATTTGGACAATGTTTGACCATTTTTATAGTACTAGAACAGTTGGGCACCGGCCTACTCGTGAATGATTGGAAATGCATGGCACACCCAGTTATGCAATGATTTTTCTATGCAGAATTATGTCTGTATTCCTTTTCTGGCCTTATATATGGCCAGGGGTCGGCAACCTTTCTGACATGAAGTGGCAATTAAGGACGAGGTTGCCCACATTGTGATGTCAGAACAGGCCAGCTCCATATATGGAGATCTAGGGGTGATCAGGTGCGATCAATTGGAAGTTTGGGCCCTGTCCAGAGCCTGGGCAGAGGCTTTTGTGCTGGTTCTGGACAACCGGCTATCCGACTCGAAGTTCAACAGACTCAAATTTGAAGTCGATCGGGCGAACGTTTTTTTGAGTTACATGGATTACAGAAGTACGTACATACACGCGTACAGAAACTTGATTCATTTATAGATACAGATAGATACTATTGTTGTTTACCCTTGTTTACAAAGGGTCTTAATCATTCATTTATTTTTCATTTTAGAGGTATTAAAAAGGTTGAAAAAGTCCTTAAATTGTCACTTTAGAAATGTGCGGATACCCGCAACAAACCAACATAGAGTATACCGTACAGGCGTACATCAATGGCGTACATACATGTATACAGCTGTATGTTGCTCTGTTTACTGAATTACAGAACAATGTTGTTGTGCACAGTCTGAAGAGGTGATGACATATAGACACATGTACCGTCGTTGGTGACTCTGACTATCCCCGTCACCGTCACCGTGTCGCCGGGGACGCAGCTGTCACACAGGTCGGAGGTCAGGTGACACTCTACGGTGCGCGGGATTCGTCCGGCCTCCCTCCGCTCCCCACCAATCAGCTCCTGCACCCTGTGTCGGCATGGAAGGTACAATTAATGTACGCTGAAATATGTGTTTCTTCATTACCAAGCAAAATATGTGAAATGATGATTATGTTTTGGTAGCCATACGGTCAGGCAGCCAGTTGAAGAAATTGCAGCATTGATCATTACTTTTATGAAACATCCGTGATCAAAAGGATTTTCTGGATGATTGGACATGTATTCTATCGCTAGTTTGACCACTTTAAATACGCTTTAATCTTAAAACTAATTACTGAGAATAAGTCATTAGTAATTGGACAATAAGCTTTGTAGATTGTATTTCGGTGACACAAACTCATGCTGACTATTATGGAATCCAAATAACTGAAATCAATTGTGGCGACTGAGAACTTTATCTGTGTGTGTGTGTGTGTGTGTGTGTGTGTGTGTGTGTGTGTCTGTGTGTCTGTGTGTGTGTGTGTGTGTGTGTGTGTGTGTGTGTGAACCTACTTGATGGTCTGCCAGTCGACAGTTTGTGTGAGGGGAGAACTTCTATTGGGAATGAAAGAACGGCTGCGACACTCATGCCCGAGACACTAAGAACACACACACACACACGCACACGCAAACGCACACGCACACGCACACGCACACGCACACACACACACACACACACACACACACACTAGTGAATATAAATCACTACTAGTACATAGCATGCATTCAATCCTCTATCAACTATACTGCATGCAGTAGTGTAAGTTAAGGGGGCCTTCGCCAAAAATTGTTCTGAGCTTGTAGATCTGCTATTTGTGTAGCGTGAAATAAGAGCGTACCAAGTGCGCTGTTTACAAGTTAGTTTTATCAATTAAACATGGCAGTGGCTCAGGGGTAGAGTGGCTGCTTGGGAACCGCAAGGTGTACTTGAGAAAGATCGTAAATTATCGTCCCATCCCTGTGTGTGTGTACCTTGGAGGGCAGTGTGTATCTGCCATGGGCCAGCGTCTGTGTGTGTGTGTGTGTGTGTGTGTGTGTGTGTGTGTGTGTGTGTGTGTGTGTGTGTGCGCGCACCTTGGTGGGCAGTGTGTATCTGCCGTGCGGCAGCGTCACAGCCTCTGTGTGTGTGTGTGTGTGTGTGTGTGTGTGTGTGTGTGTGTGCGTGCGTGCACCTTGGTGGGCAGTGTGTATCTGCCGTGCGGCAGCGTCACAGCCTGTGTGTGAGAGCACCCCTGGCACCGGAAGGCCAGACGGGCACACAGAGGTCTGATGTTGCTGACTCGGACCACGGTGCCTCTCACGCACACAAAGCGACCGAACACGCTGGCGCGCAGCGTCCGCAGGGCCGTCAGCGGCTCGTAGTTATACAGCCTGGAGAGACAGGAGGGACAGACTGGGAGAGCTAGCAACCATTTTCATGTCAAGGTCAATCATTTATTCAGCATTTGAGTCAAGGATGGGATTGATGAGATTTAGCATCTCAGACCCAAGACAGTAGAATATTTTGTTATTGTTGGATACGATTTTTTTTGTTCACAATTCCATAAACGTTGATCAAAATAACAATTCTTCTACATTCTCTAATTGTGTACATAATTATGCATTACTTAATTTACAAGACACTGTTCTTGTAAATTAAGTAATGCAGATGTCAAGTTTAACAATAATTGAACTCTTAGAAAGCGATTCGCACCACGTTTCGCGCTTGCAGATCTACTACTTTTGCGTGTGACGCTGTAGTATGATCAAGTAGGTCAGACAATAATTTATCAAAACACAAAAAGAATATGGAAATAAGAGGTTTCTCCCCAACAACAACGCTATAATAACACGGTCAAAATAGGGAGGCCAGGAAGAGAGAGGTTAATCTGTGGCGTAAATGGGTAGGTTTGGGTTTCACCTGGCACTGATGTGAGGTATGCTGATGATGGCCGTGGCTCCAGGTAGCTCCTCTCCCTGCAGCTCTGCAGCTTGTTTCTCAAGGTCTGAGGTCAACACCTGAAAACGCACGCACACACACACACACACACACACACACACACACACACACACACACACACACACACACACACACACACACACACACACACACACACACACACACACACACACACACACACACACACACACACACACACACACACACACACACACACACACACACACACACACACACACACACACACACACACACACACAAATTTATTTGGATCTGCGCAAGAAGCACAACATAATACATCCAAACATTGGTCAGAAGGTTATACGGACTATGGTCAAAATTCAAACCAGATAAAAGCATGTGCTTATTGACACACAGAGGGGAAAAGAAGATAACATGATTTCTTAAATGATCATATAGGCTACAGAAAATGGCATATGAACATTTCTACTACGCTAGTACGCAAGGATATATGAAACATTGTCTTGTCCAGACAGAAGGTAGAGCAATATTTAGCCAATTTTTCCTCCCAGCTGCAGTCAGAGCAATTCAGTCAGGAGAGCAATTTTGTGTATTGTATGTATGTATGTAGAGTAACTGATTTATCAGCTTAATTTTTATAGTGTTCAAGTTCCAATTTTGCCTGCTCATTTCTCTGTGTCATCACTTCCAATGTCATGTGTTTAATCTGTATCTTGACTGAGTTCTCTATCTATTAACTGGATAAAAATGGTATCCCTGAATATGCATTTTCTGTTTAATAAAGAGCTGGAGAGACATGGAGACTCATGTTACATAACAAACAGTAGTATCTGAATATAGAGCTATTTAACAATTATTTCAACCAAAGAAAATCACTTACACTACCTTTAATGAACAATATGTGGGGTATTTGGAATAACCTGCAATGTATTGTGGTGTGTGAGTGTGAGTGTGAGTGTGAGTGTGAGTGTGAGTGTGAGTGTGTGTGTGTGTGTGTGTGTGTGTGTGTGTGTGTGTGTACACACCTGGTTAACAGCCAGCCCCAGACAGTTGAGGATGTTGTCTGGCTGCTCATTCAGCTGGTTGGACAGCTCTGGCAGCGCGTCACACACCAACATGTTCCCTGTCAGGTCCTGGAAATCCACCAGCACACTGCCCTGACGCTCTATCTCATCCTGTCACACGTGCACACATATGCGCGCACACACACATACACACACACACCACACACACACGCACACGCACACGCACACGCACACAATGTATGTATTTTATTTATGACCACCATGAGAGCAGTGCAATCTATTATGAATCAAATTAGAATAAATTCCATTCATATACATTTCTTGTTTTCTTTTCTCATTTTAACATCACAGTGATTGTGCTGACAGAATTACATGATCATGGCGGCTAGCAGATCAAGCAGTTAGTCATACAGATAGACATACAGACAGACGGGCGGACAGACGCACCTTGTCATAAAGGTGAATCTTGGAGGTGAAATACTTTTCAAAGACTTTGATCTTCTCCACACATGGTGCGCTCTCAATGAAGCCTGCACAGAAACAAAACACGCACGCACGCACGCACGCACGCACGCAAATTAGGGACGCCAGGTTGGAAGTTGTTAAGTGCGTGGATGACGTGGAAATAATGGAAATATGCAATCACCAATCAGTCTATTGTGTAATAATAATTGTGACAGGCCAATGAAGGCTAGTGTACAACTCATTCAGTTATGCCAAATGCAAAAGTATCTCTACTATAACATGCATACACATTACTAATATCTTTGCAGTCGGGCAGAAACCACCGATCTCCAAATTGTAACTTTTGGCCTACTTGATCATACCACAGCGTCACACAAAAGCATCAAAAGTAGCAGATCTACAAGCTCAAACTATCTGTTACTTATTATATTTTAGAATTTGAATCCTGAAAAGTAACACTTTTGGACATATGAGGTTTCCACCCGACAGAGACAATATGCAATCGTGTCCACTTTTTACTCTATGCCACTTGTGGATGTACCAATACATTGTACTCAAGGGAGCTACTGTGTGCTGACATTCTTTCATATGTATCACTTTTCATTGTCAGACCTATCTGCAAATCAATGATGTAAAGAATCTATCGTTTTGCATTCAATTATTCAACATAATAATGTGTAGTCTTTTAATACCGACCCACAGGTCTACAGTACCTTCCGTAAAGTAGAGGGCCCATCCTTTATAGGGACACAGCCGGTCTAGAGTGGACTGGCACACACCTACTGTAGAAGAACAGGGTGACAGCAAAAATGTGTACTTGTGACAGTCGTGCAATATCATGTAATATCATAAACGTCAATGGAACTGGATTTACAGGCGTGTAAAACCTTTGGCTTAAGCCCCATTTTATAATTTGAAAATGCAGACTACAAGTTCACACTAGATCATCTATTTCGAAAAGAATTATGTTGAAAGTGAACTGTGCAATTTCACTATCCTGCATATCCTGGATGAATTTTCGGTACAATTTGTTTCCGGATCCAGAAATGTACTAGGAGAATATAGTGCTATTCAACACTTTAGGTTGTCAAATATCACTTCAATAATTTCACTTCAATTCACTTAAAACCAGGATAAGACAGCACGTATCACAACATATCACAACATTACGCCCAGACAATATCTAGTCTCTTATCACAATACCGATATTATATAAATATTATTGAAATATTTCCCAGCCCTAGCAACAACTGTGGGAAGACTGAACTCACCTCGCTGACTGCTGAGGTATTGGCCACCTCCTCTCCCTCCTCCTCCTCCTCCACCTCTAAACGGCCTACTCCCCCTGCCTCTCGACTCACTTCCTCTCCCCCCTCCTCCTCCCCCTCCTCTCCATCCTCCTCCAGACCCTCCCCTCCACCCTCCTCTTCCTCCCCCATTCCTCCATGCTCCGCTCGAGCCCCTCCACGTCGTCGAGCCTCTCCCGGAATGCTCTCCGCTCATCTTTAGCCTGAGAGTTGACAGGATGAGGAGAAGTATTTTATTTATTAAAGAGACTGCAGAAAGATGGAGAATGACTGAAACAGTTTGAAGGGAGACCTCACTCAGTCAAGTGTCGACTTATTATCCACCTAAGCCCGCCCACTCACAAATAGAAGCGATGCGTAGTGAGTTTGTAGATCTTTTATTTTAGAACATTTCTGAAATCTTGTTGAAAATGTTCAAGTTCAACTATAACGACTTATCCAAAATAGGGATGCTCAATGGTTATAATTGACTTATAATACCAGTACAGTGAACAATTCAGGCAGTTATCAGACGCTCTTATCCAGAGCAAATATTGCAGAGTCAACAAATGACAGGGTGATGGTCATGTTATGTACATAGAAAATAATGTAGTGCTTCACAGAAACTAATACTAGTTTCTGTGTTACTGCAACATTAAAGTGACTGATGAACACACTATTTAATATAATTAAAAATGATAATATAATTAGTTACAAATTTACAATTCAATATTGTGAAATTGTGTGCTATGCAGGGTACATACGAGTTGTTCTGGTTTCCATATTACATTGTAGTAACAAAACTTTAGCCTTTAACAGATAATGTCCACAGACTAGTACTTGTGGTGTATATTGCTATACATATTATTATTATTTAAATGGAATACAACAAGACAACTATAACCAATATAAGTGATGGAAAGTAACTAAGTACAAGTATTACAAGTACAATTTGGTGGTGTTTGTACTTTACTTGAAGTTTCAAAAGATTATTATTATACATTTGAAACTTGAGTTGGAAATTGAATGGGGCATTCATTCATTCAAGTACGAAGATTTTGATACCATTATACATATGCATACTTTTGTACTTTTACTCAGATAAAAGTAGCCTATATTTTGAATTCCGGACTTCTACTTCTGCATTGCAGTAGCTGGGCTATCGATATTTATTTATTTTTTACATGTGAGTACTTCTTCCACCACTGAGTGCCAACCTAGGTGCCAACTATCACCATCACTATTAAAGTATAACTATCACTTGACTTTACTGTACACGTATGCAAAACGTTCGGGTCTTGTATTATATTGTACAGCCTGCCAGACTCACCCAATGACAGCAGAAACACACGCTGTTGTTTGTTTATGTGTGTGTAGTCCTGTGTACTGTGTTCGTAAATAAATAGTAGTAAATACATTGATGAACTCATTGCGCTATTTTGACTTTTTGTAAACAAACTTCCCTCCAACGTCGCAGGGATATGACGTTACCGCGTCCCATTGGTTACGCAAGCACGTCGCGGGGCTGGCGAATAATATTCAACAAGCGGTGTTGCCATGTCCGCTTGTTATAAGCTACTTTGGGATTGTTTTTCTGTGAAGTTACTTTTAAATATTGGTGGTTGATTGATTGATTGATTGATTGATTGATTGATTGATTGATTGATTGATTGATTGATTGATTGAAATATTTATTAACAGTTTGCAGAATTACAGTACATTTCAAGCACAACTCAATACAAAGACTGTTAACTGTGAGTGGACGACCCAATAAAGCATTGATTGATTGATTGATTGAAATATTTATTAACAGTTTGCAGAATTACAGTACATTTCAAGCACAAACTCAATACAAAGACTGTTAACTGTGAGTGGACGACCCAATTAAGCATTACACTTGTTTACAAGAGGGTCCACCTTGTTCAAATCATCAAAACATTTAGAGACGTACAAATAGACACTTCTATATAGCAAAAAAAAGAGAACAGGAATTCATCATAAAGGAGGTAAAAACTTAGAGTATACTCTAAGGTTAAAAAGGGAAAATAAACATATACAAGTGAGAGGAAAAGGGGTGGGTGGTGGGAGGGCGTTTTACGGGGCCAGTTTCGAATTGCAGTCGTCCGTAGGTGCCAAAATGCAGTCGTTCCTATGCCACCAAAATGTGGAACGCCCTACCTACAGTCGTTAAGACATGCGAATCCCTTGACTCCTTCAAAACTGCTCTCAAAGGGCACCTACGGACGGCTGCAATTCGAAACTGTCCCCCGTAAAATCTGAATCCCCCACCCACCCCTGTTCCCCCTCACTGTATATGTTTCTTTTCCCTTTTTACCTCCTATGATTATTTCCTGTTTTGACTATTGTGTATATTCGTGCGTCTCTAAATGTTTTGATGAATTGAAAATGGTGGGCCCTATTGTAAACAAGTGTAATGCTTTATGGTGTTGTCCACTCACAGTTAACAGTTTTTGTATTGAGTTGTACTTGAAATGTACTGTAATTCTGCTAAACTGTTAATAAATCAATCAATCAATCAATCAATCAAATATAGTGGCTTAGCCTCGGTGACCGCAATGCGTTTAGTTTTCATAGACCTGATTCAATTGCTTATTGCTGTCGCACATTCTGGCAACACTGTCAACCCCACCACATTCTGGCCTTGTTTCTGGCAGAAGCCTTTGACGGGTGATTTCTCTATTATTCTGTCCTCAGTCCTGCATGTCTGTTCTGCTGCTCCATTACAAAGTTATTTACGTTACACATACATACAAGCTTTATTCATTGGTAAGTACATGTTTGGAGAAATGCTAGCTCTGGTCCATAGCTCTAATGTCTTTGCATTAGAAGCATTAGAGCTATGGACCAGAGCTAGAGAAATGCTACATTTAATATAAACATTATTGGTCCCTTAGTGTAACTGCTAACTAGTAAGTGCGTGCACTACTAACTTAAGTTAGTAGTGCACGCACTTACTTGAACTAGTCTGTAGGCCTACCCATTCTGCAATCTGTTAATAAAATATTCAATCAATCAAGCAGTTGAAGGCAAATTTAGTACTGTAACATTTCGACCATGTTCTCTTGTAAGAAAATGCTACTACTAATTATCTTTCTGTAGTCTTTTTGCTAGTGATGTTAGGAATTTATCACTTTGTATTACCCCTTAACAGTTTAGGGTAAATTGTGTGGACAGTCTTTGACGTGGGTTTGGGGGAACCCACGTCATAGTAAAATATCCATAGACATGACATCACAGGGACACGCACAATGCAAGGGCACACAAAGCAAGGCATTGGAAGTGTTGTATAGTTCCTTTATTGTAAGAGAGCTTGTGGATCTGCTATGTTCACTAGTTTGGGCAGGCAAACGTCTAATCTCTTTTTTTGGGTCTCGAGATAAAAGGTTTGGGAACTACTGCTGTATACCACCTCTCTCAGGCAGACGATTGTAGTTTGAATGAGCTTACATGTTTTGTCAAATGTTGCATGCTTTCTTTCTCTTAACCCATATGGAAAAGATGTAACTAAATGTGTATGTTTTACATGAAACTTGTAGTTAATATATTATGACAGTCAAAGCACATAAGAGCCATAGCATTGTTTTGTAAAGTGAAACCTATATAATTTTGTAACGTATAAGAACTATATGTGGCAGTAAATCCACATACAATAAAAAGTGAAACGTATATGATTTGGGAACTTATAATTTCTGTATATGACAGTAAATCCACATACAAAAATCCTTAGTATTTGTGTGTTGTCAAACTTATAGAGTGTCCCCCCAGCCAGTCCCCCCCCAGCCAGTGCCCCTCCCCACCCGGCCAATGCCCCCCCCCCCCCCCCCCCCCGCATAGTTATCAAACACTTCACATATGCCTTTAGACCACAAGATCATGGGTTCGATCCTGGGCACTGGCAACTCAGCATATGAGTAGCACGGCTTGTGTGCGGCAAGTGATGCGGGAAGAATTGGGAGCTGATGGTAGGTCTGGCGCTCCATCTCAGCAACTATCTCCCAGGGGTTTATAGCACATTGTATGTTAGTTATACCTATACACTTCACAAAAACTTATATATAGTCATAGATAAAACATATGTTTTTTTTTAATACCTATAAGGTATAATGTATTGGCTGACATATAACAATGTTATAAAAATCATATAAAAGAAGCATACTTTTCTTGTAAATTAAATGGATACCAACATATAAAATACATACTATAATGGTATTTATTTATATATGGAAAGGATATATCTCATATAATTAAAAACTACAAACATTGTATGGAACATGTAAGGAAAAGACAATTTGCCATGTACTTACCTCAGATCACATACATGTTTACTTGATTCATACATGATTCACTTTATTGTCTTATATGAGGATTGTATAAAAGGTGTCACTTTCAAGAGTTCACATATCAAATGTATGTACTTTACATGACATACATGTAAATGACATACATATAAAATGTAAAGACTTACTATTGGAGGCAACAGGACAACATATATGTTTCTTCTACTTTCTTTCCATATGGGACCATGACACACACCACATTCTATTGTACTGTTGTAATGAATCACCTACAATTCCTTAGTGTTATGGTTGTTAACTCGTTATAATAATTATCTGACTACTTAATACTTATTTTCTTTTTGTATTTCAGTGAAATGGAGTCTCTCTGGCAGCAGAAGATCGACCGCTCCCTGAGGAAAGACAGAAACCTCGGCGTCAAAAGGACGGTACACGTCATACCCAAGAACCAGACTCGAGACGAGTTCATGGACAGACACCTGACTCAGTTAAAAGACGAAGGCGTCGGGAAATTCTCGGCCTTGTGCAAGAAGGGAGTGGACCGGATCCACTGGCGCTGCGAGAGATCCAACAAGTGCAGAGGGAAGTCGACTGGGGATCCCGCGACCACCAAGGCCAACGGCTGCAGAGCCTACGTGTCATTTTCGTTCGCTAACAAGGACACGTTCAACAGCTGCGTCGTGCGCCTAATGGACACGCACTCTGGACACCCCCAGGAGCGTTGTTCGGATTGGATCGTCAGTGATGTGATTGCTGCTCATCAGCTGGGAGATTCCAATGAAGATGCCGTCGCTTCTCATCAGCTGGGAGATTCCAATGAGGATGCCATGGCTTCTCATCAGCTGGGAGATTCCAATGAAGATGCCGTCCCTTCTCATCAGCTGGGAGATTCCAATGAAGATGCCGTGGCTGCTCATCAGCTGGGAGATTCCAATGAAGAAATCTCCACACAGCACACTCCCTCGACTACTACTACCACCAGTACCGCCAATGAAGAAATCTACACAGTTGTTGTCGGTGGCACCAGTACCGACAACACCACTGCCACCACCTTCACCACCACCACCTCACAAACAACAACAACAGCGCTCGCCATCCCCGATCCCTCCAAACATCATCATCACACTGATGCTCCTAACACCTCCACCCCTACCCCTACCGTTTTTAAAGAAATCGCTATGGTTCTTCCTTGTTTATCCGCTGGTAAAAAGAGAAGGTATGGTTTTCCTAACTGTGTTTTCATATTAACGTAGCGATGACCGATAACCAGTTTTCCTTAAATTCCCCGATACCGATTCCGACACCTGTAACTTGCACATTGGTGGATAACTGTAACATTTAATACAATCTAGGACAGTGGTTCTCAAAGTGGTATCCAGGGACTTTCAGGGTTCCTTCAGGGGGTTTTCAAATGGACCCTGATGAGTCTGTAAGACTGAGAGTACAAATGGAACCAAATGGACGCGTAGGGTACATTGGTTCCATTTGTACACTGTCCTTGAAATGAAATCGTTTGAGAACCACGGATCTAGGAATAAATAAAATGTCTATTGTTAATTGTTAAAGTGCAGCTACAAGTTAGTAAAATAATGTAAATACGGTAGTACAGTAAGAGTATAAAACAGTAGGGTATATGAATAGCCCCAGAATGTCTGTGAACTTACATACAAAGTATTCCAAATACACAGCCATAGGTCGGTCCCATCCCTGCATCCCTGTTAGCAGACTAAATGGCCCATGGTGCATTTATATAGCGCTTTTTATCCAAAGTGCTTTACATAGATTTTGCATTACATTCACCCATTCGCACACACATTCATACACCGATGGCGGAAGAAACCATGCAAGGCACCAACCTGCACATCAGGAGCATTTTGGGGTTCAGAGAGAGTAGGACTCTTCGGCACTAACTCTGGGGGAGCCCGGGATTGAACTGGGAACCTAGCAGTTCCCATCCAGCCGCTCTACCGGCCACTCTACCCCTAATTAGCCCCACAGCCCCAGACTAACGTGCACAGCATAAATCTGCTCCGCACGGTGTGTATACTCGCCCAATAATTCATTCCTAAGACTTGGAGTCAGATATTATCCTCTCTAGATTCATTGAAATGTGTTTAGTAAAATATCTCCACTTTTCCACGGTCTGCTCACGGTACTCTAAGGGCAATGGGGCCCTAAATGAGTGCAAGAGTGAACATATCAAAACTGTCAATTATGTGCCCCATCGGCTGTTCCCAAAGGAAGTTTTCATATGTTAAGTTCTGCACTCATGTCGGGTCCGGCCTCGTCGCTGACAGAGAACATTATCCGTGCGAAAAAGTGGAGATATTTGACTAAACACACGTTTTCTGTCAGGGTGAGTACACACTCTGTGCGGAGCAGGTTTATGCTGCACACATTAGACTTCTAACCGCACAGCGCGCACAGATGGGGCCGATCTATAGCTGTGTATTTAGGAATACATTAAAATGAATAAATGTATATAAGATCACAGACAGGGTTAGGTTATGCACAGCAGCCATTTTGGAAAGAACTCTTCCTACTTCCAGGCCCTTCTGGTCCACCCTTACGGGTCCATTTGATTCTATTTGTACACTCAGAGTTACACACCCGTACGGGCCCATTTGGAACGCACTCAAGGACACTTCTGTTTGACCAGAATGGAACAGAGCCTTCATTAGTATAACGTAGTAATTAGTATAACATTAGGTAATGGTAACACCTAGGAATCGCCTGGAAGTTACCGAGTTATTCTGTGTGCCACTGCCTATTGTACTGTTTTTCATGTAACGCAATGTGATACGCAGATGCAACATCACAGTGGAGGAGTTGGGCCGGCGGGTTGGTCCTCCAGAACACATGTCTCTTGCAACCCTCGTGGGGTACCTCAGGACCGACAACAACAAGAGGAAGGAGCTCAAAGAACAGCTTCTGGCAGCCGGCATAAAGCCCAGCTCGCACACAACCGAAACGTCCATGTTTTCTCAGCTCTGTGAAGGCAAGTCTATTGACAGACAGCACATTTTGATTTATTTAGTTTAGTGTCGACGTGTTGTGAGCTTGTAGATATGCCATTTACAGAGCGCAACACCTCAGAGCACAACCACACAGAAAATTACTTTTCTTTTAGTTCTACTGGATCTCTTCTCCATTACACTATACTAGTCCCTCCCTAACATTTTTGCCTAGTTTTTATTTGTTGACTAAATTGTAAATATATTTAGTTTTAGTCATCATAGCTTAGTTTTTATTTCGTTTTTCCGTCATCGTTTTCTGTCATAGTTTTCCGTCATAGTTTTAGTCGACGAAATCAACACTTAGGAGAAATTAATGCTCGCACACGGAGGGCTCCAAATAAGTAAGCTTTGAGCTCGAAATGTCACAGCTTTTTGTGGTGCAATAAAGCATCTGTCGCATCGGAGCCCTCAGTGTGCGAGCGTTATTTTTCTCTGCTTACTGTTTGTCGCTCAGCACCTGCCCAAGTTCAGGTTGGGGATGTGCATGTCGTTTACCTTTTTTCATGTATTTTTTTTTACCCCATAATCTTCATAATATCCACACTTAACGTAAAAACTTCCTCTTTTCAGAAGAGGTAGATGCTTTATGCCAAAGCCTGGCTGGCCTGGTGCAAAGCCATCTTCCTTTTGAAGAGCTCAATGTCATTCCTGAGGCCGAGGATGTGGAGCTGACTCTGGGGAGCCTGTTGGTGTTCAAGTATGTTTCACGCTCCGTATAGGCCTGGCCAGGGAATAGCAGTGGAGGCCATTGACCTTTTGCAGACCGCAGCCATCTTGCCGTCAGAGTTTGGAAGTGCTCATTTTCAGTAAAGCAACGTCCTGCTGCCTCCTGCATTATGTGCAAATTCAAAACAGGTGGTACGCAAGGCAGTTGAGTGATATCCAACAAGCACTTCCGAACTCCAACACTTAGAAAAATAATCACCTGCAAGGACAGAAAGTAACTCATAATGTGTCTACAGTGGACAACAAATTGCACTTTACCACCCTGCATATTAACTTTAATATTGCAAGTTGTCTGCGGTGTGCATATGGTCAATTGTGTGGTGCCGCTCGAAAATAGGCCATTCATTTTTTTCCATAGAGGTTTCCAAAACCAAGCCATCCAGGATCCTGTTGAATCATGACAATAAAACCTTTGATTCTGTGAAAAAATATTTTGGAATATTTAATTATAGATATGCTATATTTAAATTAGCGTTTTTCCATTTTATATATTTTTTTTTACAGATTCAAATGTTTTATTGTCACGATTCACCAGGATCCTGGATGGCCAAGCTCAAGCTCACAATGTGTTGCGATGCAACGCATTGTGACCTTGTAGATCGGTGATTTTCAAATGGCCGAAATGTATATAAGGCTGAAGTATAGTTACTGTATATTTTGTAATAATAATTACAATCTACAAAATAACTATTAACTAGTGTTGTAGTATTCGAGTCCGGTCTCGAGTCCACATTTTAATTTACTCTCTCGTCTCGGTCTCGCCCATAATTTGACTCGGTCTTGACTTGGTCTTGGACCAAGGGACTCAGGATTCCTCCCCCACCGAGGCCAATATTTGGATCTAAAATGCAGTGGAGTAGGAGTAAAAGTATTGGAAGTTGGAAATACTCAAGTAAAGTACAAATACCACAAAATTGTACTTAAGTACAGTACTTGAGTAATTGTACTTAGTTACTTTCCACCACTGATGTATGTATTCTATTCACTACAGGTCCCACCTGAGGAGAGCCATAGAAGCCATTAAAGACAAGGTGCAAGTTGTGGACCTGTTCTCTCATGGATTTATGTCCAAAATGTTGGACATAACACTGTCCATATTTGACACATGTATAGAAAACCAAATCAGCAGTTTAAAACAAAATTAAGTAAATTGGGTAACTCAAGTCATGGGGCATTCAACTGATTTTTTATTTTACTTGTATTTTGATTATAAAGAACGTGAAGGACTGACAGTCCAGAGAGCTTTGCGTTTCGTTTGTTTCCGAAGCACACAGCCATTTTTTCCCATATCTCTAGGGCAGTGATTCTCAACCTATGGGCCGTGAGAATACTTCAAGTGGGAAGGTTTTAATGATTTCATTGTGATACCGATAAATAGGAACTTAAAGTATACTACGTTTAGTCCCACTGGTCAAACATGGAACACTATCGATTGATTATTGAAATAAACATGCTCTGAAAATACATGCGGCCCAAGATGTTCAAGTGGGCTCTGGTCCAGAAAATGGTAAATAAATGTTGCATTTATATAGCGCTTTACATAGATTGTGCATTACATTCACACACACATTCATACACCGATGGCGGAGGAAACCATGCAAGGCTCGTACGAACCTGCACATCGGGAGCAAGTAGGGGTGCAGAGTCTTGCTCAAGGACTACCTCTGGGGAGCTCTGTTTCAAACTGGGAACCTTGGCTCACCAGTCTACCCATGAGCCACTGCCGCCCCAAGAAAAGCTTGAGAACCGCTGTCCTAGAGTAAGAGGACGTTTATAATTTTATTTTTGTTAATACATACTTTTATGTGCCATATATAATCCTTTTCGGGAAGAAAAGAGCTGTGACAGGCTCTTTTCCAATTCCAATTATGTAGCCATTGTAGTCACATGCTTTTGTTAATACTTTAGTCTTAAGACTGACAGACTTGACCACGTTCACTTTCAAAAGTAGTGAAAATAGCAAATATCTATATTGTGGTTTCATTGTTATCTGGATCAAAGCAAAGCAAGCACCAATGGTGGACAAACTAATCAAGATAGTCCTGGTCAAATATTAGATAGATAGTCCTGGTGAAATATTACTCCACTACAAGTGAGAGTGTCTCAGTCAATTTTCACTCGACTTAAACTGCTGTTTGGGTTTTTGCAAAAGTACCTATTACAAAGTTGCTGTGTTAAAAGTTTGTCATTTCCCGGGGTGCGTATACACTTTTCTGACCAGTCATTGGTCCGACATGCGGAAAACGACCAGATTAAGGTTGGCAAACGTGCCCCATTTCCCCCCAAAAAACATTATCAATAGAAAATGGAACTACAATCTCACAATGCAGTGAGCATGTAGATTGCTGTTTTCATTATACAGTATTTGAAAAGGACTTGCTAAGTACAGATACTCAAAAAATCACATTACAATAAAGGTAATGGGTCGCACACACCAAGGCCTCACTCAGACCTTTACTGCATTGCTGTATGCTTGTTGGATGAATGTTGTGTAGTGTCATGGCCGCCCCAATGCATTTCCAATGGAAGTCACATGGTTTGTAGTCCACATTTTGGACTACAAGCTGTTGTATGGCTTTCGTCTGTGTTTCGACTGCGCCCCTCCCCCTCATACAACACAAATGTTGTGTCAAACCATGTGACTCCCATTGGAAATGCATTGGGGCGGCCATGACACTACACAACATTCATCCAGCAAGCATACAGCAATGCAGTAAAGGTCTGAGTGAGGCCCAAGGCTGAGCTCACACCTTTCATGCAATTCTCTGCTCGTTGGATGCTCGTTGGATGCATGTTGTGTTGTGTCATGGCCGCCCAATGCATTGCCAATGGAGGTCACATGGTTTGACCCAACATTGTGTTGTGTGAGGGGGAGGGGCGTTTCGACTGCGCCCCTCCCCCTCACACAACACAATGTTGGGTCAAACCATGTGACCTCCATTGGAAATGCATTGGGCCGCTGGGCGGCCATGACACAACACCCAACGAGCACAGAGAATTGCATGAAAGGTGTGAGCTCAGCCCAAGACTGCGTTTTAGTTTTTATTTTTGCATGATGGAATGACAGGCATTTCGGCTATCCAGCCTTCGGCTATCAGCCTCTTATCATACATTCTGTGCTCAGCCAATCAAATCATCACATTCCGTGGTGCACAGACCTACAAAGCTGAGCATAGGAGGGGCTATAGCGCCCCTCAAAAAGTAGCAGGCCTACAAGCTCGAACGTGTCGTTTCAAGCTGCTTCTGCTACTTTTGATGTGTTTCCAAGACGCTGTAGTTGTAGTATGATCAAGTAGTGCATTCATTTACAAAAAACAAGACAGATGTGTTAGAGCAGAGGTAGGCAACCTGCAGCTCTACAGCAGTGGTTGACAAACTTGCAGTGGTAGAAAAGGTATTCACATTTGTTAATTAAGTCAAAGTATCAATGCTGCTAGGTAGACATATTCTGTTATTCTGTTACAAGTAAAAAAAAAAGTCCAGAATTTAAAATCTACTTGAGTAAAAGTACAAAAATGTACTTAAAGTACAAAAGTAGAAACTAGAAAGTACTCGTTATGCAGAATTTTGCAGAAGTTTTCAAATGTATAAAATCTTTTGAAAATAGCAAGCATTGTGAGCTTGTATATCGGCTATTTTAAAATGGCCAAAATGTATAGGGCAGAAGTGGTTAATGTATGTTTTCTAATAATCAAAATCTACAAAATAACTATAGTACTGGAGTAGAAGTAAAAGTATTGGAATTGGAAATTCTCAAGAAAATACAAATTCCTCAAGAATAGAGCATCTTTCGCAGTAAATTACAACCTTTGATTATCAAAAACACCTCAATGTGCTGAATATACTGTAAGTTCCGAAACTCCCACCTATCACACCATTGAAGCTGCCCGGAAGTCCATTTCTGAGCAACGGTTTGTGCTGTTTGTGTTTACGTCATGCCATGTGCATATATAGCAATGTCCAGTTGGGTGTGCACACTCAATTTACGTTAGTTAGTTTAAATGTAGTTTATTAAATGTAGTTTATTCCTCCATTTTTAAATACAGTGCACCCTTACACTTGCACCTCAGACCTCATGCCCAGTGCACCACCCCATGGCTTAGGGGCTGTGGACTGGGTCAATGCTGCCGAGTTCGTGCCAGGGCAGCCCTACACCAGACGGGCCGACCCCGTGAAAGCCGAGAGTCCCTTCCTTCTCGTTGAGGATTTTGAGACGGACCGGGCTGTCGACGACAAAAAGGAACCGATGACCCGGCTGTGTCCTTACGCTGCTGAATTTGTACCCGGGCAGCCCTACTGTGGACGGGCCGAGGACCCGAAGAACCAGTTCTGTCCACGCGCTGCGCTGGGCGAGTGCCGCCTCGGCCTCAGCTGTGCGTACCTCCACGGCGACGTCTGTGACATGTGTGGCCTGCGAGTGCTCCACCCCACCGACGACGCCCGGCGCTCAGAGCATACCAAGGCTTGCGTCGAGGCCCACGAAAAGGACATGGAGATCTCCTTCGCCATCCAGCGCAGCAAGGACATGACGTGTGGCGTGTGCATGGAGGTGGTGTACGAGAGGGCCAATCCCAGCGAGCGCCGCTTCGGGATCCTCTCCAACTGCAGCCATTGCTACTGTCTGCGCTGCATCCGCAGGTGGAGGAGCGACAAGCAGTTTAAGAGGAAGATCATCAAGTCTTGCCCCGAGTGTCGAATCACGTCCAACTTTATCATCCCGAGCGAGTACTGGGTCAAAGACAAGGACGACAAGGAGAAGCTCATCCAGAAGTACAAGGACAGCACGGGGAGGAAACCATGTCGGTATTTTGCAGAGGGCCGGGGATCCTGCCCCTTCAGCCCAAACTGTTTCTACAGGCACGCCTTCCCCGACGGTCGCCTGGAGGAAGAACAACCCAGGTGGAAGCATTCGGGATCCAACAGGCGGAGGCAGAACTCGAGGCGAACAGCGTTGTGGGCCAACGAGATGGTGACGTTGGATGAGATGCTTCTCATGCTGCTGGCCGTGGGCATCGATGACGACATGCATACCGAGTACGAATGGTTCCACGAGGAGATCTGGACCATACCCTACTAACCACAGTCAAAGCAAAGTTACTATATTTACCCAGGGTAACTGGACTAAGCATCAGATACTTGTTTACAGCCCTGCTCATAGAACATTTCATGGTAGTGGTTAAATGCCTTGCTCAAGTGCACTTCAGCGGTGGTAATTTTAACGTGCCGGTCCGGGGATACGAACTGGCGACCTTCCGGTATCAAGACCGCTCCGCAAACCGTTCGGCCACCCCATCCACACCTAACCCGATTCTAACCTAAGTCTGGTAGGTGATTTGTTTGTCATTTGCTTTATTTTGGTTTACTCAATTTATTTGACTTATATTGTAGTCTTGTCTCTCGTTAATGTGTTTTAGTGCATAATCCAAATAAATGAAGTTGGGCCCTCCAGAAGCAAGTTGATTAATTTGTACATGGCGCTGCGGTAACAGTAAAGCAGCATTTAGCAAAACAAAGTTGTTAACTATGTGAATCGGAGGATGCACATGGTACTAACCGTAGTCTACACCTCCCCAGGCCAACAATGGGGATTTGCAAATCATAAATACGTGAATTGTATTTCTTTATTTTTACAAAACAAATACATTACCCCCAACAATATTGTCTTTCAAAATCCAAACCTATGTCCCTGACATGAGAGTTGGAAACGGGTAACCCTGACTAACAGGGCTCTAGTAAATATAGGCCAATTAATACTCACCTATGTAGTGGATAACGTTTAGATTATTAATTAAACATTGCATGAATGAATGTCGACGCCATTGTGAACCTGGGATCTACAAAGCCTTACTTGCTTACTGAAATGTCTATTATCTTGTAATGTATTTGTGTTTAAAATGTATGCTATGTTTTCTGTAACAGGGTGTCATTGGAAAAGAGAGCTGGCTCTCAATTGACCTTCCTGAATAAATAAAGGTGAAAGAAGAACAGAATGCATTAATCATGCATTAGGACCCCATTTGACATGACTTTGATTCCTGGGACCTCTATCTACACTAATTTGAACTCTGAGAGTACTCTCAGAGTTACACACCCGTAACTTAAGGGTTCATTTTGTTCCTAATAAATCAATTTGACCCCCGTAAACCCCCTCAAGAACCCGCATGGGTCACTGACTGTTTCTCAGCATGTTTTTGTGTTGAGAAACGGTGCCATACAGAGAACAGAATGGTTTCACCCTGCAGTGGCCATCAATATGGCCTTGTCCGTGGCAATTTATTTCTTTGATTTTCTGTTTTACACACCATTATAATGTTCTTATTATGATCCAAATAGACCCGTATAGCCTACTGAATGTCAAGTCTCCAGGTTTTCTTCAGAACATGTATGATTGGCACATGAGTCCACTAGCACTAGTGGTTCTCAAACATTTTATTTGGAAGGATCACCATAACTCTGAAAGTATAAAAATGGTACAAAAGTTACAGACCTGTTATGGTCATTCAGGGACTATATGTATGTGTTTCTGGTAATATCTGTCTACTCATTTTACTCATTTATTTTGTATGTCTGGCAAAAATGGAATTTAGACAAAAATGTCCACGACAAGCCAACATGGTGATGACCCTTCACTACTGAACAGCATGACCTGTCCAACCACAGGTTTCAGTCCAAAGAGCTTGGCTCGTTATACCTTCTCATCTCTGCTGTGTTTGCTGCCCTCTCACTACCAATGAGCGTTCCCGATCGATTCCTACATCCTCGCCGCATCCTCCACGCCTCCTTCATTCCTCGTTTAGAGTTGGGGCTATGGTCTGTAAAGGTATTGAGACAAACACTGCCATGGTTTGCCACGGTACCTCTGTCCCTCCCAATTCACCTAATTCCTCCCATCAACCCATTATCATTATAATTTTATTTATTTATTAGATCCCCATTAGCTTCCTGTGCATCACAGCAGCTACTCTTCCTGGGGACTATCACGTCTTCTGTTGTACTTGTAGGCTATTGAGTATAGAGCGGCTGTAAACGCAAAGTTACAACTTGTAACTTTTCCTTTTTTGTGTTTTTGAAATATTTTTTGACACAGAATCAAATGTTTTATGGATTCACCAGGAGCCTGAATGCCTTGGTTCCAGGCTTAAAATAATTGATACAAATGTTTAGAAATCTCCATGGACTGACTGAATGGGCTTTCTACTTAGCCACTGCTATGCTCTTTATGTTTACTGGGTGTATGTTCTTTCAATGTGTACTTTTTAGTTTACTGTCCAAGTAAAGTCTAGTCTACCTTTAATTCTTGTCTTGAGTTTGGGTTTTGAGTTGTTTCTCTGTTTTTCTGCATTTGAGTTTTCCTTATAGTTGGGTTTCTGATACACACACACACTTGCTCGCTTACCTGCTCACTCACAAAGATAATGAGGGAGTGATTATATTGGTGGCATCAGGTATCTACATATGACACAGACAGACATACACAGATCTGTGGATTAACAGAACCGTTGATCTGACTGACTGAAGTCACATGTAGCTTAACCACTTCCGTCATTGTAGAGTCAATGTAGACAAAAAAATCACACCCGTGTGAACTGAGTGGTGCAAGGTCTTATATAGCCTGATCAGCTGTGGTCTGACGTAATGTCAGTGACCATAGTAACCATGCTCATTCTTTTGAGGAACAGGTACACAAACACACACACACACGGGTACTAACAAAGCCAGTTGTTGGAGTGGTTTGCACCACTCAAAAATCATCTTGTTTTTTGTTGAAAGTATATGATTGTATAGTAGATTGTACAATATAGTATAAAACTAGAACTGCACTCTGTCGAGTGCCTACTTGCTTGTTGCACACAAGTAGGCCATAAATGGCCTACTAGTGCGCAAGCAGAGTGTGCAAGTACTGTCGACCGCTACAAACTGTCAAATCTCAGCTTCTCTGTGAAAGAACGTTTGAAATATTGAATTATTAGGTTTAGCTATTTGCTACGTACCTAGTTTTTGCATGTAAAAAAGTAGTATTGTGAAGTATGGTAAAAGTTTCTATCTATAAAAGAAATACAGTTCTATCGATTTATAAGTTGATTAGCGGTGTACTGTGGTTACTTTGCGCCCCGTAAAGATGTGGATTAAAGGACCCAATGCCAGGGTGTAATTGGTTTTCGATGGTGATACGACGATATGTTTTAGTGTTGGGTAAAGCTAATGCCCCATTGTATACATGTATGTAATCTGGCACCACTGCCATATCAGGCACAAGTAGTCATTACGTCATACGCTGGCACGGAGCATACGCATCAAACATCGTCCTGGACGAAAACTATTACTTGCACGCTCTGCTTGCACAAGTAATAAAACTTAAGTGGTTTCATATGTTTCAGCCAATCAGCAAACCGGTGCAAAGTCTGCATGCTCACAAGTCCATGTTTGGGCAACGATTTGTGTCACCTTGGCGTGACACCACGCCCAAGGCATATAGGGAAGGTATATATATGTATCAATACCATAAACAATGTGACATTCACGCCATTATTGGTAGATGTTAAGATGACCGAGCGAAGGCACAACGGAACGACAGTCGACCAGCAACAGGGGCAGAACGAACCCGCCGACAACACCCCCAATGTTCTGAACAAGGCCCTGTCTGGACTCACCCCACGATGGCGGGACTGGTGGGTGCGAGGAATTGTGGCCTTGGGTCTCATGTTAATATTCTTCCTGACAACCTACCTGGGCCCCGTTGCGTTCATGCTGGCCGTGCTGGTTGTGCAGATCACGTGCTTCCACGAAATCATCACCATCGGATACAGCGTGTACCACTCCTACCACCTGCCCTGGTTCCGAACGCTCAGCTGGTACTTCCTGCTGTGCGTCAACTACTTCTTCTACGGCGAGACGCTGACAGATTACTTCTTCACCTGGGTGCAGAGGGAGGAGCCGCTGCGCATCCTCAGCCAGTACCACCGCTTCATCTCCTTCGCCCTCTACCTCGCCGGCTTCTGCGTGTTTGTGCTGAGTCTGAAGAAGAAGCACTATCGTCTGCAGTTCTATATGTTCGGCTGGACCCACGTGACTCTGCTCATCATCGTGACCCAGTCTCACCTGATCATCCACAACCTGTTCGAGGGCATGATCTGGTTCATCGTGCCCATATCCTGTGTGATGTGCAACGACGTCATGGCCTACATGTTTGGCTTCTTCTTTGGACGCACGCCGCTCATCAAGCTGTCGCCAAAGAAGACGTGGGAGGGCTTCATCGGCGGCTTCTTCTCCACCATCCTGTTTGGGCTCTTGATATCCTACGGGATGTCGGGCTTCCGCTACTTTGTGTGCCCGGTGGAGTTCAACAACGACTCCAATAGTTTCCAGGTGGACTGTGAGCCCTCGGCGCTCTTCCAGCTGCAGGACTACGCTCTGCCCGGCGTAGTGGCGTCTGTGACCGGATGGAGCACGGTGCGCCTGTACCCCTTTCAGATCCACAGCATCGCCCTCTCCACCTTCGCCTCCATCTTGGGACCCTTTGGCGGCTTCTTCGCCAGTGGTTTCAAGAGGGCCTTCAAGATCAAGGACTTTGCCAACACCATCCCCGGTCACGGTGGGATCGTGGATCGTTTTGACTGCCAGTACCTCATGGCCACCTTTGTCAATGTGTACATCGCCAGTTTCATCCGGGGTCCCAACCCTGCTAAAGTGCTGTCCCTCATCTGGACCCTCTGTCCAGATCAACAGCTCTCCGTCTTCAACTCCCTCAAGGAACATCTGACTCAGAAAGGCCTGCTGCCAATGCTGGAGGCTTCCGGGCCCCCCGACCCCATACACTGACAGCCGTTAGCGAGAACAAGTCTACGAAAACCGAGAGACTACGTTATCATCATCATTGAGTTATTCACAGAATCTGTTCGGTATCAGAAGGTAGCAAAGCCTGAATCATTTTTATTACTACTCAGGAATGATGCAAGTTACTTGCTGTACACATTGGTGCACGTACACCTTACCAGTACTTAGAGGCTAGTCTATGACATCAATACTATGATGATATTAAGGATCTCCATATATGGGTAGACAGACACTGTTATCTTGCTCGCATCGCTCTCGTCTCCCATAGCTAGTTGATTGGTGACTGGTGCTTCCATGCACTGCCCGAGTAACATTACTCACAGCTGTGTAAACACAAGTCATTCGATTGTACATGCCACTTATTGGTTAAAGCTTGGCTGTTCCGTTCAGGGAAGCAGATGCCCACAGACAGACAAACATTTTTGTCAGGCTGAATTTTGTGAATTTAGATAGAAGATGCAATATAATGGGATTTTTTTTGAGGGGCACTAGCCCCTCCTATGCCCAGCTTTGTGTGTCTGTGTGTACCACGGAAATGATTGGATTGGCTGAGCACGGAATGTGATGTATGACGATAAGAGCGCCCCTCACTTCACACAAGTGTGATTTTTTTACTTTTTTTTTTGGTCAGTTTTGCCTTATACTGAATCTTATCTGACTTTACAGTCTGGTGAATGTATTGTACTGCTTAATCCATAAACAAAGTAAGCTGCACTGTGTAAAAAAAAAACATAAGAAAGAGGAAGTCAGGGTCTAATAACGCCACGTGCATCTTGGACTTCCTGTGGCCAGTATAACATCAGCACTTATTCTGCATTCACATGGAATCAGGCAAGCGGTAGACGGCACCCGGACTTCATTTTAGTGGACAGGAGCAGGACTGTAAACGGAACAGGACGGTAAACGGAACAGGACGGTAAACGGAACAGGACGGTAAACGGAACAGGACAGCACGGCAGGCAGAACCGGCGACGGTAATGGCAGACGGCATCAATGTTAAAATCGTGTTGATTTCGTCGACTAAAACTAGGACGGAAAATGTTCGTCGACTACCTTTTTTCACTGACGAAAACTAAATGGAATCTAAATGAAAACTAATCCATGATGACAAACTAAGACTAAAAATACTGTAAATTTCGTCAACAAATAAAAACTAGACTAAAATGTTAGGAAGGGACTAGTGGACAAGAGATCCAGTAGGCCTATAAGTCATTTTATACTTGGTTGCATGCTGAAAATAGCCGATTTACAAGCTCGCGCTGCGACGCGTTGTGAGCTTATAGATCGGCTATTTTCAGCAAGTGTAAAATCAGCCGTTATGATGGCATCAAGGCCCGCCAAAATACATTAAAAGTCGACTAAATCAACTAGATTTTGACGACTATATTCTTGTGACATTTAATCGACTAAAACTAGATTAACACTAAATCATTCCGGGTGACTAAATGTGACTAAAACTAAATTTAAACTATTCAAGAGACTATGACTAAAATAGAAATTTGCTGCCAAAAACAACACTGGCAGGTTTTGCCGTTTGCCGTCTACGCTTGCCTGATTCCATGTGAATGCAGCATTATGCTGCATTCACATGGATCAGGCAAGCGGTAGACGGCAAACCGGAACTCATTTAAGTGGACGGGAGCAGGACGGTAAACGGAACAGGACAGCCCGGCAGCCAGAACTGTTTTAAGGTTTTTAGATTACTTTTAATAACAGTGAGGGGGCCAGCTTCATAGGGCAGGGGGGGTCATTCCAGAGCTTAGGGGCAACAACAGAGCAGGTTTGATACCCCCTATGCTTAAGCTTTCCCCTGATGACAACAAGCAGCACCTTGCCATGCCATCTCAATGACCTTGAGGTGACATATTTTAAGGAGGTCAGAAATAGAAAATTAAAAACAAACAATAACAAATTTAAATAAATCCTAATGTGTACAAGAAGCCAATGAAGGGAAGCCAGCATGGGAAGATCAATCAATAAATTAAATCAATCAATTGATCAATCAATAAATCAATCTCTGGCCAAAGAAGCTTTTCAACATTTAAGAAGGCCGAAAATGCATTACATTTTATACAACAGCCTTAGACTCAATGCACCAACAATGGCAGATCTACAAGCTCACACAAAAGTACCACACCACAAGACACCTATATAAGTCTGGTGTGTAGAGTAGTGTACATTGCTGTGTGGATTATGTAGGCCTTTTTTAAATTAGGAAAGTTCAATGACAAAAAAAAACCCCAGACATCTCCCGTTTATATGATATTGCATGAAGAAAAACAAAGAGAAGCTCCGTTTTGCACTCAAATCTGTGCACAATTAATTTATTTGCAGGCTTTCGGTCTATACTGACCCTCTTCAGGCATGAATATTGCATAAAATATTACAAAAATAAATACAGTTTAAAAAGTTTTTATGCTCTGTTCAAATCAAGGTAACAGCATCATTACTGCTTACAGTAATGATACACAAGTGTGTGTGTGTGTGTGTGTGTGTGTGTGTGTGTGTGTGTGTGTGTGTGTGTGTGTGTGTGTGTGTGTGTGCGCGTGCGTGCGTGTGCGTGTTTTCACATAAGATGCACCTCTGACATTGTCCTCCATTCTTCTCAGATCAGTGGAGAGAATGAAGAAATATTATTATTTTCTATTGTGTGATCATTTCCTTTAGCTGAACATCTCAAGGCACATTTCATTCAGACACATCACACCAGAAAAAACAACCCTTCTACAATTATTTCAAATAACAGCTGATTACATTAAATATTTTCGCACCCACTCTCTTCAGAGCCAGGACATTCAGCCTTGCAGCTCTTATCGTGTACCACATGTCGGAGCTCCCAGAGGGTGTTACTTTAACGTCCTCTCTCAGAGGACTCACACAGCGAATGTGGGATAGCGAACAAGCAACACTTATATTTCAAATTGCAACCTTTGACTGGTGACACAAACGTGAGTGGCACAAGGAATTAACAATTGAATGACATAAATCTGAGAGAAAGATGGGGGAAGGTAGACAATGAATGTACAGATGACAGTGGAGATGATGTGCAACTGGTAATCACATGCTGCACTACTTTCATATAAGTGTAGTCAAGTTTTTAGTTGAGTTGGCAACACTTTCTATTAGAGATGCACAATATTGAAATATCAATATCCAATCTATGATTATTTGCAGGGTCATCGGTCCGATACCGATATATTACATTATTAAAGTATATTATATTTATATTGAACTAATTGCTGAATTGTTTTATTTAGATCTTTTTGTTTTGCTGGCGAAAGAGATGTTAAGACAGCTGACTGACGCTCTTAAAAAGACAGAGACAGGCAGACTGGCTGCTCTGCGAGTACAAAGCCATTGACGGTCACATTATTATTGTGTCATCAATATTGGTGAAAATAAACAGGATTTTGAGACCGTTTCGATACTGATATGGCTTTTTTATGGCCGGTATGGCCGATTTCGATACGCTACCAAATACCAATTATATCGTGCATCTGTACTTTCTATGAAACCCATGCTATAATGTAGTAGGCCTACTATAAAGATACTTATAATGTGGGTGAGTGGGTATAGAGGCTGTCTGACAATCAGAAAATCACCAGTCCCCCCTCCCACGGCCACCACCCTCCTACACACACACACACACACACACACACACACACACACACACAGCGAAATCCACACCCACAACACCAGAGGGAGTTCAACTAACCATGTGCAACCCAGATTCGGCACAAACAAGGGACTACATTTATTTCGCTCCTATGCCACCAAAATGTGGAACGCCCTATCAACAGTCAAGACATGCGAATCCCTTGACTCTTTCAAAACTGCTCTCAAAGGGCACCTACGGACGGCTGCAATTCGAAACTGGCCCCCGTAAAATCTGAATCCCCCACCCCTTTTCCCCCTTACTGTATATGTTTCTTTTCCCTTTTTACCTGATGATTTCCTGTTTTGACTATATAGATGTGTATATTTGTACGTCTCTAAATGTTTTAATGAATTGAAAATGGTGGGCCCTATTGTAAACAAGTGTAATGCTTTATGGTGTTGTCTACTCACAGTTAACAGTTTTTTTTGTATTGAGTGAGTTGTACTTCAAATGTACTGTAATTCTGTAAACTGTTAATAAATCAATCAATCAATCAATCAATCAATTATCTGAAAAACACTCGAAACACAGTAAGGTACACCACACCAGAAAAAACACATCCCTATTGCATTTTCTTTTTCAATAACTACAGCTGATTAAATTACATATAGCCTATTCACACTCACTCTGTCCAGAGCCAGGACAGCCAGTTTTTATCATCATGTACTGTACCACATGGTTGAGCTCTCAGATGGTCCTTGACTTTATTTTTTGTCTAGCTTGTCACTTGGGTCACTGGGTAAAACGACGTGTCCAGTGTTTGTTTGTAAGATCGGTGGGTAGGGCCTATATAAGGACATGCATTTGCCCAATATCTGCAGTCACTCTGTTTCAGAATGAAGGGTTGTGGTGGGGCTTTGCTTGTCTTGCTGTTCTGCCTGTCGCAGGTTGGGGCTCAGGGAGAGAATGGGTGGATCAAGGAGAGGGAGAACAAGGCTGACCCAGGTACCCCTTCACCATCTGACCTCCGGTTTGAGCTGAACACGCTTAGAGATATGGTGAATGGGATAGGAGCCACCATGGTAGACATGAAAGCAGAGACGAGAGAGAAGCTGCGAAGCATCGAGGCCAGGTTGGCAGCCAGCGAGGCAGAAGCCAAGGAGCAGAGGAACTTGGTGACCGATCTTCGGGTGGAGCTGAGTGTTGCCAAAAAAGAGATGGAAGGAATGGCAAAAGAAAGTGCAGGTTAGGATGATCAAGAGGCTACATGCTTGTTGTGCAAAACATTATTCGCACATTGTTTAACATGTTTCTGTGTGATATTTTTCAGAAATGGCTTCCAAATTGCGTGCCACTGAAGTCCAAGTGCAAGACCTTAAAACCAGACTAGGTGCTAGTGAGACCGAGCTGCAGAACCTTAAGACCAGACTGGGTGCTAGTGAGACCGAGCTGCAGAACCATAAGACCAGACTGGGTGCTAGTGAGACCGAGCTGCAGAACCATAAGACCAGACTGGGTGCTAGTGAGAGCCAGCTATTGGACTTGAAGAAAGAAAGTGAAGGTAATTTGATGTCAGTGGGTTCAGGTACTGTAGGAAAAGTGTTGAAAAACAACTCACTTTATTGTTAATTACTTCAGTTGAGCTCATATAATAGATGAAATAGAACTCAAATGAAGCATAAGTATGAATGACTTACTGTCATACTAATGTACTGATTACAGCCCACGTTGCTCAGCTGTCCACTGTGGAAACGAGGCTGACTGCTACTGGGAACGAAGTAGAGGAACTGAAGAGACATAATGCAGGTAATTGTAAATTCATAATATCAACACACATGCACGCACGCACGCACGCACGCACGCACGCACGCACGCACACACACACACACACACACACACACACACACACACAGTTATTCATGATGTTAAAATATTACTAACAATTTGATAATTGTTTTGGTTTGTCTGCTCCTGTTCAGACAAACCAAAGGTGGCCTTCTATGCTGGTTTGACTAATTCTGGACAAGTTGGACCATATGATGCAGAAACCACTCTGGTCTACACCAAAGCCATCACTAACATCGGCAAGGCGTACAATCCAGCTACAGGTATATGTCAAGGAACTTTACAGAATCAATATTATCTCTCATCATTTTCAGAACTTCCATCTATCAGGCTATCAAACATTACAAAATGACAGTACTCAAAATAAATATTCAACTGTTTCCCATTTAAGTTATGAGAAAACATGTTGTTGTCTTTGGTTTTAATGTATTATAATAGTAAAACTTTATTTGTATTCTCTCTCAGGTGTCTTTACATCACCGGTCAAAGGACTCTATCACTTCAGATTCACTGCATGCCACCTTACATCATCAAAGTATGTGTATGCCATGTTGTATAAGAATGACCAGAGACTGATTTATAACCGAGCATACAATACTGGGGGTTATGAATATGTTTCTAATGGCATCAACATTGAGCTGGAGGTGGGAGACATAGTTTACATGCGTATACCTGGTGGGAACTGGCTCTATGATGACACAAACAACCACAACACATTCAGTGGCTTTCTGCTCTATCCTATGTAACTGATGGTACATTAAAGAGATGTTTGTTGGCCCACATTATGTTCAAATTCATCCTGTCAATAAACACATATTCAAAAGTAGGCTACTGCTGTCTGTATTATTGATTATTTGAAAGACATGTAAAAGATTTTGTTTTTGTCACATGAGAAACCTGACATCCATTTGTATTGTAAGAAGACTACCATTATTATAGAAACAGACACTCATTGAACGATGTAAGAACTTTAACAAGATGCTGTTCTTTACCTTGTCTGACATTCTTTGTGCTTTATTAGATCAGTGGATACAATAAATGCAGGATTTGACACCTGTAGAAGACAGAGAAAATGTACATGGACAGAAAACATTTGTGTTTTACGTTTATTGAAAAAGTCTATTTTCAATCATATATTTTATCTGAACATCTAAAGACACTAAATCTATTGAAAAAATACCAGTCTGTTTTCAATCATTTTTTAGGCTATTTTTCTTGTTAAAAGTTTTTGCCTGGCATGCAGAAAATAGGGATGCCAGGTTGAAACAGGTTAATTTTCATTACAATTTCACCAGCTATGAGATAATCTGATGACGTAGGCCTATTAGTCCGGCAGCCGACAGACTTCTTTTGTTTAAAGCGGGAAATGTGGTATATAATAGTATTTTTTATTGGCCTCAAATATTGTCTATATACATACATTGATGAATCCACTTGCTGACCGGCTGTTAGTATTGGGCAATCTTTTTTATAGGGGTTTCCCGTGACCCTACCATTAACATCCTATGGCTGGCAAAAATGTCAAATTTTCCTTTTGCTTTAAGTAGCATGTGACATGTCATGATTCTGAATCCATTCCAAGCATTCGTTTTGCACAAAATACACTCCTTGGGCTAAAAGCAGCCATAGCCACTTGCCCAAATGTGCCCAAAATGTGCTGACCTCATCACATTTGTCATGATGTCTATGGCCGTTTTTAGAACCCCCTATAAAAAAAGATTGCCCAATACTTTCAGCCGGTCAGCAAGTGGATTCATGAATGTATGTATATAGACAATATTTTAGGCCAATAAAAAAAGACTTTAGGCCTATACCAAATTTCCCACCCGTCCACCTCGGCTGCCGGACTATAATTTGTCAGACTCACAATGTACTGTATAAGAATGACAAGGTTTCACTGAGTCTCACCTGGACAGGTCTATCAATTATATACTAATGTAATCTATTAGGAACTAATGTAATACATGAAAATATGTTTGAGAACCTATAACCTAGAAATAGAAAATGCACGTTTGAGGACGTTTATGCCATGTGTGGGTCTATGATCAAAATAAGAACATTATAATGGTGTGTAAAACAGAAAATCTAAAATTTACCACAAGGCCTAGTCTTTGCGTGTTGACGACCCCTGACTGGGGGCCTCCCCCATAGATATATATAAACTCTCTATGGCCTTCCCACCCTGGCAAGCAATTGGAATTGTAGGAGTTACATTTACGGTAGCCTCGGAAACCCAGACGTTTTTATACATTTACGGTAACCTCGCCTCAGCAGCCTTTCCACCACCTCACATTTACGGTAGTTTAATCTGGGAACCCTTCAGCAAAGACCGGAGAACAGCACCCTCTGCTGTTTATTGCATCTCAGAATCTGTTCTTGAGATATTACAGTATTAAGTGACCAGTTAAATTATGTGAAAATAGAAGATCTACAATCTCACAACGCCTCACATTGCATAGACTATTTTCACTCTTTTTGGTTGACCAATGTTATTTTTTTATAGTATAGTTTATTAGTTTTGATGCAGTAATGGTCTCCATTTTTTAGAGATAAGGCAATGACCCTGCAATGATTTGGCCAATGCTCAAACCAACAAGGCCTACTGATAGATACCATGTCAGCCAACAGAAATGTCCCATCCACTTATAATTTGGTCCAAGAGCCATCCCTTTCCAAATTATGAATTTAGCTGAAGTGAAGAACCCTAATTTCAAGAAACTGAAATACAATAAAAAGTAATTACTAGTCAACAGACCGTTACAGACGGGCAGAAAACTTTTCTACAAATTTTAACTTTGTGATTTTTCATAAATTGCCCTACTTTATCATACTACAGCATCACAAAAGTAGCACATCTTGTAGATCTGCTACTTTTGCATTTTACTCCTGCAAATCAGTTTGACAATACGGAGACAATATGCAACCTAAGTATAACTCATTATCCATAATCTATACATAACACCACCTGACTGATATTATATACACTCAAGTATACACCCAATTATGGAGACATTACAAACATTTTGTCAAACATTTTTTTATTAACAGTTTAACACCATTCAGACCATGCCATGTGGTTTACTTGTCCTCGGGCTTGTTGAAGCAGTAAGTGAGGCAGCATTTTCCACAGTAGTGCCTGTCGAAGTGGCTGGCCATGAACACACCAGCGCCGCACTCGTCAGCTGGACACTCACGCCTCAGGCGGTGGATTTTGCCATTCTCGTCAACCTGGAGAGATGAGACATACACATGGGTTCGATCTCACGACTGAAATATGTCTGTTCAAGTCCTATTATGCGATTTATGAAACAGTGACCCTAACCCCACACTAGCGCTGTTTCCTAAACACCACAAGATGAAAAAAAATATGTTTTAGTTCCTGCTGTTCTACATACTGCCAACCAAGTGAAGAAATCACAGACTGAGGCAAAACTGAGACAAAATATCCAAGACCATTCAAGTTATATGGAAAATGCTTTGAAACAATTTAGTTTGACCACTTCAAATGCTCCAATCAAAAAGAAAAAGAAAAAAAAGAAGCCAATCTACAAGTTCTCAATGCATCGTAGATGTGTGCTCAAATTCAGGTCAAGTTGGAATTCTGTACAATAAACATTACATGGATCATCTGTGATATCTATCCAAGCATGATCTAGCAGTGCTTCAGACCTATGAGGCCTTTGAAACTGCACCCATCACAATGCCACATAAACCCTGGCACCCCCAAAACTCCAGGACAATACATTGTGAGCTTGTAGGTTGAGTATTTTCAAATAGCTGAAGAATAATAGACCGTTACGTTAACTTCCTTTCACATGTTTAAGTGGTCAAATAATACACACAACTTGCGACTGACAGCAGGGCCCCAGGCAAATATCAGTGGTATCCTTATTCTAGGTGGTTACAGATCAGATTTTACCTTGTAGTACTTCAGCACAGCGAGCTTGACCTTCTTCCTCTTGTGCTTGTTCTTCTTGGGGGTGGTGTAAGACTTCTTCTTCCTTTTCTTAGCACCACCACGCAGTCTCAGCACCAAGTGCAGAGTGGACTCCTACAGCACAACAGAGGTTTGACTTAGTAAATACTCCAAAATGTAATGATTTGATTTAGATTTGACCTGTGTGCATCTCAATAATGGATCAAACAACTTTTCTAATTTTCTAAGATTTAATCGAATAATTTAGTCAAAGACAAAGCTAACACAAAAAAGTCCTGCTTAAGTGCGTCTTGCAAAGTCTGGGGTGTCCCTGAGGCCTGACAATTAACCGTCACCCAGGGTCTGTATTAAATGCACTTCTCCACTGCAAGTTAAATGCAGAGGACACATTTAATAATATGTGCAAAAACATACTAAATCATTTAGACTGAGCAAATAATGTTCCTCACCTTCTGGATGTTGTAGTCAGACAGAGTACGTCCATCCTCCAGCTGCTTGCCAGCGAAGATCAACCTCTGCTGATCAGGAGGGATACCTGCACACAGATGAGCAGAATCATTCAAAAAAGGTTCATATTTGCCCAGACAAGCTCTCAATAAAAATACCAATTTCAGTTTTTTAAAGTTTTAAACCAATTTCAACCAAGTTTCAACTTTGTTTATTTTAAGTTGACACATTTATAAATGGGGCTTTGTGATATACATTGCCAGAAGCTGCTTAGTGCTTCGTTATTATTAGTTTATGAGCCATCTGGTTTCATTGTGCATACAAGGCATTACACAAGTTTGACTGTTCCAGTTAAATAATATGAATAGAAGACAAGCTCACACTGCACCTCACAGCAAGACTGTGTGAGCTTGCAGACCATCCATGTTAGCCTCCTTTTTAAATATTGACAATTTGATTGTCCTTCATTAAATTGTCGCTTTAGAAATGTGCAGAGCTATTAAGGTGTCTTTCAAATAATTTGGCACTATATAAACAAAATGATTGACTTCCTGGAATTGCAAATTGCAATCATTTAACTTCTAGCTGGCGTGAACATCCCTTAATCAACAGTAACTTACCCTCTTTGTCTTGGATTTTGGCCTTGACATTTTCGATGGTATCTGAAGGCTCAACCTGTGTAAGAGATGGAAAGTACTAAAAACATTACTATCCTAGCCATCAAACTCATTTAATCTTCACTGACAAACTGACTTGACATGTTGGTCAACGATGTGGCCAAATTCAAACGTTTATCGTGTCTCAGCATCTTTGAATAATTTATAGTGAGAAATGTAAACAGCACGAGGTACAATCAGACCTTTAGGCTAAAAGTAACACAAAAAATGATTGAGGACTTGTGTTTTCATTGTAGTCTTATGCATATCCTATTGAACTTTATACAGTAAAATCAAATAATTGTAAAACTCAATGCCATTACTCTTTTTATCCATTGTTAATGTATCCACTTCTAACACTTCAGTCAAGTTAAATTGACTTTAAATGATTTCACAGTATTCTAGCATTTTATAGCGACTTGCATTAAAAACATCTACAGTGTAGCCGGCCACACGTGCATGTTTCTAGCCGGTAGCTGGTTAGCTTCACGTTCACATAGTCAACGTGTTTACTGTAGACACGTTATGGTCAGTCGATGACATATTGTTATTATTCATGTTTGGTAAATAATATGTTTAAAACAACGTGTTATCTGTTGTCTCCCAGCATGAAGGCACGGGAAGTCCCGTTAGCACAATGCTATTGCTAACATTGCTAACGCAATCTCACCCACCTCGAGGGTTATAGTCTTCCCCGTTAGGGTTTTCACAAAAATCTGCATCTTTGCGTTCAACCCACCTGCGTACAGACATGATAGAGACAGGTTTTAGTGTTCAGAAATGCACGAAATGTTGTTATTTGAGTGAATAAATGTGTGAAATCAGAGAGCACGACATTACCACTGGTATGCTTCTAATGGCGGATCATGTGAAGAGGGCTTTCTGAGCGTCGCACGGGGTTTTCTGCCCCAGTTTGCACGGAGTGGATAGGTGGCCGTGGCGCATGCCTGATGATCCAAAAGACGAATTAATGTGTGTGTGAAACTGTGAATGGAACAAGAAACCACAAACGAATGTATTATTATTATTATTATTATTATTATTATTATTATTATTATTATTATTATTATTATTATTATTATTAATAATAATAATGAACTAGAAGTTATTTTTTGCCGATGGGTTCCCAGATTGTTTTTTCTTATTACAATAAGTAAAGTAAATACTATATTCATTTAACTTGACGGACTGTGTATGAATTATATGACAAACGTCAAGGACTAAACTCTTGGCCATGACAAAACTACATTTTCCAGGCGCCCCAGATGTTTCGAGCACCATAGCAACCCCTCCAGCAACTTGTGGTTTGTTTGTGTACATTTTTTTCTGTGTCAGCGTTACAAAAGGGACGTTCATTTGCGAGGAAAGTTAAATAAAAAGTAACGCTCGCTATTAAATATTAAAATGTCTGAGATGAGAAAGTCCAGATATGAAGATGAGACTGAACGTGATGTCGCTGACGACGGTGATGTCTGTGAAAGTGACAGGAGGTTTTTAGAGTCTATTTCTGAAAACATTAAACGTGATAAAGATCATCTCCAATGTCCAGACCAAGGACCTGATGTTCATCGATACATTATTTACAGTAATGCATTTGACGAGGTAGATGCTGCTGCTGCTGATCTTAATGAGGCTATTATTATTATGCATTCTAAAATGCACTGGCATTGTCAATGCAGGTCATTGCATGCAATGTTGATCTGTTGCACTACATTGAAGTAGCAGCCTAACTCAGTAAAGTTGCACTTTAATGCAAATGTCATGTTCAAAATTTAAAAATGTAATAATTTGCAGTTCAAATATTTTGCCTTGCCTCTGAAATGTAGGTTTTGTGAACCAGGTTGGCCGACATTTTCATGTCAAGGACTCCCACATTGATCCAGTAGGCTATATAGGACATCAACCCCAATTTAAAAATACTTTGTACCAGTAACCCCTATAACAGAAGATTTTAGCTATTAGATTTAGTACAGAATTCTACAACTTTATATATGGTACTGTAAGTGTAGAGAGTGAAACCTATGATCTGAATGTTCACTCTTCTAGCCTACATTCTCTCATTGGAGAATGTAGCCGTTATGAGAATGAGCTGTAGCTCATCTAGCCGCTGAAATAATGGCCAAATTAATTTATTTGTCATTTTTGCTGGGGTCCCCCTCTAACTCTCCCAAGGACCCCTACGTGTCACAGGACTCCCACTGTAAGAACCACTCTGCTATAGGTCAAGGGTTCCCAAACATTTCAGTGCCACGATCCTCCCCAAAAAATATAACGGTACAAATGGAACCAAATAAACATCCATTTGGTTCCATGGTTGATAATTCCATTAGAACAGTTACAGATGTAACAGACCTGTTATGGTCATTCAGGGCTAGATCTTTAAGTGTTTCTGGTAATATTATTGTCTGCTCATTTTGTATGTCCGTGGCAAAAAAAGACAGAAAACGCCCACCACAAGCCAGCATGGTGATGACCCATGCTCAAACTCCTCGAAGCGCTATAACTATTTTCACAATTTTTCATTAGGTAACTTTTTTCCAATGTTTGCCAATGTTTTATAGTATGATTTGTTGGTTATAGCCTACTTTTGATGCAGTGATGGTCTTATTTTGCTTATGTTTTTGCAGTATGAAAAAGGTCTTAAAAGTCCTTTAATGTCACTCTAGTAATGCAAATACTAACCCTGTATACTGTATGTTGGTTTGTTACTGTTGAGTGAGAAAACAATGTTTCGCATGAAGCTAATCATCTAGGGACCCCCCACAAATCCACAAACTTATACAGGTTGAGAACCACTGCTATAGGTTAGCGTATGAATGATGCTTTGCTGTTCTAACCTAACCAGGTCATTCAGCGTGCTACAGTGTACAAAGGCCTGCTGTCAGCCATAAAGAAGGAGTACGATGACGCCATCAGTGTTGTGAAGAAGAGTCAGTATGAGACCCGGGTGGCTCAACGTAAACGCAACGCCATGGAGGCACAAGCACCGTCTCTGGTCAACTACCACAGACAAGCTGCACAGCTGAAGGACAGGTGAGAGAGGATTATTATGACTTTGTTCATGACATGGACACAATCTCATTGGACAAACCAGATGCATTGTTTAAAGATATAGCACGAATGCTAGATCTCAACACCTCTCCACAGGAGGGGTTTCTATATAGAATAACACTAATCTAAAACCCAATCAAGTTAAAATCAAGCTCAGACTCAGACCCAGTTGTGATACCAGTAAGACTCCTGAGGGCGAGAAGCACGCATCCGCCTTGTTGACGGCAGACTCCTGGACGAGCGCTGGCACTTTGGCATGGGGGGTCAGATCAACATGGAATTAATTCTGTACTGGCCATATAAGGAGCATGTCTTGAGTGTACAGGGTTTGATGAGGTCAAATCAACATATGGAATGTCAGAACAGGTCAGCTCCATACAGTATATAGAGATCTAAGGGTGGTAGCAGGGACATTCTCTTGAGGGGTTTGATGAAGGCCCAGGTTGGGCCGGGCCTTAATTTCCGGGCCTGTTGAGAAGTTTTCGCCGGATGGCGGGTGTGGCTGCACTAATAACTTTGGGGCAGGCCCGTCTAGAGTTTGAAATAAGTCTAAATAAGTCAAAATCGCAGAGGAAGGATGGATGGGGAATGTCAAAGTGAATAATGTGTCTACTCTGAAGTCCACCTGACTCTCTCTCTCTCTCTCTCTCTCTCTTTAGGATTGCCATCATCCAGAGAGACACAGCAGAGGTCCAGTCCAAGTTGGACAAACTGCAGCAGTCCAGCGGAGACAAGTCGTCCTCCTCAGAGAGGAAGAGTGCGGATGAAGCAGAGACACGGCTGCCCAAACAGATACCTGGTAGACTAATATATAAAACACTGTCAACTCATGACATTCCATTTACTTTCTGATATATGCAATTGGTAATACTAAAGTTGTTAAAGTACATAGACATAGTCAGAACCTATAATCAGTCTAACAGTATAATAACATATCATCCATCTTTCAGTAGAATATCCATACATTGAAACTATAAACATTATAGGATGCCAGATCAATAATGACCTGGCATCTGTCTACATAACATGCTATCTAAATTATGTTTTGACAGAAGTTCCGTAACCCGGGGCACCACGAAGGGTTACTCACGTCAATGAACGTGTGCAGTGGGTGAGGGGGGCAACCCACCCCTAATCGCCACAAGATGCAGTGTCGTCTGTCATACACACTGCTCTCACCCATCTTGGGGGGGGGGGACTCGTAATGTCAGGCTGCTGTTTCTGACTTCAGTTCTGCGCTTAACACGATCATCCCGCAGACTCTTGCCAATAAGATGCTGCTGCTCGGATTAACACCAAATCTGTGCAACCATGGGGTCGCAGACTTTCTGACCACAGTCAGAATCCACAGCACTTTGTCCTCTTCCATCATCCTCAACATCGTTCCCCCACAAGGGTGTGTTCTGACTCCTGAGCCCCCTGCTGTACACACTGTTCACACATAACTTCTCAGCTAAACATCCAGGCAGCCATATCGGGAAATTTGCAGAGGACGCAGTTGTAGTGTGACAGATATCCTACAATGATGAGTCGTCGTACCGGAAGGAGGTGATAGACCTAGTGGACTGGTGTGCAGAGAATAATAATATTAGAAGGAGAGACCATGCTCCCCTCCCCCTGTTCATAATTGGAGCTATGGTGGAAAGGGCCCCTAGTTTTAAGTACCTCGGAGTGACCACATACACCGACATCAAACATCTTAAAAAAGTTCCCACCAACGCCTTTATTTGCTCAGGAGGCTGAGGCAGGCTGGCCTCAATACTTCAGTGCTGGAGGCGTTCTACAGGTGTAGAAAGGTGTACTCTCACATTCTCTGTTACCACCTAGTATGGGAACGTGCTCTGCTGCGGACAAGAAGGCGCTGCAGAGGGTGGTGAAAAATGTAGAATAAGAGAAAAACGAGCACTCTCAGTCTGAATAATGCAGTTTACCGGGTGCACGGCTCACGAATAATCACTGTAATAGAGAAACAGCCAGCACTCCGAAGTCCTTCTGGTACATTTATTTCATTGTGCAGCACGGACAGAAAAAACACAGATGCGTTTCGGCATCAAGCCTTCCTCAGCGTGTATATGTGGTGGTGAAAAACGCCCAGAAGATCACCCACAGTAGTTTCCCTTCCTTCGAGGACGGCTACATCAGCAGGTGCAGGAGCGCAGTGCTCACATTATGGAGAACCCCACTCACCCGGCCCATGAACTGTATGACCCGCTCCCCTCGGGTAGCCATGCAGAACCAAAAGGCTCAAATGTAGCTTCTACCCAGGGACTGTTAGACGGTTGAACCCTTAAGCCCCAATAAATGCACTTTATCTGTTTTCAATATATTTGAATAGGCTGCTCAGTTTGAATGCACTGCACTTTAGGATTGTATGCTTATTCTTTTATTTATTGATAGTTATTTGGTTTATCGTACACTGCTGGTTTTGAGTGTGAAATGACATGTGAACCTTGAACCTAATACACTGTTGACACTGTCCCCTTGCCTTGTACTGACTGGTTTGCAGTGAAGGCTACAGTATTGGGACATTTGTGTGAATCCCCTTTGCTTTTGTACTGGGTCGTGTGGGCCGCATACTGTGAGTTGTGATGAGTTGAGTCGTGATCAACACTGTTATCTCCACGGGTTTCTGCATCTATGAGAAGCCGCTTGAAACGTCCCTGACCAACGTGACTGCGGTCCAAGTGGATTAAAGGTCCCACGCAGCCACTGGATGCCATGCAGTGGAGGAGACGCCACTGCTGTACACACACCGCTGGGCTCCTGTGTCTCCTCTCGCTCCTGGGGGTCGTGGTCTTTCTGCTCCATCATCGCCACTCATTGCCAGGCCTCGCGGGGTCGCCGTGATGGAGAGAGCATCCCACGGACCATGGAGGTAGCGGACCACACTCCTCCGCCAACAAGGCAACAGGAAACCAGAGCCACGAGCAGCAACATATCAACAACGCCAGCTCCCGGCAAGATGCCGATGACTCCTCTCCTCGGGGGGAGGCAGGTCAGGGGAACATTCTGGCAGCGAATGCCAGCCAAAGAGTAAAGGGCGGCCCAAGTGGCATGCTATTGCCCGGGCCGTACCCCTACATCATTAACGAGGCAAACAAATGCCCAGAGGAAAAAACACAACCATTCCTAGTGCTGCTGATAACCACCGTGGCTTGTCAAGTAGAGGCGCGGGATGCCATACGGCAGACGTGGGGGAATGAGAGCCTCGCTCCAGGCCTAGGATTAATCCGGCTGTTCCTGCTGGGGACGAATTAAGGCAAGCTGGGGCGCCTACAGCAGAGGACCTTGGAGTCGGAGAGCCTGAGGCACCACAACATCCTTCTGCAGGATTTCTTGGATACCTACAACAACCTGACTATAAAGACACTGATGGGGATGAACTGGGTGGCCATGCATTGTCCACGGGCCAGCTATGTTATGAAAACTGACTGTGACATGTTTGTCAACACAGATTACCTCATCCACAAGCTGCTCAGACCCGAACTGAATCCCAAGAAGAACTACTTCACGGGAGATATCATGAGGAACTATCCACCGCTCCGAGACAAAAACAGCAAGTGGTACATGTCCCCGGAGCAGTACCCAAGCGAGAAGTACCTGACCTTCTGCTCCGGGACAGGTTACGTGTTCTCTGGAGAACTGGCGGCGAAAATCTACCGAGCCTCCCTGAGCATCCGCCGCCTGCATTTGGAAGATGTGTACGTGGGGATCTGCCTGGCCAAGCTACGGATAGAGATCACATCGCCGCCCAACGAGTTCCTGTTCAACCACCTGCGGGTTTCCTACTCCAGCTGCGAGTACAGCCACCTGATCACGTCCCACGGGATTCATCCCGGTGAGCTGCTCAAGTACTGGCACCACCTGCAGAGTAACAACACCTGCATCCATCCACGCCTAGGGTTGGGATCAATAAGCGCTTCACCGCGGTTATGATGCATACCGTGGGCCGTACTAACGACCGTAGCGACTACTGTAGTGGACACCTTTTCATGATTGGCTGCCTCTAGGCTGCCTCTAAGCCAATGGGAGACTTACCCGTTAAACCCATAGTCTGAACGGCATAAAAACCCATACTCTTTACACCACAACATGATGGAGGCTGTGTTGTGAACTTGTGAATCAATACAGCCCCCACCTGGCGGAGTCAGGTTAAGTCTATTTATCACCTCGAGTCTATTTATCACCTTGAGTGCTATTGCTGAACTTTTGTTTATTCCGGTTGATCGGGGGCAAAAACAAACTTGCTTCAAGCTGATATCATATGACTTCAGTCATTTCTTGTTTTTGAATTACTGATTATGATTATGGTTGGTAAGTTACAGGAGTGGATATGTTGTGTATATGATATACATTTCTAAGCTTACCATATAATTTCTATGTGCGGCAGAAATCTCTCCATTATTCTAACTTTTTGGAAAATGAATGTCCTAATTTATCGTACAGCATCATACAAAAGCATCAAAAGCAGCAGTTTTTCCATTTTTGAATTTGAATCCTGAAAAGTAACAATTTTGTATGAGGTTTCCACCTAACAGAGCTGACACAATAGTTGTTTAGTTAATATCACTAGGGCTGACCTTGAGGATTTCTTTTGTCCTTCAAAACTTCTAGACCAAAGACTTTCATTTGAACGTTCGACAACGTTGATTACTTTAATAATGTATAGTTTCCCAGCATAAATGTAATTGTTGAAGCTGCAATTGATAAAATAAAAAATAAGGTCTGCATACTGGCAAATAAAAATAAGGTCTGCATACTGGCAAATAAAAATAAGGTCTGCATACTGGCAAATAAAAATAAGGTCTGCATACTGGCAAAAAATATAAGCTGTTTATATTGCCATTTGATCACACACAGATCTTTGTCAGGGATCTTTAAAACGAAGAATTCCTGATGATCAGTGTGTGAAACTAGCAATACACAGTGGAGCATTTTCTTTTTGCCAGTGTGTGTCTTTATTAGGCTACATGTATTGTCGTTGGTCCTGTACCTGGACGCTTCATGTGCATCAGTGCATGCACTACCCTTTCTCTGCAGTTGCAATTGAGCCAATATTTATTTTATTTAGATTTTAATTTCTTTTTTTCCCTTCATTATCCTTATTGTATATTGTTATCTATTGTATAAAATACATTTCTACTAAAAGGCATTTCGTCTTGTCAAGGAAATATTTTAAAAAAAAAATGTTTTTGTGTTTTTTTTATTTGTGACTTACAGTCCAGACAGATGTCACATATGTAACCTACCATCATGTTTATTGCTGTATCAGCCTCATATCCACTGTCCATAGACTGACTGACTATCCATCCATCCATCCATCCACCCACCATTCCACCTCACCATCTGTTCTCCCAGGCCTGTCGCTGGAGCAGTCTCTAGACCTGGAGGCGTTGGAAGGACATCTGCAGTGTCTGGAGAGCAGGAGAGATATGCTCCAGGACAGGAAGAAGAGTCAGTACGTTCCTCTGGAGGTCAAACAGCAGCTGGACAGTAAACTGAAGGCTGCCCAGGCACAGACACACCCACTGACTTCTGAAAATGACCGCCTGCGCCTACAGTAAGAAGCTTATTTCTATTTTTTTTAATGGTTTAGCCAGTTTTTGCTTTTTTAAATGTAGATATGAATTTTGATATGTTGAGAGTACGTATGGAAGTCAGAATCTTGGACCACATTGACCCCCCACCAAAAAAACATTTATTTTTGCTACTAGGGAGCCAGAAGATAAATTAATTGTTAAAAGATTTCCAAATTATTGCAAATATTGTCAGCTTCTAGTGAGTGAAGCTATCTTTAAATAGCTGTCGTATAAAATATGGTTGAAATGGTTAAGCTGATTGTGATGTTATATTAACTAATTTATAGGGAACCCCCCCAGCTGTTACACATTCAGGGACTCCTGTCAGGTGTCCCCGGACTCCACTGTTATATTATATAATCTTTTAGAAATGGTCAAAACTAGGAAGTGAGTCCAGTGTAATCCCTTCTCTGTTGTACAGGTACAGGCGCCTGAAGGTTGTCAGTGACTCTCTGAGCAGATGGAAGGATTCAGGAAGGCCGGTTCCTCTGGCAGAGCTCCTCACCGCCACCTTGGAGAACATCAGTCACATCTCAGGTTCACACTCCACCGTTCATTTGTTCTCAAACATTTGCATGTCCAGGACCCCCAAATTAATATTTATTTGGCCGTGTTGGATCGCCAACTGTAAAACCTTGACGTATGTGTGTGTGTGTGTGTGTGTGTGTGTGTGTGTGTGTGTGTGTGTGTGTGTGTGTGTGTGTGTGTGTGTGTGTGTGTGTGTGTGTGTGTGTGTGTGTGTGTGTGTGTGTGTGTGTGTATGTGAGAACAGATTCTGACTGTGACGGTAGTCACGGTACTGACTGTGTGCTGTTAGAAGATGAAGATCCAGCTAAAGTGAAGGAGTCAAAGCTGCTGGTGGATTACGTAGACAGGTACTGATCCGCACTTTTCAAGATATGATTACTATGTCTATCTCTGGGACCACAATCTACACTGTAAAGTCCTTTAGGTGGGGAAAAAAGAACAGAACCAGTTCAACCCTGGTGGAAAAGGGGCCTGTATGTGTCGACTGTCGAGTGACATAGCCTCCCCTCTCTCTCTCTCTCTCTCTCTCTCTCTCTGTTTCTTACTATAGCTTTACAGAGTTGTTTGAGTCAGGAGACTATGAAGCAGCAGCGTTCCATGCTGCCAGGTCTCCTCATGGAGTTCTGCGGAACCAGCACACTGTGGACAAATTTAAATGTAATGCACGCACACACACACACATGCGTGCGCACGCAGATATACATATGACAACATTCACACTTTATTATTAGTTATTAGTACTTACTTACATTATAACTCGTATCGCCTACCTTACTTTATTTTACTGTGTCCAAAACTGTTACTTTTCAGGATTCAATTTCAAAAGTAGCAGATCTACAATAGCCTACAAACCAGACAAATTAGCTGATCTTTTTTTGCTGTGATGTTGGAATCTGTTTGTAACCACACCTTGAAAATACATCTTCCACACCAAAGTTCTGTTCCTCTCTGCTCTCCTGCTCCCTCCAGTGGTGAAAGAGTATGATGGCAGGATGCCTCCATTCCTCCACTTCTTCCAGGCTCTGATGGTGTCGTGTACCCAGAGAGAGAGGCCTCTCCTGGGGGAGGTGATGGTGTCGTGTACCCAGAGAGAGAGGCCTCTCCTGGGGGAGAGTTTGTCCGTGGACGGGGTCCGTTGTGCACTCCAGCATAACGTCATGGAGCTGGTCATCCACGGCATCACCCTGCACAAGTACGTAGAACACAGTGTGTGTGTGTGTGTGTGTGTGTGTGTGTGTGTGTGTGTGTGTGTGTGTGTGTGTGTGTACATGTACGCGATATAGCATCAAACCTCTTGTGTACACTGACAGTACGCCACTCATTTTCACATGTTTCACAAAATTGACTAGCTGTCTATGACTCTGTTACTCTCTTTTTCTGTGCGTGCGTGCGGCGCTGCTTTCAGGCTGGCGTTCTCGGAGGCACTGGGGGACGTGCTGACTGAGCGCGCTCAGACGCACCCCGGGACGGCAGACATGTGTCTGACCCTGGCCCATGCCGTCTACACAGCCTGCCGCCTCCACAGGAAGGCCGCACTGAGCATGTGCAAGAGGGGCATGCTCCACGCCGCCCTGGACTACATGTACCAGTGTCCACACTTCACCGCTGGTACGCACGCACGCACGCACGCACGCACGCACGCACGCACGCACGCACGCACACACACACACACACACACACACACACACACACAGGAATTTGAAAAATCCCCAAAAGGTAGCACATCCCAAAATAAATGGAGGACAAAGTACTCACATTTACATTTTTTTTTTTGGCACACACCAATAAATGCTTTTATGCGTTATGAGCCTTCATCAGAGCATTCACATCACATAGATTCAACTCACATCATTCATACACACGGTCAGAGTTATAACCTACAGCTGAAACCAATCACCAAGGACCAATCATTTGTATGCAAGAACAAACACTGAGCAACTAAATCGTCGCTATATCGTCGGGCAGAAACCTTTTATCTCTATATTCTAACCTTTTGTGTTTTGCGTAAATTAACACCTTACTTGATCATACTACAGTGTCACAAAAAAGCATACAAGCTTGTAGATTGACTACAAGCTAATTTTGTATTGACTAATAGTTGACTATATTGACTAGTATATCATCTCTGTCCAAATATATATGATCATATGTCATATATTTATATATCATATGTCATATGTCCCAAACTGTAGGCAGGTAGATAGATAGATAGATAGATAGATAGATAGATAGATAGATAGATAGATAGATAGATAGATAAATAGCAAAAGTAACAGATCTGCGAGCTCAAACCCTCCCTCCCTCTCTCCAGAGGACAGCATGTGGTGTCTATCCATGTGTCCTAGCCTGTCTCTCCTCCAGATGTTGACGACAGAGAGCCTCCAGCACGGTCAACAGGCCATGTTGCCTGTGGGACTCACCTGCTACAGTCTGCTGATGGATAAACAGCACCACCTGCTGGCCGTACAGCTACTGGACTCCCTCTGCAGCAAGGGAACAGGTCTACAGTCTCTACACACACACACACACACACACACACACACTTTATACATTTTGAAACTTGTGAAATGGGACCTTCTGCATAATGAGTATACTTTCTGCTTTTGATACAGATACATTTGTAGGCTACTTTTAGTCAAGTACATTTTTTATTCTGGACTTTTACTTGTAACAGTATTTCTACATTGCAGTATTGATACTCTTACTTGCGAAAATAATGTTTTTTCAACCACTGTTAATATCTCTCTCTCTCTCTCTCTCTCTCTCTCTCTCTCTCTCCCTCCCTCTCCCTGCCACCCAGGTGTGTTGGAGCAGGCCATGGTGTCAGACAGTAGGGGTTGGGTGGAGCTTTGGGGAGAGATCTCCACATGCTGTGCTGAGCTGCAGCGCTCTGATCTGTCCCGCCACATCCTCAGTGTCCTGCTGGCTCACACTGGGACCAGCAGACTGTCCCCAGACCTGGACGGACTGTCCCTCATGGACCATGTCTTCCTGTAGCCATGGTTCACATGACGCTCGTACTTCACGAGCGTCATGGCTTAACTTCCGCCTGTTTTACGCGATCGCTACATTTACATTGTAAACGTGTGTATATAAACATTCAGATTTCAAATATAAAGTACTCACCACGTGGGCCACGGGTGTTTAGCATTGCTGCACTCCGCGTTGTTTAATAAAAGGCATTTTTATCCGAGCTGTTCTTTTTGCCATTGGCTTTCAACTACGCGCCCCTGTCGGTCGGGAGGAGTGTGGCACTCGGTGTGTTCGATATCCGTATTGACACGCTTACCGCACTGACAATACAGACTAATAGGCAAGTGCGCTCCCGGTATGCAACTGTGAGTTTTCCAAACGAACCCCGTTTGAGAAAAGTAGCCGGGGTGCTCGGATAAAAATTAGACAATGTGAGATGCAGCAATGCTAATCGCTGTCCCAGCAAATTCATAACACCCGTGGCACACGTGGTGAGGACTTTATATTTTAAATCTGAATGTTTATGTACACGTTTTCCGTGTAAATGTAGCGATTGTGTAAAACTGGCTTCAGTTGTGTCATGTTTCAGGGCTAGTCTTCCTGTAGCCTCGGAAACCCAGACGTTTTTATTTCCTGTAACCCAGGGCAGGCAGTGGTGTAAAGTAAGTAACTAAGTATTTAAGTACAATTTTGAGGTATTTCCAATACTTTTACTTCTGCTCCACTACATGTCAGATCCAAATATTGTACTTTTACTCCACCATATCAAATAAATTCCTGTCATTTCTATGTCAATTACATCCATTAAAACTCTGAACTGAGTCTAATGATCATTAAACAATTTGAAAGAAAATATTTTAAAAGGTTATATTCCTGGACGATCAAAATATGTTTAAAAAAACTGCTTCTTTTCACCTGACCGGGGAGAGTTTCCCCGGCCGGACGTAGCGCGTGGAAGGAACACGTTATTCCGACCAGTTCCTTTCCCCTCCATCAGGCGCCCCGGCTGGCCAGGGGGAGGAAGTTTAGAGACCAGGATTAAAACAGCATGAAAACGGCATAAAAACGGCATAAAAACGCCATGAAAACGGCATGTTTTTGCCGTTTTATTTTAGCGTTTCTCCCTGCCGTTTGGTGAACATCCCCCCACAAGGTTGGTGTCCTGTGCTGCAGCATCTATAGTGCCATTTTTATATCCACGGAACGCAGCAAATCAGGCTGGAACCCAGGCTACCTGGTGAGTCCTTGATTGACACACTGGGTTCCACCTAGGTTCACAGGTAACAAGGTGCTCTTTGGTACAACTCAAGCCCCCAGTAAGGCTATCCAACGTTGAAGATGCCACTACCTACTGGCAAAATGAGGAATTGCAGCACTAATGGAGGTGGACGTCACGTGCGTAAGCCCGGACCTCAAATCTGGGCCTTGGGCTAGGCTAGGTTAAACCTCCGCTCGCTCGAGCCATTGAGTTATAATTATACTTCCGGCAGTCTTCCGGGTGCTTCAAAACGCCACTGAGCAACTTCCACTGAAATGAATATCAGGGGGGGCGGGGGTAACGCTCCGGTTCGGTCTCTATTCTTTATAGCTCTATTCTTTATAACTGTGTGACAGAATTGATGCAACAACAAAAAAAGATGATATAGGAAAGTAAAAAGCCTTTCATAAAGTGGCTAATGCATTTGCAAAAGTTAAAATGCACTTACACGTTGGGGCTAAACTTGCTAAATCCGATTAACAGAAGTTGTCATTTCAGTTCACAATTTTATTTTATTTTTTTTATTTCCATTTTTGCTAAGCAGCAAGCTATACATGCTTAGATGATTTTTAATTTATGTTACAAGATGAAACAGAAGTGGGCAGAATTAAGGCTTCACTTCCCCCTGCTTCCTAATCATCTAAAGAGCTTCCGTGCCCCAGATTGTATGACCAAGCATTTGAAAATTGTGGCAGGCAACAGTCTGGCCATGCGAGACTAGACTACAGATTTGTGGTAGCCTACGTGCGTGTGGTTTACATGTGGGTACAGTACGTGACAGTTCAACAGTGTCATATAAACCGTTGTCTTCCTGTTTGCTTCTTTGCTTTTGCTTTCTCTCCCACCGTGTAGCTGCACAGGATGTTTAGGATTCTACAAACTATATAATGTTTAACAAATGTGTAGGGCTAGTCTCAGAGGCTGTGGTATAGGTTTCTGATTCAGTATTCAAGTTAGCTCAACATGGGACTTGGGAAGGCCTTACTGATTGTGGGTAAGTCTATCAATTATTCCTGCATCTATCGGCTATTTTCGAAGTTACTGATTAATGAAACGGGTTATTTTTCACTGAATCAAATAATCTTAAACAGTTTAAATTATTATATTACACATCAACTGAAATTACGAATAGATTTTTATGATTGATTAAATCGATTAGTCCGACTAAACACTTAAGCCATATTTTACACTTTACCAACAATGGTGTTGAGCAAAGTGGTGCATTGTGAGCTTGTAGATTTGCATTTCTGTTTTTTTTGTACGTTTCGAATATTGTGGGCCTTTTTCTGCCGTTATTGATAGATACAGATCTACAGATAGATCCTAGATGACAGGAAATGAGGAAAGAGAGATGGGGAGTGACATGCAGCAAAGGTCGTCGGGATAGGGAGTCGAACCCGCGACACGCTGTCAGGCATTGTCAGCCTATGGCCCCAGACTGCTACGCCAGCATCGGGACCTGGCTGTAGCACCTTATCTTACAGTAGAGTAGTCAGTTTATGAAGGGAGAAAGAGAGGTATCTCCAGAGCTCAAAAGATTGGGAGAAAGTCAAGATGCACTACCTTGGAAAAAAGAAAACATGCCAGTGCAATAAAAGAAGAAAAGAAAATAGAAAATAAATAGCCCAGTGATATTAGTCTGGCGGGGCCGTGCAGGCTAAAGATGCACCAGTATAGTTGTGGAACACAGAATGTTTGTGGATACTGCACTGCCTGCTTGTTGTCATGTGATGTGAAGAACACAAGATTAATAGAGTCCTGTCTTATTCCACAGGGCTACTGTGTATGCTGAGAAGATGTGACTCTACTGGTGAGCTGTGAAGATGTTTTAGTGTCTGCCACTGCCATGGTGGATCATTTGTTTCTCACTTCTGTTTATGTTTCATGTCATTCACTTGATGACAGTTGACGTTATTCCCCTGGATCACAGTTTAAATGTATTGTGCTATTGTGCATAATCGTATTATTTTAAACAAGTCTCAGCCTCAACCGGATTCCAACACAAGTATACTTCAGCACTTTCATTTTTAGGTATAGACTATAATGGGACTGACCATTGCTCAGGCAGACTGGAAGTCTACCACAGCAGCCAGTGGTTACCAGTAGGCTATATGATGTTAACTGGGGGATAAGAGAAGCTGGAGTGGTGTGCAGAGATACACTACATTACTGCAATGTCATACAGAACAAAATATGTCCCTTAAGCCCACTTCAGGTGTCGCGCGCGTGTGTGCGTCTGCTCTTATAAAGACTGGACGCTTGGGGGTCAATACCTGTGCACTACGGGTTTAAATCCACTACAGTTCATGTGGTTTGGCCGAGCATCTAAACGAGCACAATTGGCCTGTGTTTAGGGGAGAGAAGCCAGGTGGAGAGCATGATATTTGTGTCTGCGGTACACAGGCTGGGGCAGTGTCTGTCAGCAGGGGTGTTGAATGAGTAGCATGGGATGACTAGGTCTTCTCGGGGAGGGGGCTCCTCACTGGCAGGTCAGCCACGACAGCCAGTAGGGTATACAACAGTATTGTGGCAACACAGAAATGTGTGGGGAAGATTTAATTGTCATAAAAACTACTACATTGAGAGAATAAAATTAGTTAAAATCATAATTGACTACTCATAAGTATTGGGGGGGGGAAAGAAAGAAGAAAGAATGGTCCATATTACACTTACACATATTATTACACTTCACACTTAACACATTATGAACCACTGATACAGGTTTTCTTTGCTTCAAAGCCTCGTCTTGTAGCCTGCTGCATTTGGTACAAAATGAAAGTCATTACATTTGGATTGTTCTTATATTCCCTATTTGTTTCAAAGGTTATGCACATGTGCAACGTGGACGGAGCTAATCGCTCTCTCTCTCTCTCTCTCTCTCTCTCTGGCAGACATTACGTGTTTAGACATATGTGGTCATAATGCCTACTGTACTTACCAACTAGATAAAACCACCTGCAACTGTAAGTCAGGATTCACTAACCGGTATGACAGTTCCACCGATCGTGGCTGCATAGGTGAGTTAAAAACAGAAAGAAATGGGAATTGTATCGTTTACTGCCAGGTATTCATTAATTAATTATTTCGCCCCTGCCAAGGTCTTTTCAGTCTGTGCCTTATTCAAGGCGAAAAGATTACCCCAGGTCCGTGAACCGGAAGTTAAATCTATCGCACTCTATTTTTGTTCACCCGAAACATCAATTTTGTAACCGTGATCGGCAACGGTTTAGTAATCGGCTGAGAATAACGTTTATTTTATTAGAAGCTGAATCTGGAAAAAGAATCCAAGATAAAAAGCATTTAAAAAAAGAAAAACAACAGCGAGTCGACAGGCGCGGCCATCTTGGACCCTGCTCATTGTCTGTTTACTGACCATTCCTGAGCATTCCGGAGCTAATCAGATGTAGCATACGACCGGGACCTAACTTAATCAATATAAAACATGAATTGACGGAATATTTCATCAATGGCAGTGAATGGTTGGATTTGAATTGACGGAGATCTCCGTCAATTCGAACATGCATTAAGGTTGGCGAACCTGCATTAAGGTTGGCGAACCTGCATTAAGGTTGGCGAGCCTGCATTAAGGTTGGCGAACATGCATTAAGGTTGGCGCTGCTCCCGTGCTTCTGTCTCCAACCCCCGTACCACCCACTACCTCCACCTCTCCTGTCCTGAACCATTCAGATATAGATGAATGTGCAGCTGAAGACATTTGTGGCGGGAAGGGGACTTGTGAAAACCGCGAAGGAAGCTATTGGTGCAATTGTTCAGCTGGGTACAGTAACTATGGCAACGAAAGGACCCCATGCTCAGGTGAGATCCATGACATGATTATGATTTTAAATTCCCGTTCAGTTTCTGTTTTGGTGTCATCCACTTTTGTTTCGTTTTGTTGCATTTTCAACCCAGTATCTTCAAATTCAGTGGTTCTCAAATGGTTTTGGCTTTGATTGATTGAATGATTGAATACTGTATTAATTATTTGCAAAATGTACAGGTAGAGTTATACAATAATGCTAACGGTCAACACAAAAAGCCTTGATGGCGGGTTTCCATTGTTGTCATTATTATTATGTATTGTATGTTAATTGTATTGTCATATAGTGCTGTGTTGCTGTATAGCTCTTATCAGTTCATAGTGTTCCCCTTCTCTTCCATGCAGAGTTGCAGTGTGACGACCAGTTCAAAGCAGACAGTACACAGGTGAGTTGTATCTACAGTATATTCAATTTAATTACCTACAGAATCATCTGTGTCTGTCACCCTGCCTGTGGTTTCCTGTCATTTCAGCTACAGTAAGTTTCCAGCTAGGCTGTTACTATACCACTTCCCTATAGTCTTGTGGTTAAAGCCTATAGTTGACAGTGCTTTCTCAGCTGCACTTGATTATGTCTCTATAGGTCAAGGTTAGACACTTTAAATCTGCAATATGGATCTAACTTGTGAGATCTTTAAACACTGCTAAAAACAAAACATTAAATTGTAAAAAGATGATAATGTGAATTAGACAATAACAGAAAGCAAATAACAACACATTGATCATGAGCGTGTAAAACATTTCCCTCTGAACTCCAGTAGCCCATATGCATCCAATCCTACCCCACATCCAACGTGAGGGGTCTGTCTTTATGTCTCTCTCTCTCTCTCTCTCTCTCCCCCTCTCTCTCTCTCTCTGTCTCCATCCATCCATCCATCCATCCATCCATCCATCCATCCATCCATCCAGGCTTCATCAGGTGTGTCTGACCTGGCTGAAGGAAAGCAAAGTAATGGACTTGTACTACTAGAGGTACACAGTACATACGCGCGTGCACGCACACACACGCACACACACACACCATATTCTCCAACATTTCCTGGTTGTTTTCTCTATTGTTTAGAGGATGTTTACAGCAGTGGATGCCATGCTGGAGTCATGCCCCAGTCAACTCGACAACATTGTCGTGACTGGGTTGCTTCAGACAGTGGAGGATGCTGTGAGGCTATACGGACCTCAGCTCCAAAACAACTACACCTACATAGTGAAAAAACATACAGGTACACACACACACACACGCACACACAAACTAAACTAAACTGTGTGGTGCACCGCTTTTGAAATGGGTTTTGTGTTGGTTTAAAAAGAGATGGCGCTTGCTGTGAGGAATTCATCTGGACCAATTCATCTGAGCAGTCACAGCGCTGCTCTGGACACTGACTGGCAGACGGCTACTGGGAATGGAATGTACCCTGGTAAACTGCACTCCACTCCTTTAACTCTCTAAGTTCATTTTCTGCCCATATATCGGTCACTGTCAACCCCTACTGTTGGTCTGTGTAAGGTGTACACTGTAGACAGACACCTTTCTCCAATAGAGTCACAGAGCCAGGACCGGTTCTAAGGGAGGCAGGGGTGGGTACAGCCCACCCAAACATGTGTCCTGCCCACCCAAAAGTTATGGGGACTATATAATGTATTTTGCCAATAAAAAAACTACCACAATATATCTGTACCATTTCTCATTTCTGATTGGGTGGGCACCAGTTTTTAGACACAGGTACCGCAAAAGAGTGTCTTGCTACCGGAGGGAGAGACTGTGACGGGACGGGGGGACGGGGTGGGGGCAGGGGGGGGGGGGGGGGGGGGGTCCTGCTTTGCGGCACGCTCTGGGGGTCGCCCCCCATATATTCTTCCTGCTCACCCGAGTGGACCAGGTTTAAACCGCCCCTGGTGGTCAGGAACTTTCCCCCTGTGTTACTCACATTGCCTCCTCTCCTAGTCTACTTTGATGCACAATTCTTGTCAACAAAGACCTTCTCATTTCTTATACAGTATTCATGGGTTATTCTACAGGTTTTGCGCTCGCTGCGTTGGTGAGCTACAAGAATCTGGAGAAGTCTGTTAACCACTCCTTTGAGCATCTCAGCGGACACCAGAAGGATGGTGTGGATCCTAACTACTACCAGGTCTACTCTAAAGTTGTGTCAGTTGTAGTGTCCAACCCTTCCACAGAACTCCTGGACACACCTGTCAGCCTCACACTGAGACACCTGCAGGTAAGTTAAGGCTCTGTTCCATTTTGTGTACAATGGTTCTCAAACTTTTCAAGGACCCCCATAACTCTGAAAGTGTACTATTAACCAAATTAGTAGGTTGTAGGCCTATAGCTGCTATTGTTACATTTTGTAGGCCTACATTATGATATATCCACACCCAATGCTATGAATGAACGATAACCCACCTTTTGAAGAATATCTTGAAGTAATATAACATTGTAATATAAGTTACATTACAAATAAGAAAAGACTTGAAATTAGACCATTCTGAGCACGTTAACTATAAGCAGTTTGTTCCACTTCCTCTGATCTCCCTGTAGTACCTCTGCGCACCCCTAGGGGTACACGTCACGTACCCCCATTTGAGAACCACTTCGCTATAGGATGTGTTTATTGTGTATTAGGAGGACAGGGAGAAGAATACTTCTGTGAGCTTCATCTGTGCATACTGGAAGTCTGGACCACAAGGACAGGAGGGGGAGGAAGGGGCATGGGCCACAGATGGCTGCACTCAACAATCTACCAACTCCACACACACCGTGTGTGGGTGTGAGCACCTTAGCAGCTTTGCTGTGCTCATGGCCCGCTACCCCTTGGAGGTGAGGCATGGCGCACACACACACACACACACACACACACACAATTTCATTTAGTTTTCATATTTTTAGTCACTCGAAATATTTCAGTGTTAGTCGAGTAAATATCATTTAGATTTAGTTGACGATTTTAGTCAACTAAATCTACAGTTGATCTTGAGCTATTTTCAGAGTGCAACACCCGAGCACAACCAAACATAAAATTATCTCTTACCTCCCTAACATTTTAGTCTAGTTTTTATTTGTCAGTATATTTAGTCATGGTTTTAATCATCATGTCTTTATTTAGGTTTTATTTAGGTTTTCGTCAGTGAAAAACAAGTCGACGAACATTTTTCGTCATAGTTTAACCACCAAAATCAACACACTGACGCACACGGACGCACAAACCTGCTGTCTCTTTCCCTGTGCAGGAGCTCTTTGAGCTGCAGTTGCTGACAAAGTTGGGCCTTGTCGCCTCTCTCCTGTGTCTGGCGGTGTGTATCTTCACCTTCTGGTTCTGTCCATACTTCCGCTCCACCTCTCCCGCTCTGGGACCTCTAACCCGCACCACCATCCACCTCCACCTCTGCATCTGCCTCTTTATCGCTGACGTCACCTTTCTCGCTGGCATTTCACAGACTAAACCTGAGGTTTGTAGAGTACCCAAAAGTATTGTTGAAACTTACTTTAAAATACTAATGACTCAAGTAGACCAAGACTTGTAACCTCTGACTTAATCAGGGTTAGCTAGGATCCCATGGTTGTTTAGTACCATGAAAGAGACCAAGACAAATTCCTTGTGCAGGTTACATTTCCTGGTACATTTTCCCATTGAAAAAAATACATGTGTGTGAAATAATTGTATCAATCCAATCTTTCAGGTTGGTTGTAGGCTCGTGGCAGCCTTGCTCCATTACTTCTTCTTGGGGACGTTTTGCTGGATGCTGTTAGAGGGGGTCCTGTGCTACCGCATGGTAGTAACGGTCATCCATGCCAGCTTGATTGGGCCTCGGTACCTGTACACTGTGGGTTACGGAACACCCCTGGTCATAGTGGTGATTTCACATGGCATTCTGAATGGCATGGGAATAAAGGGCACTGGACGACAGTAAGCGTGTGTGTGTGTGTGTGTGTGTGTGTGTGTGTGTGTGTGTGTGTGTGTGTGTGTGTGTGTGTGTGTGTGTGTGTGTGTGTGTGTGTGTGTGTGTGTGTGTGTGTGTGTGTGTGTGTGTGTGTGTGTGTGTGTGTGTGTGTGTGCGTAAATTAATTCATGGTAGAATGAAAATGCATTATGCGAATTTGTGCACCTTTGAACATTATCTTTGTGTAATATGTCAGCAGCTGTATGTAAAATGCATCTCTCTCTCTCTGTCTCTGTCTCTCTTTCGCTCTGGAAGGGGTCCCCTCTCTTGGGAACCGTCCTGAGGTGTTTTAGTTTTCTTTTGTTGAGGGTTTTTTATTGACTTGACTAGTTCTTCAGTGAGGGTCCTAACATAAACACCTGTATTGTCCCTCCCTGTCAGCTGCTGGCTGCCTCTGGACCGTGGCTTCATGTGGAGTTTCAACGGTCCCGTGGTTCTCATCGTCGCCCTGAATGTGTTCTTCTTCATCATCACCATCTGGAAGCTGGCCCAGAAGTTTAACGCCATCAACCCAGACCTCGCCAACCTGCGCAAAATCAAGTCAGTCTGCTTGTGTGTGTGCGTGTGTCTGTGTGTGTTCTGAAAATGGTCCCACAGGAGAGGAGGCTTTTGGAGATTCTAGGAACCACTATAGGCCTGCATTGCATTGTGGGAGTGCAGCATTCTAGTGGGGTAATAGGATACAATGAGCTCTTTTAAGATATGCAGGTATGCCTGACCAGATAGGTGAAAACTATAGTATTTTAAATTCTGTTCAGGATTCGACAGGAAGTCGGTGCAGAGAAGCCAATTTGGGAGAGATACGTTTTGTCTCACATGCAGCAGTGTTTTGGACCAGCTCTAGAGTCATCATTAAAGTCTCTATAGAGACTTAAAATATGTAACTAGCATTTTCTTGGGGGGGTGGCGTTACACAAAGGCATCAAAAGTAGCAGATCCACAAGCTGTTTTGAGGTTTTGGCATTTGAATCCTGAAAAGTAACATTGGACATCTCATGAGCTTTATACCCAACACAGACAATGTATTAATATGGTTAACTTTCTCCCTTGCTTCCCGTCCCTCTTCCCTTCACTGCTCCCCCCTGTCTAGATGGTTCACAATTACAGCCGTTGCGCAGGTGTGTGTGCTGGGTCTGACGTGGGTGTTTGGGATGCTCCTGTTCACAGACGGGACAGTGGCAGTGGTCTACATCTTCACTATCCTCAATAGTCCACAGGGGGCGCTGATATTTATCTTTCACTGCCTACTGTCTAAGAAGGTAATGGGTTTTGTTTTGTATTTAAACACATCTTCACACACCAGAGAAAGATGTAGTGATCGGGAGGATCAGATAAAAAGATAAAATAAATCTAAGAAAAGTAAGAATGGAGTTATGGTGACATTGCTTGTCATCATTTAATGATGTTATGCCGCCCTCTACAGGTAAGACAGTGGTACATCAAGAAACTGTCTATCTGCACAGGACAGGAGAACCATTCTTCCAGTCAATCACAAGTAAGCAGTATATGTGCAGTGTAATGCAGCTGCTTTTGTCCTGTTGTACACTCAAATATTCACAATCACACATGCAACCACGTAATTTGAGCTTGTCTATCTCTCAATGTGTGTGTGTGTGTGTGTGTGTGTGTGTGTGTGTGTGTGTGTGTGTGTGTGCGGGTGCGCACGCATTTTAGGAGAGTCGCAGTCCTCAGACAAGAGAATCAATCCGTCTGACCCAACGTTAACAAAGACATTGTTGAAACATTGTTTTGCTGTTGTCTAATGTAATCTATAGGGTGACATGATCCCTTCCCACTTTTTTGTGGAACTGCTTGGTATGGAGGGGTATGCATGGGAGGCATGTGTGGTGTGGGTAATAGGGCTTTCAGGAAGAAAGGGGCCAAACATTCGATGGGCCAATCAGTTATACTGAACATGATGTCATTTTTTATGTTAATATAACTTATACAATTGGGGTGGTTATATTTTGTCTCCCTGCTCTTCTATTTCTCTCTCTCTCTCTCTCTCTGGGGGAAGTATTCTCTAATGAACTGTTTGTGTTTGGGCCAAAATATTCCTTCCGGAAAAAGGTTGTACATACCATGATTAATTGTATTTCTGGCACAGCAAAAACGGCTATATGGCTGTGAAAAAGAGGTGTTGTCATCTTTATCTCTAGTCTTTTCATATGAGCTAACTGCAACTGTGAAGCGACATTCTTATGTACTGCAGAGTTTTTAATAAAGGTGCTTTTAAAGGTAAAAAATGTCTCTCTCTCTCTCTATCTCTCTCTCATCTATTATTGGTTGTGTTTATTTGTATTTTGGATATGTATTGTTAATTAGAATGTGACTAAATGGTGAATATAATGTGGTTCTCTTTAGTGAGCAACACTCAGTATGGGGACCCACGTCTGTGTGTTCAATGACCCACCGTGTAGGCCAGGTGTGCCCAAAAGGTAGATCGTGATCTACCAGTAGATCACAAAGGCTGTGCATCACATGCCCTAAAGAAATATATAATACAAAAATAAAAATCTGCCACTTGAACTAAGGTGACTTCATTGATTGACATCAAAAAGGGCCTGACAGCTCAAACACACAATGCAGTAGGCCTACTTTGTTTTCAAGAGTCGTCAGTAGCATTACAAAGTTATACAAAACAGTACTAATTCCATTTCCCCTGTTTTTTTTGCCTATTCCGAGTGTGTCATCTACAGTATATGGGTTACATGATCTCCCATCAGCAGCAGACGCTGGTCAGACTCATCAGCAAACAGAACCCCTTCCCTCTCTGTCATCTATCTCCTATAGAGAGGAGTGATTCTCTCAACCTTGTTCACATCCATATAGTTGCATTTATACACTCAGAGTTATTTACAGACCTGTAAGGATCCATTTATTGGACCACTGTTGGTCCCTGTTGAGAAGAAATAAAAACGTCCAAGGCACATATTGTCCAGTCCATTTGACATAATAAGGTGTCCAGGAGGATGCCGAAACATTGGGACGGGGAGAATCATAATGCTTATCGAGCCCTACCCAGCCCCATGCTCAGTTTGCATAAATACATGAAATTCAATTGTCACAGTGTTTACAGTGTGAAACATGCAGAACTACCACACACAATGACAATTGGACACACACGCATGTGTTCTATTGATTTTTTATTTTATTTTTTTCATTTGTATTACAGTATTTCATATCACACACACACACACACACACACACAGGAATTTAAAGAATCCCCAAAAGTTAGCACATCCCAAAATAAATGGAGGACAAAGTACTCACATTTACCCTTTTTTTATTGGCACACACCAATAAATGCTTTTATGTGTTATGAGCCTTCATCAGAGCATTCACATCACATAGATTCAACTCACATCATACACACGGTCAGAGTTATAACCTACAGCTGAAACCAATCACCAAGAACCAATCACTTGTATGCAAGAACAAACACTGAGCAACTAAATCGTCGCTATATCGTTGGGCAGAAACATCATATCTCTATAAACCTTTTGTGTTTTGCGTAAATTAACACCCTACTTGATCATACTACAGTGTCACACAAAAGCATACAAGCTTGTAGATTGACTACAAGCTCATTTTGTATTGACTATAGTTGACTATATTGACTAGTATATCATCCCTGTCCAAATATATTATATGTCATATATTTATATGTCATATGTCCCAAACGGTAGGTAGGTAGGTAGGTAGATAGATAGATAGATAGATAGATAGATAGATAGATAGATAGATAGACAGATAGATAGAAGACAGATATATTATGAATAAGCAGAACAAACGATTCATAAATAGCAAAAGTAACAGATCTGCAAGCTCAAACCCTCCCTCTCTCTCTCCAGAGGGCAGCATGTGGTGTCTGTCCAGGTGTCCCAGCCTGTCTCTCCTCCAGATGTTGACGACAGAGAGTTTCCAGCAGGGTCAACAGGCCATGTTGTCTGTGGGACTCACCTGCTACAGTCTGCTGATGGATAAACAGCACCACCTGCTGGCCGTACAGCTACTGGACTCCCTCTGCAGCAAGGGAACAGGTCTGCACCTTAGAGGTCTGCACGCACGCATGCACGCAGACAGACACACACACTTTATACATTTTGAAAACTTGTGAAATGGGACCTTCTGCATAATGAGTATACGTTCTGCTTTTGGTACTATACTCTTAAGTGCATTTTGATTCTGGACTTTTACTTGTAACAGTATTTCTACATTGCAGTATTGATACCCTTACTTGGGAAAATTATGTTTTTTTCAACCACTGATAACCTCTCTCTCTCTCTCTCTCTCTCTCTCTCTCTCTCTCTCTCTCTCTCCCTCTCTCTCCCTCTCTCTCGCTCTCTCTCTCCCTCCCTCCCTCTCCCTGCCACCCAGGTGTGATGGAGCAGACCATTGTGTCAGACAGTAGGGGTTGGGTGGAGCTTTGGGGAGAGATCTCCACATGCTGTGCTGAGCTGCAGCGCTCTGATCTGTCCCGCCACATCCTCAGTGTCCTGCTGGCTCACACTGGGACCTGCAGACTGTCCCCAGACCTGGACGGACTGTCCCTCATGGACCATGTCTTCCTGTAACCCAGGCAGGGGCAGGCAGTGGTGTAAAGTAACTAAGTAGGCTACTTAAGTACAATGTTGAGGTATTTGCACTTTACTTGAGTATTTCCAATTTCCAATACTTTTACTTCTGCTCCACTACATCTCAGATCCAAATATTGTACTTTTACTCCACCATATCAAATAAATTCCTGTCATTTTTATGTCAATTACATCCTTGCACATAATTCTGCATTCATTAAAACTCTGAACTCCGAGTCTAATGATCATTAAACAATTTGAAAGAAAATATATTGCTGATAGTGGTCAATATCGGTATCGGCAAATAAAACTGACATTAACCGATGGCAGTAGTCAATGTTTATCTGTTGTTGAGGCATACATTTTGCATTGGCTATGTTGGCGTGTTGGTTATCTGTAGTCTACCAAGTATGGTTGATTCAGAACATTTATTTCTTGTATTGAAGATGTATTTGTTTCCCTGGCACAAAAGGGGAAATAATATAATAACAAAAACTAAATAAACATATATCGGTACATATATGTACCCCCCCCCCCCCCGCCCCCCCCCCGCCTCATAGTGTCCGACTGTCCGAAAGGGTTGGATAAAAAAGTTGAAGAAGAGTCCAGAGAAGGATGTCTATTAGAGATGGCATGCACCTTTGACCTTAGCCTAAAGGAAGCCTTCATGACTAATGTCATTAAATACCAACCACGTGAAATGAAACCAAATGGACAAACCAAATTGTCCATTTGGTTTCATTTCACTCTCTCAAGAGTTAAATTATTGTTTAAAAACTGCATTACTTAATTTCCAAGAACTCTACACAATTTGTGAATGACTGAATGTAGAATAAGAATTGTTATATGTTGGCCTGTTAAATTTCCATTTCTGCTAAGCAGCAAGCTGTAGATGCTTAGATGATTGTCTCCACCAGGCCGAAGGCATGGGGAGAGAGTATGTTTTGCACTCCGTCCGTCCGTTCGTGTGTCCGTGTGTCCGTGTGTCCGTCCGTCCGTGTATCCGTCTGTGAACAGCTAATCTCCGGCACCGTTAACCCGGTCGATGCCACATTTTGCACACACACTCCCTGGATGCCATCGATGAACCTCTGCCCCAAAAATTCCAGAACGGCCTGTTATAGCGCCACCAGGAGGCCGCTTTGTGCAAAACAAGTTTTTGGACAGTACACCTACAGATTTTGTCCAAACATCACGCAAATTGGTACACAGTCTCTCTAGAGCCATTCAACGAAACAGGTCTTTCAGATTTCTCAGACTCCATCCTGATTGGCTAGTTGGCTAGAGTGCTCAGTTTCAAACAAAATGCTGCAAATCATGAACACATCGTGTGATTTCCGTGAAATGGTGCACGCACATTCCCACTAGGCCGAGGAGGAAATGCCACATGAAAATGTTCAACTCAGCCTCATGGTGGCGCTATAACTGGCCGAAAAGTGTTTTTACCTCTAACTGCACGGATCTGTGGATAACTTTGTATGTCAACTCCCTAGAGGCCAAGGAAAAACCTTTCCCTGGAATTTTTCACATCTGCTCTTTATAGCGCCACCAGGAGGCCGACATATGTAAAACACATTTTCTAATATTACTCCTTCAGATTGTATCCAAATTTCACGCAAATCGGTACACATGCTCTTCATAGTCATGTGATCAAGACAGGTTTGTTTGATTTCTCATAATCCACCCTCATTGGCTACGATTGGCTTCTAAACTTTTCAGGAGTAGCCCGCTTTGTACCCGCTTTGTACAAATCGCCACAACTACTCAACGCAGCGTCCGATTGTGGTGAAACTGTGCATGCATATTCCCACTAGGCTTTGGAAGAAATGCCACTTGACAGTTTTCAAATCAGCCTCATGGTGGCGCTACAACAGGCCAAGCCGCGTCACACACACACACACACACACACGTTTATATTGCTCCTAAACATTTTGCCAAACATCACACACACACTCCTATCCTCCTGGTGGAGACCTGTGCCCAGGAGGGCACTTTTTCTAGTTTTAATTTATATTATGAGACTAAACAGAAGTGGGCAGGAGGCTTCACTTCTGCTTTCTCCCTAAATCATCAAAAGAGCTTCCGTGTCCCAGATTGTATGACCAGAAGCATTTGTAAATTGTGGTAGGTAACAGTCTAGCCATATGAGACTAGTTTTTTATCTTTGGTAGCCTATAGGGCACATGCACAGTGCACAAGTTTGTTGTGAGGGGCTTACAAATGGCTGGCCTCTTCAAAAGGAGGGCCAGACAGTTATTGAGGTACTCACTGCTAGTGCTACTCAGTATCTGCTATTATACGAAGCCGATCAATTTGGAGGAGGCGTTATTTCCTTTATCCATGATTGACCATGATTGATGTCTGCTGTGTCTGACAAGTTTGTCAGCTGTATTGTTTGTTTGATTGATTGATTGAAAAATGTATTAACAGAATTACAGTACATTTCAAGCACAAACTCAATACAAAGGCTGTTAACTGTGAGTGGACGACCCAATTAAGCATTACACTTGTTTCCAATAGGGTCCACCATGTTCAAATCATCAAAAACATTTAGAGACGTACAAATAGACACTTCTATATAGACAAAGGACAGAACAGGAATTCATCATAAAGGAGGTAAAAAGGGAAAAGAAACATATACAGTGAGGGAAAAAAAGTGGGGGGGGGGATTCACGTTCAGCTCCGTTAATTTGTTTGTTTTCCTTGGAGGAGCTGCGTTGGGTCCCCAAGTCGGCTCCGTGGCCGTACCTTGAGTTGGCTGTGTGGCCGTGACCGGTACGTGTGTAACAATGTTCTGCCTTACATGCACTTGTAACTGTCTGTTTTCCTATTGTCTGAATTCACTGGCAGTGTGTATACCGGTATGTATTCTTCTACTAGCCTACTTCTGTTTATGTGGACATGCATGCGTGTGTGTGCTGCCAAGTTTCAGAAAATGCCAAGAGTGAGACCTTAGTGTCTTAATGCGTTCGACGCCGCCCGCTGGGCGGCGTCCGCTGGGCGGCGGCGAGTAAAATTGGACTTTTTTAATGTCGATTTGGCCTTTTTTAACATTGATTTAGACTCTAAATCAATGTTAAAAAAGGCCAATTTTAGAGGAATACAGACATCCCACCCTAGAGTGGTGCAACTCCGTGTGGGGGTCCCCGGGGGGGGGGGGGAGTTTCAGACCCACAGGATAGAGCCCAGGGTGCCGGGCCGGTTCCTGCGAGCCGCCCCGCGTCCGAAACGGTAAAGAAATTACAGAGTTACCATGTGGAGGGCCCACTACTGTACTGTACTGTACTGTACTGTACTGTACTGTACTGTACTGTACTGTACTGTACTGTACTGTACTGTACTGTACTGGCACACCCGAAATCATCATATATACAGTTAATATGTGCATGTGTGTTTGTGTTTGCGTTTGGTTGCGCACAGGTGGTGAAAAACAACCACGCTGTTTTCGTGGTCAGACCCAGCCAGCCAGCCAGCCAGCAAGCCACACACACAGTGCTCAGACCCAGCCAGCCAGCCAGCAAGCCACACACATAGTGCTCAGACCCAGCCAGCCAGCCAGCCAGCAAGCCACACACATAGTGCTCAGACCCAGCCAGCCAGCCAGCAAGCCACACACAGTGCTCAGACCCAGCCAGCCAGCCAGCAAGCCACACACATAGTGCTCAGACCCAGCCAGCCACACACATAGCTCCGTAAGGGAGTAAATCTTCAAAAAACTGAAGAGGCTACTGGAGATTGGAGAACCTGATTTGGACATGATCTGATGCAGGACAATGTCACTATGACAGAAAGAGAAGATGGGTCTGGCCACATGCATTCACCCCATAATCTCAGTGGAAATTGGGGAATATGTTGTGAAATAAAAAGTCAGAAAACTGGAATTTGGAAAAATGCCTTATTTTTAATTTCCCCATGCCCACACATCTGTTCTCTCTCTCTCTCTCTCTCTCTCTCTCTCTCTCTCTGAACAGAACTATAACGACAAGTTGCGATGCGGCCCCTTCCCCTTCACACACACACACGACTTTGTCCCTATAATGTGCGTAGGCTACTGGCATCGTTCCTCATATCACGCAAGAGACACCACACACCAGTATAGAAGAGAGATAGTCACTTGTGACTTACTCACTTAATGTTGTAACTTGTGGAGGCTATATTGTCTTCCATGAAAAATATTTCTAAGCGATGTTAAACTCTGCATGGCTCATTTCCATGCGTCACAGTCAGGGACCCTGCTGACGATTTGGTGTCCACTGCCTGGTTACCCTTCTACTGCATATAACAGCGCTGCATGATCTCCTGCAGATCGGCTATTTTGCCGTTTGTGAGGACGCACACATGGGCGCGCGTTATTACGCGGCGGAGCCGCGGAGAAAATTGTTATTATGATAGCCGGCTTGGCTTTTTTGGCACATTTTATGGCCCCCTCGGCGTGCGTATTGTGCGTGCGTGAGAAATGAGAGGTGTGGCGTGGTGCGTGGTAAAAGGTAAAATTGCGTGACTCTCACTCTCAAAGCGTGAGACTTGGCAGCCCTATGTGACGGTTCTAGCAGTGTCATAGATCTTTGTCTTCCTGTTTGCTTCATTTCTTTTGTTTTTTCTACCACCGTGCCATCTTGAATGTTGACACTGATTCTACAAACTATATAATTTGTAACAAATGTGTAGGGCTAGTCATCTTGGCAGAGGGCCAGAGGCTGTGGTTTAGGTTTCTGATACAGTATTCAGTTAGCTCAACATGGGACTTTGGAAGGGCTTACTGATTATGGGTAAGTCTTTCAATTAGACCTGCATCTATCGGTTATTTTCAAAGTTACCAATTATTCTAACAGGTTACTTTTCAATGAATCAAATAATCTTGAAGAGTTTAAATTATATTATAGATAAACTGAAATTTGTGTTATAATTGATTAAACCGATTAGTCAATTAAACACTTAAGCCCTATTTTACACAACACACTGGTGTTGAGCGAAGCAACGAGTGCTTTTGAAATTTTAAACGTTTAGATATTTGTGGGGCTTTTTCTGCCTTTATTGATAGATACAGTAGTCTGACAGGAAACGGGGAGTCGAACCCTTGACGCGCTGTCAGGCATTGGCAGCCTAGGACTGCCCAGACGGCTAAGCCAGCCATCCGGGCCTGTAGCACCTTATCTTACAGTGAATATACAGTCTGTTTATGAAGGTAGAAAGAGTGGTATCTCCAAGATTCTCCAGAGCTCAAAAGATGGGGAGAAAGTCAAGATGCACTACCCTGAAAACCAGAATTGGCTAGTGATATTAGTCTGACCATGCAGGCTAATGGTATAGTTGTGTATAGTTGTCAATCACTTTGTTGGTGGATACTGCACTGCCTGCTTGTTGCCATGTACAGTATAGTGAAGAACACAAGATTAATAGAGTCCTGTCTTATTCCACAGGGTTACTGTGTATGCTGAGAAGATGTGACTCCAGCTGCAGAATTGGGAAAGAAAATGTTATGGGAAAATGTGTGTTGAGCTGTATCTTTATCCAGGCATCTGTTTTTAATTATTTATTTGGGGCAATTCTGAAAGGCTCTATGTCCAATAATTATTGTAACATTAATAGCTTTAGTCTGGCATCCGGGGCGTGGAGTGGGAAATTTGGTATAGGGCCAGACTATAGTTTTTTTTGGGCCTAAAATACTGTACATTAATGAATCCAAATACTGTACATTAATGAATCCACATGCTGACCTTATTTTTGTTATTTTTTGTTTTTTATAGGGGTTTATGTGGCCATATCATTAACAACCCATATAAGGCAAAATGTTCTACATTTCATTATGCTTTTAGTGACTATGCATGTGACTATTTTCATAATTCTGAATCCATTCCAAGCATTAGATTTGCACAAAAAACACAAACACTAAAACCCTTATCACAAATGTGATGAGGTCAGCACAGTGGCTATGGCCGTTTTGTTTGACATGTTACATGCTACTTAAAGCATGATGAAAAATAAAAAAGTTTGCCTTATTGCGATCACAGGTCGCATTTACTATGAAATCGTATTTCATAGTAAATGTCTGTCAGTCAGTCAGTCAGTTTATCACTCAAAACCCCCATACATGGGAAAGCCCCAATATATAGTGCCCAGTTCTCGTGACATCACGTGACATCATCAGCGATGGAGATCCCTGATGTCATAGTAAAAGCGACTTGCTGTCGCAATTAAGCCCATATATGGAGATCCCTGATGATATACATCTGACCTCAAACCCTTAGATCTCCATATACCTGTATGGATATATATACTGTATGTCAGAACCTCTTCTGACATTCCATATGTCCCCATCCATCCTTCCTCTTCGATGTCTCCCTTTTGACTCATACCTGTCCATTTAAACTCTAGACGGGCCTGCCCCAAAGCTATTAATGCAGTCGTGCCCGGCAGCCGGCAAAAACTAGAGTTCTCAACAGGCCCGGCCCTACCTGGGCCCTCATCAAACCCTGTACACTCAAGACACTGCCTCCGCTGCCACCCTTAGATCTCCATATGGAACTGACCTGTTCTGACATTCCATATGTTGATCTGACCCCCCATGCCAAAGCGCCAGCGCTCACCCAGCAGTCTGCCGTCACTTCGGTGATGTTCGGTGATTGAACAAAATAAATTGAACAAAAGTCATTGAACAAAATAAATTGTTCAATGATGACAGCCGGTCAGCAGGTGGATTCATGAATGTATGTATATAGACAATATTTTAGGCCAATAAAAATAAACTATATACCAAATTTCCCACTTTGAACAACAAAAAAAGCCTGTTGGCTGCCACACTATTTTGTAATGTATATTAACTTTATATTACTGTCCTCAGGTCCTCTGCAGGTAAAACTTGTGAATGGCTCTGATGGATGCTCTGGCAGAGTGGAGGTTTATCATGATGATCAGTGGGGAACCATATGTGATAATTGGTGGGATCTCAGTGAGGCTCAAGTAGTGTGTGGACAAGTTGGTTGTGGAACAGCTCAGGCAGCCACAGATGGGGCATTCTTTGGTGAAGGCCTTGGTCAAATCTGGTTGGATAATGTGTACTGTAATGGAGAGGAGAGCTCCCTTGATGACTGCGCTCACAGGGGATATGGAGTTCATGACTGCAACCATTCTAAGGATGCTGGTGTGATCTGTTCAAGTATGCTTCATGTTTTATTGTCTGCTATGGATAATATGTTTCCCACTTCTGTTTATGTTATCATGTCATTCACAGTTAGCGTTATTCCTTTGGATCACTGTTTATAAAATTGTCAAAATTATTATTTCAAAAGACATGTCATTGGATGACTAATTATTTTTGGTATTAAACCCTGATCATAATATGTCCTTCAGAATAACACACCCTTTCCAGACCTATTCTGATTGTTAGAGACCTGTACATGGTCTTGGCATTAAACAGTGGCATCACCACAATTTAAACATTTAATTGTATGTCTTGTATAGTTGTATTGTATGTTAATTGTATCGTCATATTGTGATGTGTTACTGTATAGCTCTGATCAGTTCCCCTTCTCTTCCATGCAGAGTTGCAGTGTGACAAGTTCAAAGCAGACAGTACACAGGTGAGTTGTATCTACATTATGTCGCCTGGTTCCCTTTCTTGGTTGACATGGCATTGTTTTCAGAGTCAAAAAATGATTATCAACCACTTACAAAATAAAGACACACAATAGAGGGTATGCGCTCGCTTGAAATCATCATCATACCTAGAAGTCATACCACTTCCTTAGTGTTGTGATTAAAGCCAATAGTTGACACTGATTTCTCAGCTGCACTTGATTCTTTCTCTAAAGCCCAAACCACACCAAAGGGTTGGGTTGGGACAAAACGTTTTTTAAGGTAGACTACACCAATGCAACTCACTACCTTAAAAAACGTGTGGTGTGGTAGACACTTTAAATCTCCAATATGGTTCTAACTTGTGAGATCTTTAAACACTGCTAAAAACTAAACACTAATTGTAAAAAGATGATAATGTGAATCAAACAATAATAAATTAATAACAGAAAGCAAATGAAACAACACAATGAGCGTGCAAAACCTTTCACTCTGAACTCCAGTAACCCCTGCATATGCATCGATCGAACCCTAACCCGCTGTCTGCTGTCTTCCTTGTTCTCAAACTCTTCACTTACATCCAACGTGAGGGGTCTGTCTATATGTCTCTCTCTGTTTGTCTCCATCCATCCATCCAGTATCTGATGTGGAACAACTGCACTGACCTGGCTGAAGGAAAGCAAAGTTATGGACATGTACTACTAGAGGTATACACGCACGCACGCACGCACGCACGCACGCACGCACACACGCACGCACGCACGCACGCACACACACACACACACACACACACACACACACACACACACACACACACACACACACACACACACACACACACACACTTTTCTCTTCTGTTGTGTATAGAAGAACATTACAGCAGTGGAAGACCTATTGGAGTCCCCCGGTCAGCTCAACAACAGTGACGTCACTGGGTTGCTTCAGGCAGTGGAGGATGCAGTGAGGCTAATTGGACCTCTGCTCCAAGACAACTACACCTACATAGAGACAAACCAGACAGGTACACACGCACGCATGGACGCACACACAAACTAAACTGCATGGAGGGCAGCATTTGAAATGGGTTTTGTGTTTAAATAGAGGTGAAGCTTGCTGTGAGGAAGGGAAAGACTCCACCCACTGGACCAATTCATCTGAGCACTCACAGTGCTGCTCTGGACACTGACTGGCAGACGGCTACTGGGAATGGAATGTACCCTGGTAAACTGCACTCCACTCCTTATTAATGTAATAATGTAATGTAAAGTTCATTTTATCCCCATGTATGTATCGGTCACTGTCAACCCCTACTGTTGGTCTGTGAAGGGTGTAGACAGACCTTTCTCCTTCATGCACATGGAGTCACAGAGCCCCCCCCCCCCCCCCCCCCCCCCCCCCCCCCCCCCATTATATTTTTCCTGCCCACCCTAGTGGGCCAGGTTAGAACCGCCCCCTGCACAGAGCACTTATTGTCAACTGACAGTGAGCAGTTTAATGCGCGTGGAGGAAAACACTGTCCATCCCAGTTTCATTCCCTGCTGAACAGATGCCCCAAGACCAACCTGTAGCTGTTGTTAGCATGGTGGAATAGAACTCCTCCTTCTGCTGGCTTTCCACACATGAACAAAACAAAACAAGTGTGTGCCAGGCCAGAGGCCATGTGGAGGAATCCACATTACAGGCGTAATTTCAGAAAGACATACTGTAGGCGTGGTAAAAATGGTGCACATGGTCGTGGTCAGGAACTTTCCCCCTGTGTTACTCACATCCTCTCCTCTGATGCACAATTCTTGTCAACAAAGACCTTCTCATTTCTTATACAGTATTCATGGGTTATTCCACAGGTTTTGCGCTTGCTGCGTTGGTGAGCTACAAGAATCTGGAGAAGTTTGTAAACCACTCCTTTGAGCATCTCAGCGGACACCAGAAGGATGGTGTGGATCCTAACTACTACCAGATCTACTCTAAAGTGGTGTCAGTTGTAGTGTCCAACCCTTCCACAGAACTCCTGGACACACCTGTCAGCCTCACACTGAGACACCTGCAGGTGGGACAATAGCAGCAGTCTATAGCGTAGTTATAGATAGGCATGTAACGATTCACTCAACTCACAATAGGATTCGAATCACGATACGAGTCACGATTTTTTAAACACAAATTTTTTTTCCAGACAAAATTACAGAAAAAGATATATTTTAATTATTTAAGATCCTATATTTTCTTCACGATTCAAATTGCAATTTAATCGCAATTTAATTGTCTGTTGTTTGAATAGATTTTAATCGATTTACGATATATTGTTACATGCCTAGTTATAGATGTATGAAAATGATGTGTGTACTGTGTAGCTTGCAGTATAACACACAGTTGTGATATGATATAACCAGGCTATAAAGCTAACACTATCGTTGGACAAGAAGTTAAAGAGTGTGCAGATGCTTGAACTCACCTTCCATTGTCACACAGTTTTATTTGGACGTATTTTCATACAAAATATGGTGATAACACAAATGGAACAAGGTATGCACAGCAGCCATTCCCTTCTTTCGGTGTTACCGATGATGCTAATTAAGGCTCTGTTCCATTTTGTGTACAATGGTTCTCAAACTTTTTAATTTCAAGGACCCCCAGCCATAACTCTGAAAGTGTACTAATGGAACCAAATTAACCCTATTTGGTTGTAGGCCTATAGCCTTGAATTTGAATCCTGAAAAGTATCCGTTTTGTACATATGATATATCCACACTAGGCATGTAACGATACATTCACGATACGATCACGATATGAGGTTCACGATACGATTTTTCACGATATTTTCAACACAATTATTTTCCAGACAAATGACAAAAAAAATCTTTTTTTTAATGATTTATCTTCCCCCCCAAGCTTTTTTCACAATTTTTATTTAACTACATTGCAAACACAATTGCCTTCCTTGATGTATTAATGAGCATCAATAACGACCATCACCTGGGCACAGTCACACACCTACAGCTCCCCTCTGCAGGCCTCTACTACTGACAGTGACTGCATGGAGTCTGTCTCATTTCTCTCCAAAAGCATGTGAATATGATGGAATATGATTACAGCTCACATTTCATATCACACACTAGCCACACACTAGCCCCTAAAAAAGAAAGGGGGGGGGGTTGAAAATCGATATATCGTTACATGCCTAATCCACACCCAATGCTATGAATGAACGATAACCCACCTTTTGAAGAATATCTTGAAGTAATATAACATTGTAATATAAGTTACATTACAAATAAGAAAAGACTTGAAATTAGACCATTCTGAGCACGTTAACTATAAACAGTTTGTTCCACTTCCTCTGATCTCCCTGTAGTACCTCTGCACACCCCTAGGGGTACACGTCACGTACCCCCATTTGAGAACCACTTCGCTATAGGATGTGTTTATTGTGTATTAGGAGGACAGGGAGAAGAATACTTCTGTGAGCTTCATCTGTGCATACTGGAAGTCTGGACCACAAGGACAGGAGGGGGAGGAAGGGGCATGGGCCACAGATGGCTGCACTCAACAATCTCCAATCTCCAACTCCACACACACCGTGTGTGTGTGTGAGCACCTTAGCAGCTTTGCTGTGCTCATGGCCCGCTACCCCTTGGAGGTGAGGCATGACACACACACACAAACACACACACACACACACACACACACACAAACACACACACACACACACACACACACACACACACACACACACACACACACACACACACACACACACACACACACACACACACACACACACACACACACACACACACACACACACACACAATTTAATTTAATTTTCATATTTTTAGTCACTCGAAATATTTCAGTGTTAGTCGAGTGTTAGTCGACTAAATATCATACGATTTTAGTCAACTAAATCTACAGTTGATCTTGAGCTATTTTCAGAGTGCAACACCCGAGCACAACCAAACATAAAATTATCTCTTACCTCCCTAACATTTTAGTCTAGTTTTTATTTGTCAGTATATTTAGTCATGGTTTTAATCATCATGTCTTTTATTTAGGTTTTATTTAGGTTTTCGTCAGTGAAAAACAAGTCGACGAACATTTTTCGTCATAGTTTAACCACCGAAATAAACACACTGACGCACACGGACGCACAAACCTGCTGTCTCTTTCCCTGTGCAGGAGCTCTTTGAGCTGCAGTTGCTGACAAAGTTGGGCCTTGTCGCCTCTCTCCTGTGTCTGGCGGTGTGTATCTTCACCTTCAGGTTCTGTCCATACTTACGCTCCACCTCTCCCGCTCTGGGACCTCTAACCCGCACCACCATCCACCTCCACCTCTGCATCTGCCTCTTTATCGCTGACGTCACCTTTCTCGCTGGCATTTCACAGACTAAACCTGAGGTTTGTAGAGTACCCAAAAACTGTATTCAAGTCAAAAGTATTGTTGAAACTTACTTTAAAATACTAATGACTCAAGTAGACCAAGACTTGTAACCTCTGACTTAATCAGGGTTAGCTAAGATCCCATGGTTGTTTAGTACCATGAAAGAGACCAAGACAAATTCCTTGTGCAGGTTACATTTCCTGGTACATTTTCCCATTGAAAAGAAAACATGTGTGTGAAATAATTGTATCAATCCAATCTTTCAGGTTGGTTGTAGGCTCGTGGCAGCCTTGCTCCATTACTTCTTCTTGGGGACGTTTTGCTGGATGCTGTTAGAGGGGGTCCTGTGCTACCGCATGGTGGTAACGGTCTTCCACGCCAGCTTGATTGGGCCTCGGTACCTGTACACTGTGGGATACGGAACACCCCTGGTCATAGTGGTGATTTCACATGGCATTCTGAATGGCATGGGAATAAAGGGCACTGGACGACAGTAAGTGTGTGTGTGTGTGTGTGTGTGTGTGTGTGTGTGTGTGTGTGTGTGTGTGTGTGTGTGTGTGTGTGTGTGTGTGTGTGTGTGTGTGTGTGTGTGTGTGTGTGTGTGTGTGTGTGTGTGTGTGTGTGTGTGTGTAAATTAATTCATAGTAATAGAATGAAAATGCATTATGCGAATTTGTGCACCTTTGAACATTATCTTTGTGTAATATGTCAGCAGCTGTATGTAAAATGCATCTCTCTCTCTCTCTGTGTCTCTGTCTCTCTTTCGCTCTGGAAGGGGTCCCCTCTCTTGTGAACCGTCCTGAGGTGTTTTAGTTTTCTTTTCTTGTTGAGGGTTTTTTATTGACTTGACTAGTTCTTCAGTGAGGGTCCTAACATAAACACCTGTATTGTCCCTCCCTGTCAGCTGCTGGCTGCCTCTGGACCGTGGCTTCATGTGGAGTTTCAACGGTCCCGTGGTTCTCATCGTCGCCCTGAATGTGTTCTTCTTCATCATCACCATCTGGAAGCTGGCCCAGAAGTTTAACGCCATCAACCCAGACCTCGCCAACCTGCGCAAAATCAAGTCAGTCTGCTTGTGTGTGTGTGTGCGTGTGCGTGTGTCTGTGTGTGTTCTGAAAATGGTCCCACAGGAGAGGAGGCTTTTGGAGATTCTAGGAACCACTATAGGCCTGCATTGCATTGTGGGAGTGCAGCATTCTAGTGGGATACTGTTAAACAAAGCTAGCGTATAGCGTCAAACAAACAACAACCCAGAGCTAGCCGGAAACATGACGGAGGACAATAAAGAGACTCAGAGAGCAGATGTGCCTTTGCTTCTTAGACCATGGCTGAGAGAGCAGTGTGTTTATTTTCACTTCCTTATATACAGATCACATGATCACGTGACCGGTATCAGGTCACGTGCTCTCAATAAAGGTATATATATAAATATACATACAGTGATATATATATACAGGCAATTAACGATCATACATTCCAACAGATACAATGAGCTCTTTTAAGATATGCAGGTATGCCTGACCAGATAGGTGAAAGCTATAGTATTTTAAATTCTGTTCAGGATTCGACAGGAAGTCGGTGCAGCGAAGCCAATTTGGGAGAGATACGTTTTGTCTCACATGCAGCAGTGTTTTGGACCAGCTCTAGAGTCATCATTAAAGTCTCTATAGAGACTTGCAATATGTAACTAGTTTTTCTGCATTTTCTTGGGGGGGTGGGCGTTACACAAAGGCATCAAAGGTACCAGATCCACAAGCTGTTTTGAGCGTTTGGATCCTGAAAAGTAACATTGGACATCTCATGAGCTTTCTACCCGATACAGACAATGTATTAATATGGTTAACTTTCTCCCTTGCTTCCCGTCCCTCTTCCCTTCACTGCTCCCCCTGTCTAGATGGTTCACAATTACAGCCGTTGCGCAGGTGTGTGTGCTGGGTCTGACGTGGGTGTTTGGGATGCTCCTGTTCACAGACGGGACAGTGGCAGTGGTCTACATCTTCACTATCCTCAATAGTCCACAGGGGGTGCTGATATTTATCTTTCACTGCCTACTGTCTAAGAAGGTAATGGGTTTTGTTTTGTATTTAAACACATCTTCACACACCAGAGAAAGATGTAGTGATCGGGAGGATCAGATAAAAAGATTCACAAATAAATCTAAGAAAAGTAAGAACAGAGTTATGGTGACATTGCTTGTCATCATTTATTGATGTTATGCCGCCCTCTACAGGTAAGACAGTGGTACATCAAGAAACTGTCTATCTGCACCGGACAGGAGAACCATTCTTCCAGTCAATCACAAGTAAGCAGTAATGCAGTGTAATGCAGCTGCTTTTGTCCTGTTGTACACTGAAATATTCACAATCACACATATGCAACCACGTAATTTGAGCTTGTCTATCTCTCAATGTGTGTGTGTGTGTGTGTGTGTGTGTGTGTGTGTGTGTGTGTGTGTGTGTGTGTGTGTGTGTGTGTGTGTGTGTGCGTGTGTGTGTGTGTGTGCGCACACACACACACACGCATTTTAGGACAGTCGCAGTCCTCAGACAAGAGAATCAATCCGTCTGACCCAACGTTAACAATCAAAGACATTGTTGAAACCTTGTTTTGCTTTTGTCTAATGTAATCTATAGGGTAACATGATCCCTTCCCAATTCTTTGTGGAACTGCTTGGTATGGAGGGGTATTCATGGGAGGCATGTGTGGTAGGGCTTTCAGGAAGAAAGGGGCCAAACATTCGATGGGCCAATCAGTTCTACTGAACATGATGTAATTTTTTTACATGTTAATATAACTTATACAATTGGGGTGGTTATATTATGTCTCCCTGATCTTCTATGTATCTCTCTCTCTCTCTCTCTCTCTCTCTCTCTCTCTCTCTCTCTCTCTCTCTCTGGGGGAAGTATTCTCTAATGAACTGTTTGTGTTTGGGCCAAAATATTCCTTCCGGAAAAAGGTTGTGGTACATACCATGATTAATTTTATTTATGGCACTGCAAAAACGGCTATATGGCTGAGAACTGGGAACACAGACCCAGTACAAGTGCTCGAAGGACTGGTGACGTGCTGTGTGTGGTGCAGGACGGGGAATTGTGCCTTTCTTTTTGAAAAAGAGGTGTTGTCATCTTTATCTCTAGTCTTTTCATATGAGCTAACTGCAACTGTGAAGCGACATTTTTTATGTACTGCAGAGTATTTAACATAGGTGCTTTTAAAGGTCAAAAAATGTCTCTCTCTCTCTCATCTATTATTGGTTGTGTTTATTTGTATTTTGGATATGTATTGTTAATCAGAATGTGACTAAATGGTGAATATAATGTGGTTCTCTTTATTGAGCAACACTCTGTATGGGGATCCACGTACATATATAATAAAAAATATAATATATAATAAAAAAATAGAAATCTGCCACTTGAACTAAGGTGACTTCATTGATTGACATCAAAAAGGGCCTGACAGCTCAAACACACAATGCAGTACTTTGTTTTCAAGAGTTGTCAGTAGCATTACAAAGTTATACAAAACCGTACTAATTCCATTTCCCCTGTTTTTTTCCCCATTCCGAGTGTGTTTGTCTTATATGCGTGTTTCTCCTCCATTCTCGTGTCATTATGGTCCTATATAAATATTTATTGCTGTCTGGTGGAAACCAAAACTGTTGCATTTCTTATTATTATAAAAAAATACATTTTAAAATAGTGAAAATAGCCCATCTACAAGCTCACATTGCGATGCGTTGTGAGCTTGAAGATCTGCAATTTTCACTACTTTTGTGTGACACTCTTGTATGATTAACTTAATCACAAGTATATCTGGGTTCAGTTGGTTAGGGCGAGCAATCATTATGTATTTAATCTGTCTATTTTTATTGTTGAATTTGTGGTCAATTTATTGATATTATTTTTATATTAAGTACTTTCAACAAGATTCTATATTTTATAATAAGAATAGTAAGTCCATCTAATATGTGTCCTAAGCCTCTGAAACAAGGTTCATATTTTAGGTTATTAGAGGCTAACCTCATCTATATGGGTTACATGATCTCCCATCAGCAGCAGATGCTGGTACCCCTTCCCTCTCTGTCATCTATCTCCTATAGAGAGGAGTGATTCTCTCAACCTTGTTCACGTCCATATAGTTGCATTTGTACACTCAGGGTTATATACAGACCTGTAAGGATCCATTTATTGGACCACTGTTGGTCCCCGTTGAGAAGAAATAAAAACGTCCAAGGCACATATTGTCCAGTCCATTTGACATAATAAGGTGTCCAGGAGGATGCCGAAACATTGGGACAGGGAGAATCATAATGCTTATCGAGCCCTACCCAGCCCTACATGCTCAGTTTGCATAAATACATGAAATTCAATTGTCAGTGTTTACAGCACACTTCAAGAACGGTGTTTTTGCACACATACATACAGCATACCATCCCACACATGTGACCTTTTCAGGCTGTGACTCCCCAAATAATCATATTTGAACTGTAGTTGTATAATATGTACTGTACTAGTTAGGGCTATTGGCCAGCAGGGGGGACCAAGTACACAGACTGAAACATGCAGAACTACCACACACAATGACAATTGGACACACACGCAGTGTTCTATTGATTTTTTATTTTATTTTTTTCATTTGTATTACAGTATTTCATATATAAATCCATTCAGGTGCACTATAATTCAATTGTATTATATTTTCCATTATACATTGTTATCATGTTTTGTGGTGTGTGTTTTCATGCAGTGATTTCATATACAGTACAAGCACAAGCCTGTATTTGCACTTACAAATACAGGCTTACCCTTCACCTACTGCCAGCGGAATTGATCTGTAGGCTACATCATGTGCAGTGTGCGCACACTGCACTTTGTGTGTGTGTGTGTGTGTGTGTGTGTGTGTGTGTGTGTGTGTGCGTGTGCGTGTGCGTGTGCGTGTGCGTGTGCGTGTGCGTGTGCGTGTGCGTGTGCGCGCGTGTGTGAGAGAGAGAGAGCATGTGCATCATGTGCATGTGTGTAAATTCTTGTGCAGAGGCAGTATATTGTTGCTGTTGTGCAGAGATCTCCATGTTTTACTTTTTTTTCTTCGTAATTTAATGCCCTACTTCATCATACGCACAAAAGTAGTGAAAATTGCAGATCTTCAAGCTCACAACGCATCGAAATGTGAGCTTGTACATGGGCTATTTTCACTATTTTAAAATGTGTTTTTTTATAATAATACAAAATGCAACGGTTTTGGACATACAAGGTTTCCACCAGACAGCAATAAATATTTATATAGGACCATAATGACACGAGAATGGAGGAGAAACAAAAATCTGTGTGATAGTCAAAGTTTCAAGTGTGTTTGTTTTCTCCATGAGCAAACAGCCATGGTTGCTTCTTATCTGTTCCTCTGTTGTAATCTGCTCTGTGAGCCTTTTGTTCCTTCAACTTTATTGAGTTGACTCATGCACGCACACACACGCGCACACACACACACACACACACACACACACACACACACACACACACACACACACACACACACACACACACACACACACACACACACACACACACACACACACACACAGTCACACACACATGCACGGGTATTGATCCCTGTGGGGAAATGCAGGTGTCATAGCAGCACTGCAGTAGTCATGAAACAACAGGACAAATAGCCTACAGGTAAGAGTAGAGAGAGAGCGAGCGAGCCAATGGCTCAGGGAATTGAGCAGCTGTTGTGCTATGGAAAGGATAACTTATATTTTGAAGAAAAAAAGTGTAATGTATGATGAAGTCTGGGGACCCTTCACCCAACTCTTAACGAATATTGATGTGTTGAATATGCTTCGTAATGATAATGGAAATGCCTCATAATACTGTAGTGATCTTAAACTATACTCTCATTTATCTGTTAAATATACTGACTTCTGCTAAATGTTTTGTTTTTGTTGTTGTCATTTTGTCTTGTTTTGTCTTTTGTTTTTGTCTCTTGGTCTGCTGTATTGATCCTCTCCGCTCCGAGTCCTATATTTCAGCATCACCATGTTGTGTACATGTATGAAAAACGAAAAAACCAATAAACATATTGTTTAAAAAAAAAAAAAGAGTAGAGAGAGATACAACTATAACTAGAATTATTAAAATAAAGAAAGAAAGGTCTTAACCTCTGGCCATCTGCACTTGTTGTGGACTGTCCAGGACTCCAGGTTATGTTTCATTCCCCAAATAATCATATTTGAACTGCTGCCACCCCCCCCCCCCCCCCCCCCCCCCCCCTGATAAGCACTTGGAATTGTAGGAGTTGAGGCGTTACGTTTAGTTTGACTCGGTTCCACAGATAAATATTCTGGAAATAGCAGATCTACATTTGGCCAATGTCCATTTTTAATAGTACAGTTTGTTGATTACTTTTGATGCAGTAAAGGTCTTTTTTTCATTTCTTTCTTTGTTTTTGGAGGTATTAAAAAGGTCTTAAAAGTCCTTAAATTGTCACTTCACTGTTACCTGAGAACCCCCTCAGAATCATGCCCCCTGGGGTCCCGACCCACAGGCTGAGAACCACTGCTGTAGACTAGAGCACTGTTTCTCAACGTTGAGTCTGGGGACCACCAGGGGTCCGAATGGACCCTTACAGCACAAACATGGGGATGAATTAATTCTATGCTGTACCAAAACGTGGAATGCCCTACCGCCAGCCATCACAACGTGTGACTCCCTACCTGGAAACTGGTGTTCTAGCTTGCCAAAATAAACCACATAATGTGCGGGCACTGTTTTTCGGTAAATATACGTTTACTGCTCCTAGTATTGATGACTTCTCGCATATTAGTATTGTAGGCCTATGTCTTCATGTCTTGATGAATTGAATACACAGGACCACAGGTAAACAAGCACGTCCGCAGAGCTTTTTGTGTTATATCCTTGGCTTTTAGCATTAACTGTACCTCTGTAACTTTTGCAAACTGTGAATAAAGTCATCAATCAATCAATCAATCAATCAGGTCTGTAACTCTGAGAGTGTAATGTACCAAACTTGTGTTCCATTTGTACACATGGCGATTGGAGTTGAGTGACCTCTTCTTGCTCTATCAGTAGTCTTCCACCCAGGTTGCTATAGACTATAGAGGGTAGGTATGCGCGTGACATCATCAGCATCATACCCGGAAGTTATGCGGGAACGCCTACGGAGTGGCAAAAAAGACTACTTTCTGGACTTGACAGCTCATACATCCAAACAGAAAAGTCTGATTGCATAAATCGAGGTTTAACTCACTTTGCCACTCGATTTGCCACTCACTTTATGGATGCGCATACCCTCTATATGTTTGAGTAGCGGATATATAAAAGTAGGGCTTAAGTGGATAGCCACTTATGTGGTTACCAGCTTGACGGTAAAATGAGCTTATTGGAGGGCTGAGGAATCTCATACATCCTTAGCAAACAGCAGGTCCAGGAACTGGTTCTCTCTCATCTTGCTTTTATTGATTTGATTGATTGCTTTTCAGTTATGTCTTCGTTTTACAATCGTGGTTTGTTAAGCTGTTGTATGTTTTTCATTAAAGTGGAGCTTTCCAGCTTAAGATTTCCACAATGTATGTGAACCTCAACAGTGCATCTCGGCGACAATGAAACTAAATCTGCGGGTCACATGATAGTGATAGTCAACATGAGGAACACTTGAAAGTTGAAACACTTATGCCATATATTATTTTCCGGCTATATTCGAAAAAAGTTGTGAGGTTGTAGATGTGCTATTGATGTACTATGAAAAATGTTGACAAAATGTTGTCAATTCTTCTCATATGAGGGTCTATGGTCCCAATACATATAAATTAGGGGGTCACATGACATGAAAATGGTTGAGAACCATTGCATATCGTATGTCCAAAACTGTTACTTTTCAGGATTCAAATTCAAAAGTAGCAGATCAAGCTCTAAACGTGTCGCTTCACGCCATGTTTCCAGCTTGTGGATCTGCTTCTTTTGATGCTTTTATGTGACGCTGTAGTATGATCAAGTAGTGCATCAATTATTTTAAAAGTTAAAATATGGAGATAAGCGGTTTCTGCCCAACAGTAACGATATGGCCTCATTCCCACAACCAGCAGATCAATGTCCGGGTTTCAGATACGCTCCTTCTACGGTTTCCTGGACTGGCTAACACACACACACGCACACACACACACACGCACGCACGCACGCACGCACGCACGCACGCACGCGCGCGCACGCACACGCACACGCATACGCATACGCACACGCACACGCACACAGACACACACACACACACACACACACACAGTTTCAAGGTCATGAGTTGAAAGGTCAGGAAGCAGGTTGGGTATAGACCAATGGTTCTCATGGTGGGTCTCAGGGTGTTCTTGGGGGGTTCCAAGGGGTCCCCAGGAAACTTTAACCCTATTTTATACTTCAACTATTCAAAAATGATAGGTATATAATCTCGTAGACAGTAGCTTGTAGATTTTTGAAACATTGAAGCCTTTGGAAATATTTAGACATTAATGTTTTTAACACCAATCTTCGATTGTGGGGGTCCCTGGCCCCCATAATCAAATAAAAACTAAAGCAGACGATATGAGATCAAACCAAATACATTAACCTCTAACATGATCTGCTCACTCAGTAAACGTCACTTACTTGTCCTTCACTTCACTCGTCTCAAAAAACAGAATAAACTGAACCAAATGATTGTTAGCTATATCCTCTTGCTCTTTGTACAATATATAATTGGCACAAAACAGCTGGTCTTATACGTCTGCTCCTCTGTTCTCTTGTCTGTTTCATGTGCATAACTGCATAGGCACACGCACGTATACGCACGCACACAGTAGAAACACAGACAAGCTTTTGTATCTAGTACCAACAGTGAATGGAACCCACACGCCCACACATGCACGCACGTACGCGCACACACACACACACACACACACACACACACACACACACACACACACACACACACACACACACACACACACACACACACACACACACACACACACACACACACACACACACACACACACAGAATAAACAGATAGCGTCCAGTCTATAAACAGAGCCTGCAGTCTTCTCTCTATCATAACTGACACCCATGCACAGTGGGAAGCCTGTTTACCCATAGTGTAGCCTTTCATCTATTCTCTTCATGTCCACATAGTCCCTATCACGCACGCACGCACGCACGCACATGCACACACACGCAAAAGGAGACCAAGGACACAAACATTAATGTGGTGGCTATGTCAAGCTAACTGCGTGCGTGCATGCGTGCGTGCGTGCGTGCGTGCGAGCGTGCGTGCGTGCGTGCGTGCGTGCGTGCGTGCGTGCGTGCGTGCGTGCGTGCGTGTGCTGAGTCAGAGTTGCATCCATCAAAGTATTGATCTCTGCAGCAAAGTGACTGTGTGCGTGCGTACGTCCATCTCTCTCTTCCATTCCTCCCTTCTTTTCTTCATGTTCCGGCCACCCCCCCCCCCCCCATCACCAACGCATCTATGATGACCCATTCTACCTCTCTCCTAGTCCTACACAGCCACATCCTCAGTGTTCATTTACCGACTGTGACCAAATGAACCCGTAACAGTGATCCACTAGACTACACAATCTGGGAACCCATCGACAAAAAAGAGCGCCCTGGTTTCCTTTGAATTTGCCTCTGGGGGCGATGCACCAAACAGAATGTTGGCCGTTTACTCCGCCTGCTCTGTTGAGAGATTACCACACCAGTGGTTCTCAATTTGTTTCATCTCAAGGACCCCCAGTTTGGTATGCATTGATTAGACCACCACAGGCCCCCATAACTCTGAGAGTGTTCAAATGGAACCAAATTGACCAGTAAGGGTCCATTTGGTTCCGTTTGAAGAGTGAGACTGAGAGCTGCTGACTTGTAAGGGTCCATATAGTTAATGATCAATCATTTTGAACACCCTCAAGGTCCCCAGACCCTCCACCAGGGCTTCTCAAAGTGGTCCAGCAGGACCACAGAATACTTTGATAGTATTTGGAATCTATCAATATCACTTCAGTTTAACCACTCAAACCCTCTACACCTAGTGGGACGGCCCACCAAACCTCCTCACCAAAAATAGCCGTTCTGCATAAGCTCACAAAGCGTCACATTGTGAATGGGTTTGGGCAA